>NC_141993.1:34284692-34601121 GCF_049901715.1 Pseudonaja textilis
TATGTATGTATGTATGTATGTATGTATGGTATTCAGCTTTTTTTCTTCATCCTGTTTGGTTGGGAGTCTTGGTCTGTGTTTATTGGTCTTGGAGTTTGCTGTGTTCTGCTTGATTGGTGTTTCTAATATCTTCTGTCTGTTTTGTAGCTTTTTTTTGTCTTGACTGGCTGGCAACATTGTGTTTCCTGTATTGGAGGCTTTTAGTGTGGCTTAACTCCGAGTAAACAGATGGCTATCATTTATTAGGAAGCTAGGTTTCATCTGGGTGCCTGGTTGGGGTGTGTTTGAGCTGGAGATATGCAGGGGGGGTCTGATTGTGCCTGGCTTGTGGTGTGGAAATTTTTTTTGTTTGTGAGTGCAGGCTTCCAAATAATTGACTGGCTGGTAGAGTCATCTCTTCTATTCATGCTTTCAGGTCTTTTTTCAATCTCTATGGATAAAGAAAAAAACCATTCTGGCACAGCGTAGGCTAGCATCAAATTTAAAACAGAAACGGCTGTGAAAGTCTGACTCACAGACGAACACAATACAGAAGCCTGATGATGGCAGATGAGATTCTGCCGAAACGTTGCTACAACTTTAAAAGCACAACTACAATGATGTGGGAAAATACCCGAACAAAGCTGAATGCCACACACACACACACATACACACACACACACACACACAATCTTCTGAGGGAACTCAGATGTGTAATTATTGTGAGCATTTCATATACATATAAATATAATGATCTTTTGGTAGGTAAATTGCTAGCTAGCAATGAAATAAATATGATCCCTTCAGAATCTGAAATCATTTGGTACTGTAGGTGGTTGGAAATGATTCACTGTAGTTGTTATCTCTGGAACAGTAATATAGAAAAATATCTGCCAGGACTGGAGAATTTACATTGTTCTTCATATCCTGTGGAGTTTTGTCAGAAGAACTCTGGTCCCTGCTGATTTCTAACCCCTTATTTTGATAAGCTGTAGCACAGTATGAAGCAACAATGGGTTGGAGCAGCTATATTGTTTACTGTGGAAGGCATTCTGCCCAAAATATTTTCCCAAGAAACATTGATGTATTCTAAAGGTCAGGTTGATGTTGAATTCACTACTAAGCACGATTTCATCTTTCGAAGACTAACGTAGCTGTGGTTGCTTCAGGATAAAGGTTAAATTGTTTTTGCAAGCACTGGAGAAGTGAAAAACACACCTTAATATGATATTTTTCATTCTAATAATGTGTACTGCCTGGATGAATGAAGTCAGGTACTTTATTCACCCAATGAACTTAAAATATTTGGGAATTTATCAACACGTGGTTACAATTAAATAGGAAGTGGTTATAATTTTATATAGGAAGATAAACATGAGGATGGATGGGGGTCATTCTTATGCTCTGGTGAATAGGATTTGCTATACAGTTAACAAAATACCACTAGCTTTTATAATAGCTATTAGCATTATATGAGTTCCAAAGGAATACCTGTTAACAAATATGTGCAATTTATTCTTATCTCTATTAAACATCTCTGGTTTAAAAACATATTTTGAACAAAGCATAAATTAAATCAATTACTATGTTATTAACAGGGATCAGTTGAATCCAGGGCTTTTGGAAATACATGTTTCTTGTTTTGGAAGATAGAATACAGTACACAAATTTTCCTGAGTATATGCTTCCCCTTTTTCTAGTTCCAATTCTATGAGTTATTAGACAATGAGGAACTCTTTAAAACCTGACACCACCAGTGTCTAAACTTCCTTGCGCTTTTGGTCTGGTTATACTGTTACCACCAATTCTATTATGAAAATTCAGTGCTTTCTCACAGTAACTAAAGGAGTTTCTTCCAGGCAGGGAGTTCTGATTATCTGGCAAATAAAGTCATCTAAATGTTGCCGGAAAGTCTGTATAGTTCTCTTGGCAATAAAGCAGGAAGTGTTTGCTTTGGAGTTTGTTCTGCTACATGACTTGACTTCCCTCTGAAGCCCCTCTTGCTTTTATTCCATTATAGATTAGCCTTAATTTCATAATTTCCCTTTGGTTTTATAGCAAAGGAGGCAGGACCTTCTGCTCCCAAAGCCTTACTCTTAGTGTTGCTAAAACTACCAGGTTACCTACCATCATGGCATGAAGGCAATCCCTTGAGACCAAATGGGGCTTGGTTATTAAATGATGGCGGGGGGGACCCCTCTTGATTGTTGTTATCCACTTAAGCTCAGAAGTCAGGCAAATCTGGAAAAATCTTTGAATACATATATGGTTCTTTTAAGTATGTCTAAATTAGTGGGGTCCAAAGCACAAGAGAGCCAAATTCCAATACAACAATACATCTCCCTAGGCAACACACACACTAGTTCTCACTGCTCAACACAGGAAGCCCTTGATTTATAAGCATTCATTTAATGCAGGGGTCCCCCAAACATGGCAATTTTAAGTTGCCAAGTTTGGAAACCTCTGATTCAGTGACTGAAGTTACAACAGCACTGAAAAAGGGACTTATAAGTTTTTCACTCTTATGACTCTTGTTGCAGCCCCATGGTCACGTGATCAAAATTCAGGCGCTTGGCAAGTGGCATGTATTTATAGCAATTGCACTGTCCTGGGTTCATATGATCACTATTGGTAACCTTCCCAGCTGGCTTCTAACAAGCAAATCAATAGATGGAATTTGTTTAACAATTTCATGATTCACTTAACTACAGCAATTTACTTATCAACTGTGGCAAAAACAGACATTTGGGGCTCTGTTGTGGTCCTCAGTTGAGGACTACCCACTCTACACCACTGCTACTACCCCTCCCGCTATTGCTCTTCCAACCACTATTCATTGTGAGTCCTGCTACTGGAGAAAATTATATCTTTCTAGCTGCTTTAGATTGCATTCTTTCTACACACAAACATCTCCTTCCCTCTTTCACACAAACCAATACCACCACACTCAGCTGTTCGCATCATAACTTTTATCGAAAACTCTGGTGGGATGGCTTAAAAAGGCAGGACAGCAAGAGCACAGGTTCTGGTCATTTTTTAGGAAGCCTGTTCTCCCTAAAAGACAGTCTTTTAATTCAGCCTCTGGCCACTAAGCTCAGGATAGGAAGCTTTGGCTTTCAAGGATTTGTAGCAAAAGAAATGCTCTGAACATATTTATCCTGCTCCAGGGCAAATCCCCCTGAATGACCTGTAACAAGATGTAACCCATCTTGTCTGTGGCTTAAAACAATAACACCCCATCATACCCAGTGTTTGGCCTTAGTCCATAAATAAACTTTGATTGTTATTGATTGATAGGAGCTGTGGTGGCACAGAGATTAGAATGCAGTATTGCAGGTTAATTGCCCACAGCCAGGAGTTTAATCTTGACCAGCTCAAGGTTGACTCACCTTCCACCCAAGGTCGATAAAATGAGGACCCAGATTTAGAAGGGCAATGTGCTGACTCTGTAAATGGCCTAAAGCCATGATGGCGAACCTATGCCACGTGTGCCAGAAGTGGCACACTGAGCCATTGCCCATTGCTCTTCTGGGTTCTGGTGCGCTGGCCATCTGGTCTTCACATGCACTGGAGCACCAGAAAATGGAAGAGCAGCTGCCCAGTGCTCATGCAGGCACTAGGAAGATGATATTCCGGTTTCCAGCGCATACGTGCACTGGCCATCTGGTCTTTTGGTTTCTGGCATTCATGCACATGCAAACACCATCTGGCCACTGTGCATGCACACACCAGAAATGAGAAGATCATCTTCCCAACATGCCCATGCACACTGGGCGGTTCCTTTTCCACTTTCCGGCACATGCATGCGCACTGCCCAGATGGTCTTTGTGTGTGCTGCACGCCAGGAACTGGAAGACCAGGTGGCTGGTGCGCATGTGCATGCTGGAAGATGGAAGAGCAGCCACCTGACACAAACATGCCTGCTGGGTGGCTGCTCTTCCGATTTCCGGCATGTGCGTACACACTCCCATTTCATCACTTGGTACCGAAAAGGTTCACTAACACTGGCCTAGAGAGTGCTAAACAGCACTATGAAGCAGTATATATAGTACTGTAAGTCTAAATGCTATTGTTATCACTATCAAATCTATCAAAGTTAGTGAGCTTTGAGAATTTCCTCTTAATACCCAAGCAGGTGGTTATTCTAACAAACAACAGTGCAATTGAAAATCTTGTCTTGGATTAGATGGAGATTATTATTTAAATAGAGCAACAAGCTCTGGTTTTGCTCCAGAGTTTGATAGTCATACTGTAGAGCCTAGTGAAGAAGCATTAAAAGCTTGTTACTATAAATATAGTTTTGCTAGGGAAATGATTAGCAAAGTTTGCTATTCAGATAAGTTGCACGTTATTTTTAAACGAGTATCTGAATATTTATGTAAAAATCCATTGCTCCCAACAGGGAGACAGGAGCTTATTCATTTATTTTGTTACTAAATGGCCACAGTCAAGTTACTGTTGGTGGTCTACATAATCATACAATATCCACAATACAATAATGCAATTACTAAAATTAAAACAACTAAGAGCAATATTAAATTAAATATTTTAAAATATTTTTTAAAAATCCCTTCTAACCCTATGGGTGGTATGTATCTACCTCAGTCTTGGGTGTTCCTTCCATAAATCACATTTATAGAGACCTATGGAAGTGTTCTATACAATAACACTGGGGTTAGTTAGCTTTTAGGAAAGGCTGTTCCATATTTCAGGGGCTACTACTGAAAAATACATCATCCTGGCCTCAACTTCCCATTTCCAACTTCATGATAATTAGGTACTACTTGAAGAACATAGTTATAGGTGAAAATCAGCAATTTCAATTGCATCTGGAAACCTATTGGCAACCATAGCGTCCATAGCGCAGGTATGACATCATGCATCTAAAACCACTTAACATAGAGACACTACTGCATTTTGTATCAATTAGAGTTTTGGGTGGCTTCAAATAATTGTCCCATTCAGAGTGCATTATGATAACTTTACCAAGGTGCTGAGAGCATTAGTTAACTTGCAAAGCCTCCTTCCTCCAGGCAGAATCATAACTGGTATATCAGCTAAAACTGAGCAGAAGATCTCTTGATCATTATCTGTTCTTGACCATTCAGCAGTTGCCATATGACCAGAATGATTCCAAAGTCACAGATCTATTCACATGCCACCTCTTTGAGAAATAACATGATTGCTGACAAAGAACATTGCAGCTGTAACTTGCTTGGGTTCAACTTCAATCTGATTTTCCCCATACATATCCCAACAGCTCCTAGGCACTAAGATAAAACTTCAGTTGAATCTAGTGGAGGATTCGTGAGCATCAGAACAGGCTGGAATGGTGAAGTATAGATGGGCATCTTCAAATGCACCTCAAATGACTTCAGTCTCTCCCTTCACTGAGTACATTATATTTCGAGACAGGGAGATGAGATTCTGCCTTAAGTAAATTACAAAAAAAAATCATCCTATTTTTCATAAATAACGGATACGTTACAAATACTTGGTAATGGTGTGGGCACAATGTCAATGCTATATCTTAATACAAAGTTTAAAATTTGTTCATGCTATTGTAGTGATACTGGCACATTCTCTCTGTATCAACTTGTTCTAATTATTTCTTAGACTCTATGCTTTCATATATGTGCTCTTCCATTCTTCTCACGCTTCCATATATGTGCTCTTCCATTCTTCTCACCCATTGGGACACTGTCAATTGTATTATTATCTAGTCAAGCTCAGAAGGATTATAACTTCATAAGTACATATCAGTGAATAATGAGTACAATCTTTACAACACAAATTGATGATAAATATTATTTCCACTGACATTAATACATACTTGCAAATAGGTGCAGAAATGAATATTTCATAAAACATATGTTCTGGGACTGATAGAAAAATAAACAATTTTAAAACCTACATGGTTCATTCAAACTATTTAACATTGCATTGGAAAAATTTTAAGGTATTTATTTCAGAGGTGACAAGTGTTTCTTCAGCATTATTTAACACGTCAGTTTGAGGCATGTTCAGCCCACATACAGTATATCCTCATTCAGCAACAAGCATGAGAAGAAGTAAACCACCGCGTAGTATCATATAGAGGAAAATAGTCACAGTTTTCAATTATGAGGAACACTGTTGATTCAGGAATATTGAAAAATCATGTTGATAATTGTAATTAGGAGCCAGAATCTTCAGAAGTTAGCCAACTTTACTCTGGTGTTTCTTCAGATCATGTAATTTAGTTTTTAACGGTCCTGAAAACTTTTAGTTATATACAGGGATATTGGTTAGGCAATAGAAAGATCCTCAATTAAGAATATGCTTCTTCTACATTCCATGAAAGTTGAATCCAGCAACTTCTGCTATATCTGAAAAGCAACAAGGACAGATGGGCACAGCCTCCCTATTATTACATGAAACAGCTTCTAGATAAAGCTTTCGCTATCAGCTGTCAATCTAGATGAGTTGCTGAATAAATGTTTAATGGAAAAGTGCAAAAATGTTAGTACAGGAACCCACCTTTCTATTCTCCTGCAGACTGTGATAGGTTGCATTATTTTAACTGTACTGATCTTTGTTGTCATAGAAATATACATATAATTTTATGCTCAAGCCTACATTTAACACTGCTTTCCTTCTGTACTTTTCAAGCACACTGTTCATCTTAACCTCTATCACCTTTACTTCTTGACCATCCACTGTTGGGTAAGCTCTGAAATCAATCTCTCAAAAGCATGACTGGTAGCGGGAAAAATTAAAATCAGTATTCCAATTATATTTAAAGATTACAGCTCTTAAAATATATTTAATATAAATGGTTGCATTATCTATCATCATTTTTTAAACATTCAATTCTGTCAGGTTTCTTTTTATTGTTATACAGGGCTGGAAATTTGAGTCCCAGCCAAATTTGCTGTAATATAAATCACAATTAAAACAGAAGCACTTTTTTCATTTTGTTTTTATTGATAATATTGCTTTGTGAAGCAGGTTTGTGAAGCACGTTACAATGAATAATGATCTCCAGCTACTACACATATCAAATTTATGGCACCAAATTACACAAAAGTAATTTAAGAAAAAGGCTTTCTTAAATATATATATATATATGAAGAAGATGAGTAGAATCAAGGGCAGCTGACCTGCTATCCATATGAAGCACTACAGGAAAGGTATTATCTCAAGCAACATTATTTCATATGCAAATATTTTGCTGGCTTCCAAAGCAGATAGCTCCAATAACCCCATTTTGTGGCTTAGCAGGAATTTAGCTTGCCAAGCTCTTAATGCAATCCATTTAGCAATCAAGGCTGTTCTACAACTCCAAGCTTTCTGATATTTATTGCTGACCCTGATATTTGGGAAATAGCCCAGTGCCAAACTCAATTGATATGTCTTGTTTCTTCCAACCACTATGGATTAATTATCTTATATCTCTAGTGCATGCATAACAGATCTGCCTCTGGTGTGCTGCCACGCCAGTAGCAAAATACATTAATACTCGCTTTGACAAAATGCATCAGGATAAATTAAGCTCTGAATATAATCTCCTGTTAAATTGAAGGGGAGCTTCAGTCAAATCTCAAATAAGCAGCCTGGTTCAATAAGTTCCTTTATAGAGAGGGATGGATAGTACTGCCAGTTCCCAGATTCTAATTAAGTACCAAATAAGCTTCTTGCTCTGAAAATCCTATTAATCAAATGATCATTGGACATTGTACCAAAGGAATTGTCCTACGACAGCAAGATTCAACAATGTTAGAAATAAATTTGGAAACCCATACGTGGGAAATGTATTATAACTTAGCATGGAAAACAATCCTTTAATTCAAGAAGTCCTGACTGTTTATTAAAGTACTTCAGTCCTATACATTTTTACATAATAATTATAATAGTGGATTCACACAAGAAAAATATGTAATATATTCATGTCTTGCAATGGGATAGAAAGAGGTTGTGGACCTTCCTCTTGCCTCGGAGAGAAGCTATTGCCCAGTTGATTTGTGAGAACAGTAAGGAATTGGCATGTCTGGCTGTTTCCAGTATTGACATCTGGACTCTGGACTTGGGGTGCTTCTCCCTCCTCATGGAGATTATCTGGCCCATTTGATTTTAAAGACAAGTAATATGACCAACTGCTTTAGGGACAATATTGTTGTCTTCAGTTTTTTAAAATAATATTTTAATTACAACTGGGATCATCTCCTCCTCCTCCTCATTCTCCTTCTCCTCCTCTTCCTCCTCTTAAATAGAGGATCTATCTGTTTTTCCAAAGCATGAGAAGGCAATGTAAGAAGCAATGGATGGAAACTTACCAAGAAGAGAACCAACCTGGACCTAAGGAAAAATTTCCAAACAGGGAGAACAATTAATCAGTGGAACAATTTCCCTTCAGAACTTCATTACTTTTAATAAGAAACTGGACAATTTATCTAAGATGGTTTAGGGTCTCCTGCTTGAGCAAGTTAGACCAGAAGACCACCAAGGTCTCTTCCAACTCTGTTATTCTGTCATTCCTCCTTCTCCTCCTCCTCCTCCTCCTCTTTCCTATTCTAAGATACTTTCAGGTATATATTGTTCAAATAAACCTATCTGAACGTATTTATATTGAATTGTAAAATATGTAAAGTACATTTTATTACTCTTTTTAAAAACTTATCACTAATTGTTCTACATATATATATATATATACCACTTATTATAGAATGACAGATCTCTTCATACGGGCTCTCAAGCTGCCATTATATTCATCTTACAGAAAGAGCTAGTGAGATTAGAATTCAACAGAGTTACATGTACTATTGATCTTAAAGGCACCATACATACATATATATGTTGCAAGGTAGTATACCCTTAAAAGATAATAGACCAAGCAGTCACCAACTATGCTAAAAAATTCAGATCCATTCAATACTGAGAACTGCAGTTTAAGGGGGGAAAAATAAACTCAAAGGTTTGCCATTTTTAGGCATGAGAAATATTCTCTTGTAATCTATCATGCTTACAGAATACCACTGGTTTAAAAAGTGGCAGGTTATGAAAAACACAGAGTGAGCAGAGTAATATATTCAACTTAGCAGGGCTAAGCATTCTCTGCCCCTGTGCCACAGTTTATATTCAAGTGATATATTGAAATATTGCCACTTATCTAAGTATAAAACATATTTGAGGCAGGATAGTTCAGACAATACATTTAATGCTTTCTAGACCAATCTATCTAGATATTTCAGTTGTTATTGTTGCCAGAAAAAAATGAAAAGTTTGCAAAAGTAAGACTCTAAAATATTCATCTTTTAATATTAAATTTACTCTTTTCAGCATTAATATAGGTTTCATTTTTTATGCTTTACTAAGCAGTTGGCAATGTAATGTTCTTTTTCGTTTTTCCAATTTCTTATGATTTACAAACTGATTCAACAAGGTTGTTTCTATTTGATTTCAGTGAAACTATAATGTAAATGCAATGCTCTGAGTTACATAGCACAGTCAGAGTCTTATGGCCAAATATATTATTTTGGTGAAACTAGTTTTTATATATTAAATAAGAATGATTAGGATGAAGGGACGATCCGAAATGGGACTGTTGTGTGGATGTCCCCAAAGACAGAGGGAAGATATGCAAATATCAGTAACTGATAGGAAACATGGAGGTACAGGTGTCCAAAATATTGGTTCACACGAAAAGATGAGTATCAACATTTGCTTTTCCTGAGGTTTGCCTTTCCTGATGTGCCTTTGCTCTATGTTTTTCATTATTTTCTAAAATTAGTGCTCATCCTGCATTTACCTTTAGGGCAGTTGCTTAAAACTCAAGAACAGGAACCATTTTCTGAATATTTTTCAAGTGCTTCTATAACCTTAGTAAGGTGAGAATTATTGAACCTTGTTGCTGCATTTCATGGTCAACAATGTATTATGTTGATATTGTATGTTTTTAAGAGAGTTAGGGGTTGTGCATCACACTTGAACCGTGGGTTCTTGAAAGGGGCAAAGATCACACATTACCCAAATTCATAAACAATACTTTATAAACTATGTGTCAACCCTGAAGCTGACCTGACCTGACCAAGGCCATTTTGAAGCTTCAGTGTTGCCATACTGGAGTTGCGGGATAGGGAGTGGGGAATAGAGATAGCTTGGGTTTTGTAGCCAAAACAAAATAAAAGAGAGAGAGAGAGAGAGAGAGAGAGAGAGATGTTACCAGGCAACCATACGGCACCTTGATTGGAACCATGTGAATAATTGTTTGGGGAAGGGGAAAAACTTTTAATTAGGTGAAAACCGCAGGAACCTTCAGAGTAGGTTTTCACCAGAACTGTGCCAATATGAGATATCCAATAAAATTATTCTTTGAGGAAGAAAGAAACTGCCTCCGAGTTTAGTTTGCTATGGGTGTGTTACTTGGAACCCTGACCTATGTGTATCTTCTTAACATGCCAATCCAAACAAAACAAGCCGCACATTGGTTGAACACAATTTATGAATTCATTTTGTGTTATTTTCTAACAGCATGGGATCTGCCTTGAAGAAAGGGAGAGAGGCCTAGAGCTTTCTGCAACTGTATTTGCCCTTGAGTTTCTCTCAAAAGAACAATGTGGTTCCAACAAGCAATGTCATGTCTCATCAATGGTGGCGAACTATCTTCCTGGAAAATTTGAACTCTGATGCTGATTTCCTCCCTGAGTAATATTTGACAACCTTCCAAAGAATCCCAGAGCTATTGAAACACGATTTGGAAAACTGATTTAGGTAACTTAATCATTTAGAACATGTTACAATAGATAAATATAGCAGGGGGAGCCATCTAGCTATTAGTACCACAACTAAACAAACAAGCCTTAAGTATAAGGTTCGTTCCTAAAATCGTTCTGCATAACAGATACAGGCTAATTCAGTCACATTTAAATCCCATAAAAATCAATGGATTTTAAGTTAATGATGATTAGCCTACCTCACTGATTACTATAGTAATAAAGCATGACTAATTTAGTCTGAATCCAGCCCTGAAATAATGTCATTTCCCAGTTCAAGTAATACTGTACCAGTCCAAGTAATATTGTACCTGCAACATATAGGTTACTAGGACCAGTTTGTTATGAATTTAAACTTCTTTTATTTCCTTTTAGTGCTTAAATCCAAGTTTATAGCAGATGCTGAGTTATGCAAAAAAGAAATATGCAACCAATTTCTGCCCATAGCAAATTATTCAGATGTCCCATTTGTCTTCTGTGCTGTTCAATCTGGCTGGAAAAAGCACCCAGCCATGCACAGAGTAATTGTGTTAATCTGCTCTTACTTTCTGCTGCCATCATGATATAATATTGGGTTGACAACAATCATGGGGGTGAGGGGAAGGGTAATGGAATCCAAATGGAGCTGTTGACTACAGTGAAGTAGATTTTTAAACCCAGGAATATATAATCCCCCCCCCACTCTATTTTTTTTTTTTTTTGAGCAATCAAGAATCTGTTTTTATATACACTCAGATAAGATTTTTGGTCCTGACTTAAAGCAGCAAGTTGCCATACTTCAGCAGTCCTGGCATTTACTTTAGGAACAGATGGAGATTACTATCCATAATAATCTGATTGGCCCAAAAGCAGAAACAGTATTGATTGGAATCCTAAGTGGCTTGCTGGCTGAATTTTGTCTTATAGGACTATTGAAGCTTTCAGAAGCTTCATTTCCTGATTTTTAAGAATTCTGGCAAGTAGACTTTGTAAAATCCAGCTTAGTGCATTCCAGACAAAGTAAAATACATAGATATAAAAGGATAGGAATATCCTTACATATTTTAAATGATTGTAAGTTTGCTGGACATTTATTATGTAACAAAAATGACTTACTGAATTTAACTATTACTGTTTAACAATTTACAGTTTTAACCATTATCTTGCTAAGGAAACTTCTTCAGTCTTAATTCAGCCAGCATAAAGGTCTCTATAATATTTTCTTTCTAAGACCTTTTAGCTTCTGGCAGTTTGCTCATTTGTTGTATGAATATGTCTGAATATGTCAGGGCTGGTTTTAGTCATGGTTTGTTAATAAACTATAGTGGAGAAGTCCTCACATCATGCTAAGTTGTATGGGGCTGAGAGTAAGAAATTTTTAGCCCTCTCTGATGTCAATAAAGTGCAACTTTCTCCAAAATTTGGAAGGCTTAATGTGCTGTGTAAATTCAGTTATTGTGGCTTATAAATAATGTTCTGGGTCTGAAGATATTGCAAGCAATTCTGCAATATCCAGGCAATTCTGGATTAATTCATTACATTGTTAAAATAAACCAGGCTGTTGTTGTTGTCTGGACTCAGTCACTATTTATACTATGAAATGTGAAATGCAAAGATTAACCCTGTCTGTTAATGTTAACAATTAAAAACTACTGCCGATAACCATAACACATACAAAAGACTGATTCAGTTTATTATTCATTGTACTGACTTTGGCATATAAAATTTAGAAGTAAATAAAGTGCATAACTATGAGATATCATTTCAACCAGGATTAATTAGGGTTACATATTAATGACGCTTATTGAAGAACAGGCATACAAAGGTCGTTAAGTGAGTTCAGGAAAGCAAATATTTTAAAATATGGAAACAAACAGGTCTCTGAATTTTGAAGGCAATTCATATTTAGACTATTTTATGAAACAAAATTGATTGGTTGTAAAAGAATCAATATTCCAAGATCTCTTTTTTAAATATATAATCTCAACCCCATATGTTTATATGGGTTTTATATATAGGAAAAAGGGCTAATTTCTTGAAGGTGTATAAATATATTGTTATTGAATCCCTTTTGAGCACATGTCAAGAGGTATGGATAGAATTGGAAATCTTTACCTTGTATGCAATTCCCTTTATGGTAAACTGATAATGGCACAGTTTTATAAATTCCCTGACAGTCTTCCTCAGTTTCATACCTTAAGACAGAGGTGTTAAACACAAATGTGGTCGAATCTGGCCATCCTGGAACATATAAGGGGCCAGCCTGCATCGCTTCGGCCCCATTTACTCAATGTGAAGAGGAAATATCAGACCAGCATGGCTTCAGCCCAGTCTACCCAATGCAAAGAGGAAACATGCCAGCAGTTTGGGAAATGGCGTCAAGCTGGCCATGGCCACCCAGTTGGGCTCGCCCACCCAGCCGGCCATATCTACCCAGTTGGCCATGCCCATCAGGCCTCCTGAGGTCAACCACAGCCCTGATACGACCCTCAATGAAATTGAGTTTGCCATGCCTGCCTTAAGATATGTTGAATCTGCAACTCAGAATTTCCAGCAAATTGTCTAAATTCTCAAGTTGCAAACCAAGTCATCTTTAGGACTTCAAGAAAGTTCAGAAATTTCTCACTCAATGATACTTTTAAAATTCTACTTTTCTAAATAGGATTTAGAAAATAAGGTACTGATTGACTTCATGAATCCTATTTAGAAAAGTGGAATTTTAAAAGCATCATTGAGTGAGAAATTTCTGAACTCACATTCATCAAGAGATTTCTGGAAATATTAGTGGGTTCTAATGCATTACAATTGTTAATGGTAAGGTACTTATGATTTCTTTCCAATGTACTGTAACCTGAATCTGCACAATCAACTTATCTTTCCCTCTCTTATCACTAACCTCATCCTAATTGGTTTATTTATTTTTAGAAAATATATATTGCCACCTACTTTATGCATGATAATTCCAGGTAGCTCTCAACATTTCTTATTTTCTATCTGAGCATTCACGCCTGGCTTGGCCTACTTAGTATTAATATTTTATATTACCAGATGAAGTTCTGAGTCTAAGGAATATATAAAAAGTTACCTATATTCATTCCAGCAGAGCTCATACTTCCTTCTTGACTTCTCTCTGAAATCTTTATGGCATTGTTTTGCTGAACTTCTGTTTAGTTTCAGTACCATTTTCAGTGAATCTTCTCGTGTGTTTGCATAAAAACCACAAAGAAGGAAACAACTGAAAAATGCATCCTGCTGATACACTCAGTAGTTCTCTGTACCTACTGCATGTAATCTCATTAATCTACAAATAAAAAAGTTGAGACTCTATAACAAATCCAGAGAAGAACAACAAAGATGATTTGAGGTCTGGATGCTAAAACATATGAAGAATAGTTGCAGGAATAGGGTATGTCTAGTGAAAAAAAGGCCTAGGGGTAACATGATAGCAGTGCTCTCAGGGATGGGATTCAAAAATCCCAGCAACTGGTTTGTTGCCCAGCTGCTGGGTGGGTGTGGCAATGGTGGGCGTGACCTACCAGAATTCCAGGAGGGCCATTTTTCGCCTTCCCAAGGATCTGGAGGTTTCCCCCAGCCTCTGGGAAGGCAAAAACAGTCTTCCCCGGGCTCTGGAAGCCCAATGGAAGCTGGAAACAAGCTTGTTTCTGCATTTCTGGTACTTCTGGGAGGGCCATTTTTCCCCTTCTCAAGGATCCGGAGGCCTCCCCTGGGGCTCTGGGAGGGCAAAAACGGCCTCCTGCGGTCTCTGGATACCACCAGAAGCCGGAAACAGGCCTGTTTCTGCACTTCTGGTTCTTCTGGGAGGGCTGTTTTTTTTGCCTTCACAAGGGTCCAGAGGCTTCCCCTGGGCCTCTGGGAGGACGAAAATGTCCTCCCCCAGGCTCTGGAGGCCCTCTGGAAGCCAGAAACAAGCCCATTTCCTGACTTCTGGAAGGCCCGTTTTTCCCCTTCCCAGAGCCTCTACTGAACTGGTAGAATCCCACCCCTTGGTGTTCCAATATTGGAGATGCTACCACAAGGAAGAGGGGTCAACCTATTCTTCAAAGTACCTGAAGGCAGAACAAGAAGTAATTGACGGAAACTAATCAAGGAGAGAACCAACATAGAACTAAGGAGAAATTTTCTGACAGTAAGAACAATTAAGCAGTGAAACGGCTTGCCTCCAGAAGCTATCAGTGCTCCATCACTGGAGGCTTTTAAGAGATTAGACAACCATTTGTATCAAATGGAGTCTCCTGCTTGAACAGTGGTTTGGATTATGGTCCCTTCCAAACCTGATATTCTCCTACTTTTAGGAACAGAACTCTATAAAGGAGGAAGAATACTCCTTTGAACATGTTTACAGTACTGGGTAGGAAAAAGCTGCTCACCAAATGCTGCAGTATTTTATCTTTGAGACTATGTAATACTTAAGTGTGATTCTTTATGGCTCAGAGTACCCCAAATACAAATAGACAACCTGTTTTAATGGGTTTCACCATGAGTTTCTTTGAATGGATCTATCCATAGGGGATTCTTTATGACAATTTGTGAGCAGTCTTGGATTCAATAAAGGAATATAATAGCCTGTGATAATCAGGCGGGGTGTTTTCATGAGAGCTGATTTAGAGCAAAATATAGTAAGAGAACACCTGTCTGATCTTGATGAAAACAAATAACCGGGGCCTGATGGATTACATCCCAGAGTTTTAAAGGAGCTGGCAGAGGACATCTCAGAACCACTGCACCATATCTTTCAAAAATCCTGGAGCACCAGGGAACTACCAGAAGACTGGAAAAGAGCTGATGTGGTTCCCATCTTCAAAAAAGGAAAAAAAACAGACCCAGGAAACTATAGACCAATCAGCCTAACATCAATACCTGGG
Source organism: Pseudonaja textilis (assembly GCF_049901715.1). Lineage (NCBI taxonomy): Eukaryota > Metazoa > Chordata > Lepidosauria > Squamata > Elapidae > Pseudonaja > Pseudonaja textilis. The sequence continues at coordinate 34,300,285 of NC_141993.1, forward strand.
AAGATACTGGAAAAGATAATAAAAAAACAGATCTGCCAACAACTAGAAACAAGTAAAGTAATAACTAGCAGTCAGCACGGGTTTTTTAAGAACAGATCATGCCAAACCAGTCTTATTTCATTCTTCAACACAGTGACTAAATTAGTAGACCAGCAAAATACTGTGGACATAATATATTTAGATTTCAGCAAGGCATTCGATAAAGTAGACCACAACTTACTTCTTAGTAAGCTAGGAAAAAAGTGGAATAGATAGCACCACCACTAGATGGACTTGCAACTGGCTGGCAAACCGTACTCAACGAGTAGTCCTTAATGTGTCTAAGTCTACATGGAGGGAAGTAAGCAGTGGGATACCACAAGGTTCCGTCTTAGGCCCAGTACTCTTCAATATCTTCATTAATGACTTAGATGAGGGAATAGAAGGGGAACTTACCAAATTTGTAGATGATACTAAGCTGGCAGGAACAGCTAACACCCAAGAAGATAGGCTCAAGATCCAGATGGATCTTGACAGACTAGAACACTGGGCCATATCTAATAAAATGAAATTCAATATAGAGAAAAGTAAAGTCCTACACTTAGGCAAGAAAAACTAAAAGTACACATATAGACTGGGGTGAAACCAGGCTCAATAGCAGAAACTGTGAGAGGGATCTTGCAGTCTTAGTGGACAACCAGCTAAATATGAGCCAGCAGTGTGCAGCAGCAGCCAAAAAAGCTAATGCAATCCTAAGTTGTATTAATAGAGGGATACAGTCAAGATCAAGGGAAGTACTAATACCACTCTATAAAGCCTTAGTAAGACCACACCTAGAGTACTGCATCCAGTTTTGGTCACCACATTATAAAAAAAATGTTGAGACTCTATAAAAAGTACAGAGAAGAGCAACCAGGATGATTAGGGGACTGGAGGCTAAAACATACAATGAACGGTTGCAGGAACTGGGCTTGGCTAGTCTAGTAAAGAGAGGGACCAGGGGAGACATGATAGCGGTCTTCCAATATTTGAGGGGCTGCCACAGGGAGGAAGGGGTCAAGCTATTTTCTAAAGCTCCTGTCCGCCAGACAAGGAATAACGGATGGAAACTGAACAAGGAGAGATTTAACCTGGAAACAAGGAGAAACTTTCTGACAGTGAGAACAATCAACCAATGGAACAGTTTGCTCTCGGAAGTTGTGGGAGCACCATCAGTTGAGACTTTCAAGAAGAGATTGGACTGCCATTTGTCAGAAATGGTGTAGGGTCTCCTGCTTGGGCAGGGGGGTGGACTAGATGACCTACAAGGTCCCTTCCAACTCTGATTATCTGTATCTATCTGTATCTATCTGTACCATTAGAGCAGTTATTTCTTATAGATAACTCATCTTTATTTCTTATTCCTCCCTTTAGCAAGAGAAGGAACTTCAGGCAAGCTAGCCATGAGAACAATAAATCACAGCACTATCAGAAACTTTGTCTGTTGCAATATTCAAATTTTGTTTTCCTCTCTATTCAACAGCTGTATTTGAAAAGGTAGCCAAGTATTACAAAGCATTGCAAATGTCTAGACACTTTCTTTCAAGGACAGCTGTAGGACAGTGTGGAATTTTTCACTGCTTTCTAATATTAATATGATTTCAATTTTTTTTGCATTATGAAGGAACTTATAAAAGAAATTATTTTGTTGCCCCAGGATTGAAATGAGGAGTCCAAACTTAGAGAGCACTAAGGCCCCTCATGAAAGAATTTGATTTTGGGGGGCGGGGATTCTTATTAAAAACAGGTTACCATTACTGGTTTTAATGAAAGGCTGAATTTGTCTCTACAAATTTTTTTTTTAGGTTTGGAAAAAAATGTCATGCAGGTTTGACACTGTGCTTTCCATCTCGTGGAATAAACCTAAGTAGAATAAAGAAGATTCATCTGATTTTACAACTTTTAACTTTTACCGCATAAACTTTCCATTTTGTTACATATTGATGTTACAGAATAGAACTCACTTAAAAATAGCAATTTCTGCCTGATTTACCATTAACAATGAATGCATAGTCTTGTGTGTGGATTGCATATAAGCACATAGTACTGCTTATTGATAAGAACCGGCCCATTAATAAGAGAAAGAATATATACATCTAAATAACATCAGCAACTGTGGAAAATCAGTTTTCACAGACGTTGCACATTTAGATTGTCCAATACAATTTAAAGGCTATTTGCAATCATATACAAAGTAAAAAATAGTAGCAAATGCTGAAAATTGATGTCATGCATATTGTTAGGATATGTGCAGAGTAACCCTTGTATCAAAAGGATATGCACATGGAAAACGGTTTATGAGAACAGTTACGAAGAAATATACAGCCACACAGAGTTGAACAAGTTGTATTAATGTTTACTTGAAGAAATAGCACAGTCCAAACAACAGTCCATGTCATACACATTTTTAACAGTCCAGAAATATAAAGTCTTCTTACATCTAGTTATAAAGTCTTCTTACTGGTTCCATGTCTTTTACAGCAGACAAATATCAAACCATAATACAACAAATAACCTTCGATATCAACAAAATATCAAAATAAACAGGGTTAGTCAGTATCGGTCCGTAGTCAATCAGTATCAGTATCAAGAGAGATCATTAGTGAAAAAGAGAAAGAGAATTAAACCATGATCTATAGCTCCCTTTTATGGCAACTTGTAGCATAATTAACCAACCAGAACACAGCATAATACATTACAGTATTTTTCCTTAAAGCTACAAACATATATATTTGTAGTTTATATATTGTCAACCCAACTACGTTATTTACATATACATAACACATATGACTTTGAAGGAATATGTCTTCTAAAGATAATGGTAGAACTCTAAAAGCAGTATAATTGTAAACCAGTAAAAATTCAGAATGGGCTTTCACTAATACTCTATACTTGTGATGGTGAACCTATGGCATGCGTGCCGGAAGTGGCATGCAGAGCCACTTTTGCCGGCACATGAGAGGTCACCCAGAAGAGCCCCACTGCGCATGCATGCGTGCCCCTGCAAGCCAACTGATTGTCAGGTATCTGCCGTGCATGTGCAGGGAGAGATGCGTATGTGAGAGATGCACGTGCATGCACAGAGAGATGTGAGAGAGGCATGCAGTGTGCATGCAGAGGCATGCAGTGTGCAAGGGGGCTGCGTGCTGATGCACAGAGGCATACAGTGCAGGGGGCGTGCATGCATGTGCAGAGATGCATGGTGCACGCGTGCATGTGCAGGAGCATGGGGAGAGTCACACGCGCATTGCATCATGGGTGCAGGCACGCATGCGCACTTTTGGCATGCAATGTGGAAAAGGTTAGCCATCACTGTTCTATGCTATGACATATTACCTCTAGTATTGTTCTATTACAAGTAGTCCTCAACGTACAGCCACAACTGGGATCCGAAAATTCATCCTTAAGCAGTGCAAGTGCTAAGTGAGGCATCATATGATCCCACTGCCTTTTACAAACTTTTTTTTTGCCATAAATGAATTGCTGGGGTTATTAAGCAAGACATCATTTGACTGCAACTTGCAATTTTCCCTGTCAGTTTCCCCATTGATTTTTTTTATTGTTGGAAGTCAGCTGGGAGTGTTGCAAATGATGATCCCGTAACCCCAGAATGCTGCAACCATCGTAAAGTTGAGCCTGTTTCCAAGCACTCAGATCACAGTCACATGACCGGGGGGGGGATACTGAGAAGGTCACATGGTCAAGGATTGGGTCATAAGTCACATTTTCCAATGCCATTGTACTTTGAACAATCACTAAGTGATCATAAATCGAGGACTATCTTATAATCCCTGTTCTCTTGCATCATAATGCCAGGCATTATAGACCATTTCTCCTAGCTCTCTGAGTTCAGCAAGACTTTTTATGGGTTAAAATTGTAGTAATCCAGGGGTGCCCAGCCCCCAGTCCATGGATTGGCATTGGACCTTAGAGTGCCAGAAACCAGGCCGCACAAAAAAGTGAAGCACCATCCATGGAATGCAGGCAGCACATGAAACCATTCCTTCTGTGGTCCGGAGAAAAACCTCTCTCCACGGAACCAGTCCCTGGTGCCCAAAAGATTGGGGGTGGGGTTGCTGCAGTAAGCATCAGCCCTCCCAGTTGAATATGTTTCTAAGAAATTGAAATTTGAGCAATTTTTGCAAATAAAACGTGTGATCATGAGAGTCTGATTCAGTCTAGAAGTTATTTTTCTTTTTCAGTAATAAATGGTAGTACCTTGGTTTTTCAAATATCAAAACACTAGCTTCACTGTGAAACTATGCACCAGAAAAAAGTTGATTATTAGGTACGAAGGAACAGTGAAAATCCTTCGTACACTTTTCATTTGAAAGTACTGCAACAGAAGTCTCAGTAGATGAAAGGAACAGTGCTGTAAAACTACTTGGAAGCAATTAATAACTGAGAAATCAAATGACTCAGCCACTTTCTGGAAATTAACTACACTGAGGTCAAATTCAGCACCCTCTCAAATTAGACGTGAGATTTCAAAGTTTACCTAGAAGGTATGCGTACGTTTGTAGCTATTGTGCAGGAAAATATTTTTATCCTTTCTGATTTTATGCAGAAATGGATCATCTCCTTAATACCCTCATACCCTCCCCCAGTCTTGGTTTTGGAGATGGTTGGGGAATTCTAGAAATCCAAACATCAACTGTTTTGGTTGCCAAGATTGAGATACACTGCATTAATCAATCAAAAGCAACCTGAAAGACAAGGAGATAATTCAAGTTCTTAATGATAGCTGGACTGTCAGTAAGATCTCTGCCAGTTATATTGGAGCCTATTAGGTTGGACTCAGAGAATCTTCTAGTAAATGGACAGGGTTAAATCTGGTCACTCTGTAATGTAGCAGGCTTGATGCTCTATCATTTGATAGGAATGTATGTATGTATGTATGTATGTATGTATGTATGTATGGTATTCAGCTTTGTTTCCCACGTCATTGTACTTGTGCTTTTAAAGTTGTAGCAACGTTTCAGCAGAATCTCATCTGCCATCATCAAGCTTCTGTATTGTGTTCATCTGTGAGTCACAGACAAACACAATACAGAAGCCTGATGATGGCAGATGAGATTCTGTTGAAACGTTGCTACAACTTTAAAAGCACAACTACAATGACGTGGGAAAATACCCGAACAAAGCTGAATACCATACATGTAAGTACCCGCGAAAACTTAAGAAAACAAATATATATCCTCATTCAAAATATTTACAGATTTCAAGCTGACTTCTGATTTTATTTCGTGTGTGTGTGTGTGTGTGTGTGTGTGTGTGTGTGTGTGTGGTCCGTCTATGGCTTACCTTCTTGGTACATAACTATTCATTTTCACATCAAATGTCTACATCAGTAGGAGCTTGGGAGCGAGATGAATCCTTGTCCTATGACTATTTAATTTGTATATTAAATCTGTAGTGGGATAATTAGATAGAGTGAACATCATCCCACTAAGCTAATGGATAAGCACAAAACAATCCTGTTTTATGCAGATTATATTATTTTATGATGGACCCTAATGGGGTTAAAGAAAATGAAGGCCTTGGCTCTCTTTTGAAACTACTGCTTATTGGAGATTAATAAAACCGAGATCATATTCCCAAAACAAAAACCCCATTCAATCTAGAATGTTAATGGATATAGTATTGAGCAGGGGTACGTTTAAAATATATATGAGTTGTCTTCCAAGCCCAGAGGAAACTGTATTTAACTTAATTCTTCCCCAAAATGCTCAAAGTACCATTTTTTGACTTTTATGTCATTTTTTTCTATACTAGACAAGTCAAAAATATCTCTCAAATTCAACTGTTTGAGTCCAAGGCAGTAGGGCATCTTCTTTGTAGGGTTTAATTAAACCAAAATATTTGTTTTGGTACTTTTGGCATTACCCAATCTACAGTTTTGAGAAAGCTGCTTCTGGTGGCAATTGCAACGATGCACCACTTTGCCTTCTCACTGTAGTAGGATTTAAAGGTCAAGAGCATGCCACGGATTGCTACCTTTGATGCAGCATTTTGCCCATGAGATGCAGTTCTATAACTCTTAACAGTCAATTTTCTTTCCTCCTGGATAATGGAGTTTGGTATTATTACTTGTATATTCTTCCAAGTTGAGGTTGGTTTTTGATTATAAACAGGTAAGGGCAAAGCTTAAGCAAACAATTTCAGATGCCAAAATTAAAAATTAATAATACAAGAATTTTAGCTGAATTAGGGGATCCCACTGAACAATGTTAAGCCAAAAGAAATTGTCAGGCTAGGCTGGATTCAATCAAAGAAACATACAATTGTCCAGGAATTTCTGCTAATTTAAGTTATTGTTGGAAAAACTATTATCAAAGAATCCCAAGACATTTTCCATATACAGCTGCTGTGTGTCCAAAGTGAGCCCTGTTTAAAAGAAATCAGTGAAATGGCACCTCTGTGGAACAGTTAGATAGCTGTCTCCTTTTGGCAGAAGACTTGTGTTCTGCCTCTTGTTTTGGTAGGGGAAAATGTTTATCAGCTTACTTTAGTAAAATATTAGAGTCTTTCAATAACTTGTCACCTCCTCTTAAATTATAACAAATGATCTCTTCCTCCCATATATCATCTCTTATTTATAAATAAATTCTTGAAGCTTTGGTGTTAAGTCCTGATCAGCAAAAGACCATTAAAGACACCAGAGATATCAACATATCTATTTTAATCTTCATCCAATAAACCAGATTTATATTTCCTCCTTTTATTTCTAACACTGAATTTTTAGTCATTTTAAACAATGCCATAGAACTTGATTTCTTTTAATTTCTTCTTTGTGGCAAGAAAAGTCATAAAATGGGACAAAACTCACTTAACAAATTTCTCATTTAGCAACATAAATTCTCCAGTCAATTGTGGTCGTAAGTCGAGGACTACCTATAAAATCCCTTCACAACTAAGGAACTTAACTTCTCCAAAAACTCCTGTATTGAGATGATGTTAACCGCTATAGCAATTAAATACCTACAACCCCCAAATCATGTTGGGAGAATTTCAACAGCACAAGATACCAACCCTGAGCTACATATATTTATTTTCATTGCTAATTAGCATAGCAGTAAATGTAAGACTTGCCAGATAAATATTTTTTTAAATATGATTTGTGGATTTGTTGCAATTTCTTTTGTTGTGAACTACCCAAAGTTGTTGAAGACGGGGTGGCTTGTAAATTTTATTATTGTGGTTTGTTGCATAGTCAGCCAGATGTTTAGACTAGATTTGGCATTTTTATCTCTCTATTGCAGAGGTGTCAAACTCAATTTCATTGATGGCCGCATCAGGGTTGTGTTTGATCTTGTGGGGTGGGGTGGTGGTCAGGGTGAGCATGGCCAGTTTGACATCACTCATGTCAGGGATGCCTGGTTTCGCTTTGCCAGAGAAAACAGGCTTCTGAGCTCCATTTTTGGCTGCGACGGCCTGCTGCAACCCTCTCCCAGCAAAAATGGAGTTCAGGCAGACAACATGCGGCCCTTCCGAGCTATGTTTTCACTGACAGAGGCACTGTGGGCCAGTTGTTCACTGTTTCCAGGGCAGCCCTGAAGGCCAGATCTAATCACCCTGCGGACCGAATCCAGCCTGCAGACCTTGAGTTTTACACCTGTTAAGTTTGAGCAATGAGAGGCTGAACCAGAGCATGAGTGCAACAGTACTTTATTTACAAATAAAGGGCTGACCGTGCTTGCCAAGCCTGGAACTGGCTCGCAGCAATCAGCAGCCAGTTGGACCCCGCAGCCTGCTTTTATAGCTGGCTGCTGGGGAGAACTGACCAATGGGAATGGGGGAATAACGCCCACACAAGTGAGTGGACCTGAGTGAGAACTCCTTGAGTCCTCAGGACATAACACCCCTTCCCCCCAGATGCGAACACGCATAGTCCTTGAGGTAGATGGGGGGTTTGTGTTGGCGCCCGGAGCGGCGCAACTCGGGAACATTGTCTGACTGTTCGGTATCAGTCTGTGACGGTTGAGCTGGCATAGTGTCGCCAACACTCTCTCTGGACTGGGCATCCTCGGAAACCACCGGGTTGGTTTCTGGAGTCAAACTCTCGTGGGTTGGATCCGGTTGATCAACTCTCTGGACGCTGTTGTCCGGGTTTGGGCTGACCGGAACGACCGCTGGCGCAGACTGGTCACTGGGTGCGATGTGGCTGGGTGGCGGATGGGACGGTTCCCCTTCGACTGGAGACTCTGGATTCTTGTTTGCGAGGTTGCTGAGGCGCCTTCTGAGTTGGTCTATGTGTCTCCTCCAGACGCGACCATCCTCCAGCCTGACTCTATATGATCTCGGCCCGGTGACGGCGATGACCTCGCCGGAATCCAAAGTGGGTCCCCAGCGAAATTCCTTGCGAATATCGGCTCCTGTAACATAAAATGTCTAACCCCGAAGTGGAAGCGAGGGAGAGTCAGGCAGTATTGTGGGTGCAGTCTATCTAATACAGTCCTCAGGCGCCGGCCCATCAGAAGTTCCGCTGGGGACTTATTGGTGACTGCACAGGGGTTGAGTGCTGGCTCATCAGGAACCGTGAGAGTTTGTGGTGCCAGTCATCTCTGCCAAACCTAGCGAGGGCCTCTTTGGTGGTCCTGACGGCCCTTTTCAGCCAACCCATTACTCGCAGGGTGAAATGGGGCTGTGAAAATGTGGCGAATGCCTAGGTTGGCTGCAAAACGGCTGAATTCTACTGATGCGAACTGTGGGCCATTATCAGAGACCAAGGAGTCGGGTAGTCCATGGGTAATGAACAGGCGCGTTAACACGTTGGTGATTGCTAGTGTGGTGGTCGTGGATAGCTGCGCCACGTCTATCCACTTGGAATAAGCGTCCACGACCACTAGGAACATCTTTCCATGCACGGGCCGGCCAGATCGATATGGATTCTAGACCAAGGGGCGCTGGCGCTCTCCATCTGGTAGGGGTGGCGATGGGGGGAGCAGGACGGGATTCCTGGCAAATGCTGCAGGAACTTACCCAATTGACAATGTCCTCGTCTAGACCCGGCCACCACACGTAGCTGCGTGCCAACGCCTTCATTCTCACAATGCCGGGGTGTCCCTCGTGCAACGCCTCCAGGACTCGGGTACGCAGCGAGGTCGGAATGATCACTCGAGTGCCCCACAGTAGACAACCCTGCAAACTGGACAGCTCCTGCATGCGAGTCTTAAAGGGTGCGAATTTGTTATCAACATTGCCTCCCGGCCACCCCCTCCTCACCCAGTCGAGCACCTGGGCGAGTGTTTGGTCTGCCTTGGTTTTGGCGGCGATGTCAAGGGCGGTGATGGGCAGGTCCAACTGGGTGATTTCAAAAATGGCATTGACAGGAGCTGGGTCTTCAGCCGGAGCGGGTAAGGGGCAGCGACTGAGTGCGTCAGCGTGGGATAGAGTTTTGCCCGGGCGGTGGATAAGTTTGTATGAGTAGGCCGCTAGGAAAAGCGTCCACCTTGTCATCCGAGGGGAGAGGACTTGAGGTGTCTGTTTGTCGCCGGCCAGTAGGCCCAGGAGGGCTTATGGTCGGTGACCAGTTCGAAGAAGTGGCTAAAAAGGAATTCATGAAACTTTTTCACGGCTGCAACAGCTGCTAGGGCTTCCTTGTCTATTTGGCTGTAATTTCGCTCCGTGGCCGAGAGCGTCCTGGAGAAAAAGGCGATGGGGGCCTCGGCGCCATTGGCGAGTCGGTGACTAAGGACCGCCCCAATTCCAAAAGGAGATGCGTCTGCTGCCAGTACTAAAGGAAGGTTGGGGTCGAACTGGATGAGCACTGCCTCTGACGTAAGTAGTGATTTGATGGCGTTAAACACCTGGTCTTCTTTGTGCCCCCAGTGCCACGGTGACTTTTTGTCTAGTAATCTGTGTAGGGGTTCGGCTACTGAGGCTTTATGGGGCAAAAAGGATGCATAAAAGTTTAGGAGTCCCAAGAAAGCTTGTAGCTCCGTTTTGGAGGTCGGTGTGGGAGCTTCGTGGATCGCCCTGACCTTGGACTCCAGGGGGTGAATGCCAGAGGCGTCAATTTTATAACCCAGAAAGTCCACCTGTCTAGTGGCAATGGCGCATTTTTCTTTTTTTTAACTTGAGGCCATGCTGTCTGAACCTCTCTAACACTGCTCGCACTCTCTGGAAGAGTTGGGGTCTGTCCCTGGCCGAGACCAAGATGTCGTCAAAGTAGGGTACTACACCAGGGAGGCCCTGTAAAATCCGCTCCATGAGGGATTGAAAAATACCCGGGCAACACTTACGCCAAATTGGAGACGCTTGCATCGGAAGGCACCCCTGTGAGTGGCGATGGTCTGAAGTTCTGCTGTTTGGTTATCAACAGGGAACTGTTGATATGCTTGAGACATGTCCAATTTAGCAAAAATACTGCCCGGTTCGAATGTGTGCAATAAGTGCTGAATGACGGGCACGGGATAGGCGCTAACTTGTAAATATTTATTGATTGTTGTCTTGTAGTCCGAGCAAATTCTCAGGCTACCATCTTTTTAGGGGGTGTGACAATGGGCGTCTCCCACTTGGCGAAATCTGTTGGCTCAATGACCCCTTGTTTTAGTAGTTTATCCAATTCAGCGTCTAGTTTTGGTCGAATCGCAAATGGAACTCTCCGTGGTTTTAATCTGATTGGGACTGCCTGGGGGTCAACGGTGAACGAGATGGGGGTTCCATTATAACACCCCAGCTCCTCGCTGAACACATCTGCGTAGTCAGCGAATAAGGAGTCAGTGTCTGAGGTTGAGACAGCATGGACTCCTGTTAACCCTAGGCCGAGGTGGGGAAACCAATCGAGCCCCAATAAGGTGGGTAGATTGCCGTTAACTACCACTAGAGGTAGGTGGCCTTTAAAAGCTCTAAAACTGACAAAGAACTTGCCTCTGCCGATCACGGGAATGGCCTTCCCCTGGTAGTCCTTCAGACCGAACTGGCATCTCTGAAGCCGGGTAGTAGATAGGCTGGGGTGGAGTCTCTTGAGGGTGTTCCACGAGATTATTGAGAGCGCTGACCCTGTGTCAACCTCCATGTGGCACGGTTTACCTTCTAGGGAAACGGAGAGAGAAATTTTACTAACAGAGTGGCAAGTCGCCTGGCAAGGCGGTGCGTGCGACAGTTTAATACTTGCCTCTGTGGTCCCGAGTGCGAGGACGGGGGTCTTTGTGCAGCGCTTTGGGGGCTTGGCAGACTCTCGCAATGTGCCCCTCTTATGGCAGTTGTTGCAAACGGCTCCTTTAAACTTGCAGGTGGCCCTTTGATGTGATCCCCACAGGCTAGGCACAGGGTGATGTGCTTGGGTGGACCGGTGTATTCTTGTTTGGCCCCTACCTGCGACCGTCTGTCATTGGTGAGGCGATGGACATCGTTCTCATTGTTGTGGCCATCCTCCGCTTCCACCTCTTCGGAATGGACTGGGAACGCTGCTAGCTTGGCGCTTGGCCCTGAATTTCGGTGGCTGAGTTCGTAGCTAGCTCGGCTGCTAGGGCCTCCTCTACCACTTGCGCGAGGTTGAGGTCTTTTTTAGCTAGCAGTCGCCTCTGTAGGTTGAGATCCTTGACCCCACAAACCAATTGATCGAGGAGCATGTCCTCCAGGTATGTTCCAAACCCGCAGTGCAGGGCTGCTGTTCTGAGGGCGGCCATATATTGGTTGATGGTCTCCTTACTAGATTGCTTCCTCATTCGGAACGTGAACCTCCTGGCGATTTGTGAAGGCCTGGGAGCTTAGTGGTTTGTGAGGATCTCAAGCAACTCGGACCACGGAACGTTTTTTAATTCTCTCGGCGCCACGAGTGCTGCAGCGGTATCGTAAACGGTGGCTCCGCAGTAGATTAGGAAATAGGATTTTTTCCGATGCTCTCCCGCATCCAACAGGCCGACCGCATCGATGTAATGATTGAAACGGTTCTTATACGATTCCCACTTCTCTTCGTCTGGTTTAAACGCCGGGAATACTGGATTGGAACTCATGGTGCTGGAGCGGCTGGGCTACCTGCGGGAGAAATCTCTCTGGGACTACGAACGCTCGTGAGTTACTAGTGATATCAGCTCTGGAGAGGTTTTTTGCTACCCTCTCTTTCTCTCTCTCTGGGTTACCACGTTGGCTGCTAGCCGTTGGAGGTGTCTTGATTCGCGCCAAAAAAAAGTGGGCGTTAGTGACTCTCTACAGCGCTGTGCTGTGATTCCTACTTGCTCGAAATTCAAATGACACCCGTTTGAATTTCGCGCCAAATGCAGAGCGGCTGCGGCTCGCAGCGCTTCACTTTCCCGTAGCGAGGCTAACAAGCGGCTACAGACGCTTCTAACTATTTGACTCAGACCGCTTTCTCTGGCTGCGGATCTGCGTTTGCTCTTTTTGATCGCTCGTTTCGCTAGCTGACCGCTCTCTCTGGCTGCGGATCAGCGTTTCCCTTGTTGCCAGCCGATCGCTCTCTCTGGGCTGTAGATCGGTGGCTAGTGACTCAGCGGTTGCAAGGTGCTTCTGGTAGCCATCCCATCCTCGTCGCCAGTGTTAAGTTTGAGCAATGAGAGGCTGAACCAGAGCATGAGTGCAACAGTACTTTATTTACAAATAAAGGGCTGACCGTGCTTGCCAAGCCTGGAACTGGCTCGCAGCAATCAGCAGCCAGTTGGACCCCGCAGCCTGCTTTTATAGCTGGCTGCTGGGGAGAACTGACCAATGGGAATGGGGGAATAACGCCCACACAAGTGAGTGGACCTGAGTGAGAACTCCTTGAGTCCTCAGGACATAACAACACCCCTGCTCTATTGAGTCCTTCCCAGGGACCTGGAATAGGCAGATGTTGTTTGGTGATATTAAATGTGTCATTGGGGGATGTACTGTTAGTGTTCCAAGTAAACTGTAATAAAATCTGTAAATTTGACTAATGATGATTTTTCTCAATATCGATGATATTATTATTTACCCGGGTTTCTTCTAATAGCAACCTTCTGGTTTGATTTTGGACAAAGTTAAACCTACATGATTATTTTTCTGATATAAAACTAAAATAATTTTTGATCCCCTAATATTTAATTTTAACACAAAAGTACTGTTAAGTTTGAGCAATGAGAGGCTGAACCAGAGCATGAGTGCAACAGTACTTTATTTTACAATAAAGGGCTGACCGTGCTTGCCACGCCAGGAACTGGCTCGCAGCAATCAGCAACCAGTTGGACCCCGCAGCCTGCTTTTATAGCTGGCTGCTGGGGAGAACCAACCAATGGGAATGGGGGGAATAACGCCCACATAAAGTGAGTGGACCTGAGTGAGAACTCCTTGAGTTCTCAGGACATAACACCCCTTCCCCCCAGATGCGAACATGCATAGTCCTTGAGGTAGACGGGGGGTTTGTGTTGGCGCCCGGAACGGCGCAACTCGGGGACATTGTCTGTCTGTTCGGTATCAGTCTGTGACAGTTGAGCCGGCATAGTGTCGCCAACACTCTCTCTGGACTGGGCATCCTCGGAAACCACCGGGTTGGTTTCTGGGGTCGAGCTCTCATAGGCTGGATCAGGCTGGTTAACTCTCTGGCCGCTGTTGTCCGAGTTTGGGCTGACCGGAACGACCGCTGGTGCAGACTGGTCGCTGGGTGCGATGTGGCTGGGCGGCGGATGAGGCGGTTCCCCTTCGACTGGAGACTCTGGATTCTTGTTGGCAAGGGTGCTGAGGCGCCTTCTAAGCTGGTCTATGTGTCTCCTCCAGACGCGACCATCCTCCAGCCTGACTCTATACGATCTCGGTCCGGTGACGGCGATGACCTCGCCTGGAATCCAAAGTGGGTCCCCAGCGAAATTCCTTGCGAATATCGGCTCCTGTAACATAAAATGTCTAACCCCCGAAGTAGAAGCGAGGGGGGAGTCAGGGCAGTATTGTGGGTGCAATCTGTCCAATACAGTCCTCAGGCGCCGGCCCATCAGAAGTTCCGCTGGGGACTTATTGGTGACTGCACAGAGGGTTGAATGTTGGCTCATCAGGAACCGTGAGAGTTTGTGGTGCCAGTCATCTCTGCCAAACCTAGCGAGGGCCTCTTTGGTGGTCCTGACGGCCCTTTCAGCCAACCCATTACTGGCAGGGTGAAAAGGGGCTGTGAAAATGTGGCGAATGCCCAGGTTGGCTGCAAAACGGCTGAATTCTACTGATGCGAACTGTGGGCCATTATCGGAGACCATGGAGTCGGGTAGTCCATGTGTAACGAACAGGCGCGTTAACACGTTGGTGATTGCTAGTGTGGTGGTCGTGGATAGCTGTGCCACGTCTATCCATTTGGAATAAGCGTCCACGACCACTAGGAACATCTTTCCATGCACGGGGCCGGCCATATCGATATGGATTCTAGACCAAGGGGCGCTGGCGCTCTCCCATCTGGTAGGGGTGGCGATGGGGGGAGCAGGACGGGATTCCTGGCAAATGCTGCAGGAACTTACCCAATTGACAATGTCCTCGTCTAGACCCGGCCACCATACGTAGCTGCGTGCTAATGCCTTCATTCTCACGATGCCGGGGTGTCCCTCGTGCAACGCCTCCAGGACTCGGGTACGCAGCGAGGTCGGAATGACCACTCGAGTGCCCCATAGCAGACAACCCTGCAAACTGGACAGTTCCTGCATGCGAGTCTTAAAGGGTGTGAATTTGTTATCAACGTTGCCTCCCGGCCACCCCCTCCTCACCCAGTCGAGCACCTGGGCGAGCGTTTGATCTGCTTTGGTTTTAGCGGCGATGTCAAGGGCGGTGATGGGCAGGTCCAACTGGGTGATCTCGAAAATGGCGTTGACAGGAGCTGGGTCTTCAGCCGGAGTGGGTAAGGGGCAGCGACTGAGAGCGTCGGCGTGGGATAGAGTTTTGCCCGGGCGGTGAATAAGTTTGTATGAGTAGGCCGCTAGGAAAAGTGTCCACCTTGTCATCCTAGGGGAAAGGAATTGAGGGGTCTGTTTGTCGCCGGCCAGTAGGCCCAGGAGGGGCTTATGGTCGGTGACCAGTTCGAAGAAATGGCCAAAAAGGAATTCGTGAAACTTTTTCACGGCCGCAACAGCTGCTAGGGCTTCCTTGTCTATTTGGCTGTAATTTCGCTCCGTGGCCGAGAGTGTCCTGGAGAAAAAGGCGATGGGGGCCTCGGTGCCATTGGGGAGTCTGTGACTAAGGACCGCCCCAATTCCAAAAGGGGATGCGTCCGCTGCCAGTACTAAAGGAAGGTTGGGGTCGAATTGGATGAGCACTCCCTCTGACGTAAGTAATGATTTGACGGCGTTAAACGCCTGGTCTTCTTTGTGCCCCCAGTGCCACGGTGACTTTTTGTCTAGTAATCTGTGTAGGGGTTCGGCTACTGAGGCTTTATGGAGCAAGAAGGATGCATAAAAGTTCAGCAGCCCCAAAAAAGCTTGTAGCTCCGTTTTGGAGGTTGGTGTGGGAGCTTCGTGGATTGCCCTCACCTTGGACTCCAGGGGGTGAATGCCAGAGGCGTCAATTTTATAACCCAGAAAGTCCACCTGTCTAGTGGCAATGGCGCATTTTTCTTTTTTTAACTTGAGGCCATGCTGTCTGAACCTCTCTAACACTGCTCGCACTCTCTGGAAGAGTTGGGGTCTGTCCCTGGCCGAGACCAAGATGTCGTCGAAGTATGGTACTACACCAGGGAGGCCCTGTAAAATCCGCTCCATGAGGGATTGAAAAATACCGGGCAACACTTACGCCAAATTGGAGACGCTTGCATCGGAAGGCACCCCTGTGAGTGACGATGGTCTGAAGTTCCGCTGTTTGGTTATCAACAGGGAACTGCTGATATGCTTGAGACATGTCCAATTTAGCAAAAATACTGCCCGGTTCGAATGTGTGTAATAAGTGCTGAATGACGGGCACGGGGTAGGCGCTAACTTGTAAATATTTATTGATTGTTGTCTTGTAGTCCGAGCAAATTCTCAGGCTACCATCTTTTTTAAGGGGTGTGACAATGGGCGTCTCCCACTTGGCGAAATCTGTTGGCTCAATGACCCCTTGTTTTAGTAGTTTATCCAATTCAGCGTCTAGTTTTGGTCGAATAGCAAATGGAACTCTGCGTGGTTTTAATCTGATTGGGACGGCCTGGGGGTCAACTGTGAACGAGATGGGGGTTCCATTATAACACCCCAGCTCCTCGCTGAACACATCTGCGTAGTCAGCGAATAAGGAGTCAGTGTCTGAGGTTGAGACAGCATGGACTCCTGTTAGCCCTAGGCCGAGGTGGGGAAACCAATCGAGCCCCAATAAGGTGGGTAGATTGCCGTTAACTACCACTAGAGGTAGGTGGCCTTTAAAAGCTCTAAAACTGACAAAGAACTTGCCTCTGCCGATCACGGGAATGGCCTTCCCCTGGTAGTCCTTCAGACCGAACTGGCATCTCTGAAGCCGGGTAGTAGATAGGCTGGGGTGGAGTCTCTTGAGGGTGTTCCATGAGATTATTGAGAGCGCTGACCCTGTGTCAACCTCCATGTGGCACGGTTTACCTTCTGGGGAAACGGAGAGAGAAATTTTACTTACAGTGTGGCAAGTACGTCTGGCGAGGCGGTGTGGTGCGACAGTTTAATACTTGCCTCTGTGGTCCCGAGTGCGAGGACGGGGTCTGTGTGCAGCGCTTTGGGGGCTTGGCAGACTCTCGCGATGTGCCCCCTTTATGGCAGTTGTTGCAGGTGGCTCCTTTAAATTTGCAGGTGGCCCTTTGATGCGATCCCCCACAGGCTAGTCACAGTGTGATGTGCTTGGGTGGACCGGTGTTTTCTTGTTTGCCCCCTACCTGCGACCGTTTGTCGTTGGCGAGGCGGTGGACGTCGTTTTCATCGTTGTGGGTTTCCTCCGCTTCCACCTCTTCGGAGTGGACTGGGAACGATGCCAGCTTGGCACTTGGGCCCTGAATTTCGGTGGCTGAGTTCATTGCTAGCTCGGCTGCTAGGGCCTCCTCGACCGCTTGTGCGAGGTTGAGGTCTTTTTTTGCTAGCAGGTGCCTCTGTAGGTTGAGATCTTTGACCCCACAAACTAATTGATCGAGGAGCATGTCCTCCAGGTATGTTCCAAACCCGCAGTGCAGGGCTGCTGTTCTGAGGGCGGCCATATATTGATTGATGGTCTCCTTACTCGATTGCTTCCTCATACGGAACGTGAACCTCCTGGCGATTTGTGAAGGTCTGGGAGCGTAGTGGTTAGTGAGGATCTCAAGCAACTCGGACCACGGAACGTTTTTCAACTCTCTCGGCGCCACGAGTGCTGCGGCGGTATCGTAAACGGTGGCTCCGCAGTAGATTAGGAAATAGGATTTTTTCCGATGCTCTCCCGCATCCGCCAGGCCGACCGCATCGATGTAATGATTGAAGCGGTTCTTATACGATTCCCACTTCTCTTCGTCTGGTTTGAACGCCGGGAATACTGGGTTGGAACTCATGGTGCTGGAACGGCTGGGCTACCTGCGGAAAAAATCTCTCTGGGACAACGGGCACTCGTGAGTTATTAGTGATATCAGCTCTGGAGAGGTTTTTTGCTACCCTCTCTTTCTCTCTGGGTTACCACGTGGCTGCTAGCCGTTGGAGGTGTCTTGATTCGCGCTAAAAAGTGGGCGTTAGTGACTTCCTACAGCGCTGTGCTGTGTTTCCTACTGGCCCGAAATTCAAATGACACCCGTTTGAATTTCGCGCCAAATACAGAGCGGCTGCGGCTCGCAGCGCTTCACTTTCCCCGTAGCGGGGCTAACAAGCGGCTACAGACGCTTCTAACTATTTGAATCAGACCGCTTTCTCTGGCTGCGGATCAGCGTTTGCTCTTTTTGATCGCTCGTTTTGTTGGCTGACCGCTCTCTCTGGCTGCGGATCAGCGTTTCCCTTATCGCCAGCCGATCGCTCTCTCTGGGCTGCGGATCGGTGGCTAGTGACTCAGCGGTTGCATGGTGCTTCTGGTAGCCATCCCACCCTTGTCGCCAGTGTTAAGTTTGAGCAATGAGAGGCTGAACCAGAGCATGAGTGCAACAGTACTTTATTTTACAATAAAGGGCTGACCGTGCTTGCCACGCCAGGAACTGGCTCGCAGCAATCAGCAACCGGTTGGACCCCGCAGCCTGCTTTTATAGCTGGCTGCTGGGGAGAACCAACCAATGGGAATGGGGGGAATAACGCCCACATAAAGTGAGTGGACCTGAGTGAGAACTCCTTGAGTTCTCAGGACATAACAAGTACCTTTTTGGGTAATTCTGTGGAGAACTGTATTCTTATAATCATTCTTTGTTTTAGAGTCATATGAGTCTGTTCCCTATGAAAAGCTGTTTATACTGTATATTTAAAAAACATTCAGGGATTCCTTTTGCTGCAGATAATAACAAACAAATTCAATATAATCTGTAGGATAACAAAAGATAATAAAAAACACATACAGAAAAAAAAAACCCACAGAGATTTCCCCAGTAGATGGAGCTGCTGCAAACATTTATTTAGTACATAATAGAAAAGTCAGTTATCTGTGTTTCTGCTTTGAAAACACAAGTTCCTTTTTAGGATTTTTTAAAAATTGAAATCCACAATTTCTATATTATGCTATTTTTACCTACTTGACAATAGCTGAGTAAAAGGTTTATGGAAATTATCTACTAGAGCGGAAGCCACAGGTAAACATTAACTATAATTATTCTACTCTATTCATCTTTACATAGTTATAAGTTAAAGGTTCAGGAGAGAAATTCTGAAATATAGTAAGTTATGCTTAAAGGTAGTCATTATTGTGCTGCTGCCTCATTGAAACTTGTATACAGAGCCATTAAAAACTTCAAGCACTTGTTTCTTTAGGGATTAAAAAAAGCAAAACAGGATGGCAGCAAATGAACAGGATTTGAATTTGGAAGGCACTGTGACTCACATATATCTTACTGATTTATCCAGAATTTTAGGACAAGTTATTTGTTATGTCCTCGGGACGGACACAAGTTCCCCCTCAGGTCCGTTCATACTGCGGGGGCGTTTGTAGCCCCCATTGGCTGGCTCCCTTCGACAGCCGGCTATAAACGCTGGCTGCTAGGTCGGGCCAGCCGCTGTTCACTGGAAGGTCTGTTGTTAGCTTACAGATGCGACAGCCCCCTTTATTCCCCTGAATAAAGTGTGTTATTGAGATGCTCTGGTGTGGCCTCCCCATTTGTTCTGAGATAGAATATTGGCGATGAGGATGGGATCTGGCCAACCAGCAGCAATACGAAAGAGCTGAAGTACACACCTAAACGCTGAACTGTAGCCGCGCCATTGAGAGCTCGGTCAGCCGTTGATTGCGGAAGTGAAAGTGGAGCGTGTAGCCGCTCAAGTCAAAAAAAGCTACGTGAGAAAAGTGGGGCACTGAGAACCTCAGCCGCCCAGCATTGAGCACAGAATCCAACCGCTGCTGTTTGGATTCTGCTTGTTAGCGAAGTTTTCGGCGCGCGCTCACAGCCGCCAGAACACATAGGCGCGCGATTCGAATAGCTGTCAGCATGACGCTACAGCTATAGCTGCCTACGCCCTTGTAAGGGCGCGAAATTCAAACGGAAGTCAGTTACGGTGCTATAGCAATAGCCGCCATAGTCACACGGAGCGTGTAACCCAGAGAGATCCTCTAGAGCTGAAGCAGCGCTGCGAGCCGCAGCTGCCACTCTTATCAGGGCCTTTTGTATTCCCAGAGAGAGATTGGTCAGTCTACCAACAGACTGAACACCCAATATGAATTCAAATCCAGCGTTTCCGCCATTTAAGCCAGATGAAGATAAGTGGGACTCTTACAGAAACCTCTTCAATCACTACCTTGATGCCATCGGTCTGGCCGACGCTACAGAAAACAGGAAGAAATCGTACTTCCTGAGTTACTGCGGGGCCACAGTATTCGATACCGCCACAGCGCTACTCGCCCCAAGGGAATTAAAGAACATTCCGTGGGCCGAGCTGTTGGAGACACTCTCTAACCATTATTCCCCAAAGCCATTGCAGATAGCGAGACGTTTTGCCTTTCGTATGAAGAAACAAACAGATGGAGAATCTATCAATCAGTATATGGCCGCCCTGAGGACCGCAGCTCTCCACTGCGAGTTTAAAAATTACCTAAACGACATGCTTCTGGATCAGCTCGTCTGTGGAGTCAGAGATGTAAGGTTACAGAGGCGGTTGCTGGCCAGAAAAGATCTCAACCTCACCCAGGCAATCGAGGAAGCTCTGGCCACTGAACTAGCGACACAGTCGGCCGCTGAAATACAAGGAAGCGCAACCAAACCCAGTCCGGTCACTGTTCATTCCGAGGAAGCAGTGAGTGAAGAAGACCCCACCGAACACTTAGAGGTACATCGCCTCAAACCTTTCAAACAGTCACAGGTAGGAGCTAGGCCAAAAGACGGCAACGTGTCCAAACACATCCTGATGTGCCTCTCCTGCGGGGGGTCCCATGCCAGAACGACTTGCAGGTTCAGGAACGCCACCTGCAACAATTGTGGCAAGAAAGGCCACATCGCCAGGGCCTGCCAGGCAACACACGCGGCTCCACAAAAGGCATCGTCCCCTTACTCCCCTCCGGGGCCACCCAGGCAAGTAGAAAATTGTTATACGTGCTACCAAGCTAACCACACTTTTTTGACACCTAATAAAATTACCCTCTCTATTCATTTAGAAGGTAAACCCTGTCTTATGGAAGTCGATACCGGATTGGCACTATCGATCATCTCATGGAGCACACTTAAGAAAATTCGACCCAGCCTGTCCAGGAAGCAACTCCAGAAGAGTCGTCTCACCTTGAGGGATTACCAGGGGAAGAATATCCCAGTACTCGGAACAGGCAAGTTCCTCGTTAGGTTCAAATCCTTTAAAGGCCATCTGCCTTTGGTGGTGGTAGATGGTCCCTAGCCTTTTGGGGTTGGATTGGTTCCCCTATCTCGGCCTTAGCTTAACGGGAGTACATGCTGTCTCGCCTTCCGATATCGACTCACTATTTTCAGACTATGCTGATGTGTTCAGCAATGAATTAGGTTGTTATAATGGTACGCCGATCTCCTTTTCGGTGGACCCCCAAGCAGTTCCCGTCCATTTAAAACCGCGCAGAGTACCATTTGCCCTGCGCGCTAAGCTGGACACGGAACTGGACAAATTGCTAAAACAAGGGGTGATTGAGCCCACGGATTTTGCTAAATGGGAGACTCCAATTGTCACACCCCTAAAAAAAGATGGTTCTATAAGAATGTGTTCTGACTATAAGACCACAATAAACCGCTATCTACAGACTAGCGCATACCCAGTCCCAGTAATCCAACACTTACTACACACATTTGAACCGGGGATGATATTCGCCAAATTGGATATGTCACAGGCCTATCAGCAATTTCCTGTGGATAACCAAACGGCCGAATTGCAAACTATTGTCACCCACAGAGGGGCATTTCGATGCAAGCGCCTACAATTTGGCGTTAGCGTCGCCCCAGGAATCTTCCAGTCATTAATGGAACGGATACTGCAAGGCCTCCCTGGCGTAGTTCCGTATTTTGATGACATATTGATTTCAGCCAGGGACAGGCCCCAACTTTTTCTCAGAGTCAGAGCGGTACTGGATAGGTTCAGGCAGCATGGCCTCAAACTAAAAAGGGAGAAGTGTGCCATCGCCACTAGGCAGGTGGACTTTCTTGGGTATAAAATAGACGCCTCTGGCATCCACCCCTTGGAGTCTAAAGTCAAAGCCATTCACGAGGCACCCACTCCGTCTTCCAAGTCAGAATTACAAGCTTTCCTGGGTTTGCTAAACTTCTATGCGTCATTCCTACCCCACAAAGCGTCAGTAGCTGAACCATTGCATAGACTTCTAGACAAAAACACTCCGTGGCATTGGGGTCCCAAAGAGGAATACGCCTTTAAGGCAGTCAAATCGCTTCTCACTTCAGACGCTGTCCTAATACAATTTGACCAGCACCTTCCTCTAGTCTTAGCTGCAGATGCCTCACCTTTCGGGATTGGGGCTGTATTAAGCCACAGACTTCCCAACGGCTCCGAAGCGCCAATCGCATTTTTTTCTAGAACCTTGTCCACAACCGAGCGTAATTATAGCCAAATCGACAAAGAGGCCCTAGCCGCCGTTGCCGCGGTCAAAAAATTCCATGAATTTCTTTTTGGCCACAACTTCGAACTTGTCACAGATCACAAACCACTCTTGGGGCTCCTCTCTGGAGAAAAACAAACTCCGCAAGTCTTATCCCCCAGAATGACTAGGTGGACCCTATTCCTGGCGGCCTACTCGTACAAACTGGTTCACCGCCCAGGAAAAAACCTCAGCCACGCCAACGCCCTCAGCCGCTGCCCGTTGCCAGCACCCGTGGAGGATCCGGCCCTGGTCCATGCCATTTTCAATGCCAACGAGTTCGACATCCCAGTCACCGCTGGCGACATCGCCCTCCACTCCAAAAAAGATAAACTTATCGCCCAGGTTCTGGACTGGGTACGGAGGGGGTGGCCGGGCGGTAACCTCTCAACTGAATTCTCACCGTTCAAAACCCGCCAGCAAGAACTTTCCAGTTTACAGGGCTGCCTACTATGGGGGACCAGAGTTGTCATCCCAAAATCGCTGCGCACACCCGTCCTGAGGGCGTTACACGAGGGGCACCCTGGCATCGTCCGGATGAAAGCGTTGGCTCGGAGTTACGTCTGGTGGCCGGGCATGGACGACGAGATCACGAAATGGGTAAGCTCCTGCCACCCCTGTCAGGAATCCAGGCCAGCCCCACCGATCACCACCCCAACCAAATGGGAAAATACCAATGCACCGTGGTCACGGTTGCACATTGACTTGGCCGGGCCCTTCCACGGCAAGACCTTCCTGGTGGTCGTGGATTCGTTCTCCAAATGGATCGATGTGGCTCTCCTACCCACAACCACCACACGAGCAATTGCCCAGGCCCTGACCCGTTTATTTGTTACACACGGTCTACCTGACACCATAGTCTCAGACAATGGGCCCCAATTTACGTCTACAGAATTCAGCCGGTATACCACCAACCTGGGCATCCGGCATATCCTAACGGCCCCTTTTCATCCCGCCAGCAATGGGTTGGCGGAAAGAGCCGTTAGATCAGCAAAAGAGGCGTTGGCAAGATTCACTCAAGACGACTGGCACTCCAGACTCTCTCGTTTTCTCTTAAGCCAACACTTGACCCCATGTACTGTCACAAACAAGTCTCCAGCCGAATTACTGATGGGCAGGCGTCTAAGGACAGTGCTAGATAGACTGCATCCCCACTATTGCCCAGACACCCCATTGGGTTCTAACACTAGGGTTAGGAGTTTTGTATTACAGGACCAAGTTTTCGTCAGGAACTACGCAGGCGATCCCCTGTGGGTACCTGGGAAGATCGTGGCCATCACCGGGCCAAGGTCATACCGTATCCAGTTGGAGGACGGGCGTATCTGGCGGAGACATCTGGACCAGATAAGAAGTCGCCAGGGCGAACATGCCAACGCTGACCCAGGGACTTCAGTGACCCTCCAATCGCCGCACCCGAATCCTAGCTGGGACCTTCAGAGTGACCAGTCACCACCAGCCGAATCAAGGGAGCAGACGGTAGACCGGGACCGTCCTATGGAGTCATCAGCCGTACCAGACGACGACACCACCGGGTTGCGTGACAATGACAATTTAACAATCCAACCCGAGAACTGTGACCACTCCCAGACTCCAGTCCGGACTCCAGAGCGACCCTGTTGCCCGGCAAGGCCAGTTCCTGACTTCCAGAACTCTATGCCACCTTGTGCATCACCAGAACTGCGCCGGTCGGGGCGCTCACACAAACCACCAGCTTACTTAAAAGACTATTCATGTTCGTATCTAGGGGGAAGGGGTGTTATGTCCTCGGGACGGACACAAGTTCCCCCTCAGGTCCGTTCATACTGCGGGGCCGTTTGTAGCCCCCATTGGCTGGCTCCCTTCGACAGCCGGCTATAAAAGCCGGCTGCTAGGTCGGGCCAGCCGCTGTTCGCTGAAAGGTCTGTTGTTAGCTTACAGATGCGACAGCCCCCTTTATTCCCCTGAATAAAGTGTGTTATTGAGATGCTCTGGTGTGGCCTCCCCATTTGTTCTGAGATAGAATATTATTAATAGGATGTCTTGTCTAGATTAACACAAATTTGCTTTATTTAAGCAAATAAAAAATAGTAATTGAAGAATTGATAAAGCAAAAGAATCTACTGAGGGAAAGAAAGGAGCAATCTTAAATCAGGATCATAAATAAGTTGGAACTACAGAGTGAAATAATTCAACCTTCTATCAGGATGAACAAATCTGTGAATTCACTGTTTTCCAGATTTGTGGTAAACTTTCAAGCAAATGTTAATCTGTGTGTGTGTGTGTGTGTGTGTGTGTGTGTGTGTGTGTGAGAGAGAGAGAGAGAGAGAGAGAGAGAGAGAGAGAGAGAGAGATCATTTAAAAAGATCAGTAAAAACCATTCTGAGTTGTTCTGCTAAAATCTTCTCTACTAAAGTATTTATTTCTTAAAGCAAACCAAAATATAAAAGACACATGGCATATTTTATCTCAGGTAGCTTCAGACAAAATATACATAAATATATATATATCCCCAATACTTAGGGCAGACATATATTTGAAAGTCATCAATGTTTCTTCATTACTGGACAGTAAGACTCTAACATCCACATCTGGTAAGATGCAATAACAATATTCTGTTCATAGATTAAATCATAAGATTTGTGATGCAATCATTTGAGATTATTGTTGTACCATTTTTGGCTTAAATGCATAATGAGTCACATTACAATAGATTACTGAATGCAAGACAAATCATATAAAACATTTTATCAGAGATTTTGCAGATTAGTAGTCAGCTGTTCTTTTACATTAAAATATATCAATATCCAGATGCATCCATTTAAACACTGGTTAAATTCAACATCTTTTAAGATACATTTAAACTTATTTTAGTTCATTATTGAATGTCTCCACATTGTGTAGTTCCTCTACATTTAAAATATGGCTGTATTTATGAACCGTATCAAAAGACATGTCAGACATCAAAAAGAGCCCAGGACCCATTTTTTCTCAATTATCATTTCATCTGAGTTTGTAATTCTTTTTTTTTTAAAGCAACGCAGCCTTGACCTGAGATCAGCCTCTCCATAGTCCTGGGCAACTTGCAAAGGTCTTGGAAAGCTGAATCAATTAACAGTTGGCTCATCCTGCTCCAGAAAAAATGCTGTGAAAATAATTGGTGGGAAGAAGTCCCATCTCATTCTCATTCCTAGAACTCTTTCCTCCTTCCTGTAGTTAGGGAATCCTGATTTCTTGCCACCATTCCTCAGTCCTTTCCAGTCACTTCAAGGGCCCCTTCCTTTTTTTCCTCCTTGATATGGAAAGTAAACAAGAGAAAGGAAGAACTGAAAGGGGACACTGGCAATTATTGTGTCTACCCATTGGGTAGCTGGAATAAATGCTCATCAGCCTAATGGAAATACATTCCTATGTAGCATAAAATTGGTGTTGGAAAATCTAAATGGGTAAAGCTAGTGGTTGGGTAGAAGTCCCCTTGTTGAACTCAATAAAAGCAGCCTTCTATGACAACGTATGTATTGATTTGCACTGTGCATCACTTAGATTTTCTCCACTGAATTTAATTTTCTACATTATTTATTTAGTCATTCATTCATTTCACTTTTATCCCACTTGTGTCTCATAACTCTCTTTGAATGCAATGAATTATTTACAAATAAGATTTCATTTTGTTTGAAATGGGTTCCTCACACTAATGTCCAGAGGAGTAGGAATAGGAGTAGTTGTACGTTGAGTTCCTGGGCTCCATTGATAAAGACCATACAAAAATGCCCAGTTTCATTTTTAAAAAAAGTGGAAGAAAGGCATTCTTTTGCCAGATGTTGACAAGAGTCAACAAAGCAAGCAGATTAATCTGCACATAATGAAGACCATGTCCATGAGGCATTTTGAAGAAAAGCACTATTGATGACCATACACTGTTGAGAAAATCCAATCCCTCCCCCCCCCCCGTGTGTGTGTTGATGGGAGTTAAGGATGATACTTTTCTTCAGTCTGAATGTGTATGCTAATCTTTTATCCCCATTTTTCTAAAGAAAACAACAGTAATCCAACAAAAATCAAACTGTTTTCTCTCCTAAATTGTCATAGTAACCTTTTCAAACACTCACATAAATTTTTAATTAGCATATCTTTGCAGTGAAGTATGAATTGGAAAAGGGAAATGAAACTTTGCAGTTTCTTTGGGTATTTTCTCTCTGAGTGAAACCTTTGATCTCTGAAGCATTAAAGCTCAGACAGTGTGTAGGGATAGCAGTAAATCAAGTTATTTTTACTTCAGTCATTTGTCAGCATATGCCATAAAAATTAGCTTTTTCTCTTGATCTTTATCAGAGAGTACTAGTCCACTTTGATGTCTTCCTCCATATTTGACATTTGGGATCTGGTTTCCTATTTAATTCTCTGTCTATGATTTTGGTAGAAAAGTTCACATGCTTTATTCTTTACTAAATTCAAAATATTATGGCCAAATAGGTTGATGGTTTGGTTTGCCTAAAAATAAATAGTTTCTAATTATTTTAATAGTTCTTTTGTTCATACATTTAAAATACGGGGCTCCATATTTAATTGTGATACGGGGCTCCATATTTTAATTGTGATGTGTAATACAACTACTAGAGTAGTTGTATTACACAATTCTGCCAGATTTCATGTATAACTGTGATAGAGTTGTCATAAAATATAAACTGATGAAACATAAACTCTTTCATGACAAAATATATTTACTCAGGAGTCTTCAAATCATACACCCCCACACCTTCTGTTGATGCCATCAAGAAAAGTAATGCTAGTTTCTGTGAAAGTGTGTCTTAGTTTATAAAAATCTTAACATCAAGAATTCTTTTTAACATAAAGGCACATTGCTCATTTTAACAAATAAACACATAGTCCCATCACAGGTTCATTTTGTCTCAATCAAGACATTTTCAAACCCTTTTAGGTCAAATTAACCTTCGGACCAGTCTGGCTTTAGGCAAAAAATATCAATGAGCTTTAAAAGAGTTTATTGCTCTTGCATTGTTAATCTTATTTCATTGTGCTTCATATCTCAAGTGCTTCAAATTTGATATACATTTTCTTCAAATTACATTTACTACTTGTTGTCAGGATAGGATGAATGAAAAATCAAAGCCAGTACAATATTAATCATGCATGAAAATGAAGAGGAATTAAACTATATAACATAATTAAAATATAACTTGCCTACGGATTTTTTTTTAAAAAGGACAAAAAGAATCTAAACTAAGTATCATGTAAAGTACAAACAGTGAATAATTATTTTCCTATGCAAGATTAAAATACCAGGACCAGATGAATTATGGGTAGTATTTTACTTACAACCACTCATTAGCTACCATTCAAAATTATAATGATATTGAATGAGGGGAACTTATGACCACCCATAAAGTCACAATATTTTGATGTTCATGTGATTGTAATCCAGATGCTCATACTCCTGCCTCATGAATACAACATTGCACAGAGACATCGTCATGTGATTACCATTTGGAACATTCCCTACTGGGTTTCCACAATCATTTATTTATTTAGTATATGGTGATATTACATTAGCCAGGAGACTATAGTATTATTACAAAGTAGTTGTTTGGCAGTCTATTCTGTTCACAGAGAGTATCCAGAATACATCATGGGCGGGGGGTGGGGGTAGTTTGCCACTCATAAAACTTGACAGTGCTCTTCAGTGCCATCCTGGGCATTTCCAACCACCAATGTCCTCTCACATTCTGGCATTGGTTGAATGTGTACTGCCACTCGAAGCACCATTTTATCCAACCTACTACAGAGCATAGGATCCCAGAATCTCATATCCTTTAGTTCCAGCCACCTGCTCACACCCCATAGCCTGCCCAGAGCACCTGCTCCTGCCCAATTGGCAGCAATAGGCAGCAATATAAATTAAATAAATTAAATAAATAAATAAATAAATTGGGGCCTCCACTGGCCCACCTGTACACCCTAGCTGGGCCACCTGCAGTCACCAGCATCTACCCTCAACCCTTCCCCTATGCTACCCATCATCCACTTGCAGTCCTTACTAGCCTGTCCATTGTCCCCAGTGCCCACCTATGACCCTTGCCAACCAGGCCACAATCTCAGACACCTACTTGTAGTAGTCATCATTCCCATGACACCCACATATCCTCCCTTGTTCCTTCCATTTCCTATCTCTTCCTGTAACAACCCAACTGGTCCTGGGATCACAGAAGGACAACTTTGGTTACTGATGGAACTTACAATGATATATGGGCTGTGTGATTTGAATGTAAAAAGGCAAATACAACTTAGGCTGCATCAACAGTTACAGAAATTACAATTCTAATATTATGTGCGGTATTAGTTTTTCATTATTCTGTGTTTGTCAAACCTCAACTAGAGTACTGGGTTCAGTACTGGCATCAAACTTTAAGGATTCAGAAACACTGGAATAGTTTCAGAGAAGGACAATGAAGATGATAAGGGACTGGGAAATAGGAAGAGAGATTAAAGAAGATGGGCATGTTCACCTTAAAAAGAGAAGATTGGGGAAGAATGTGATAATCCTCTTCAAAGAACTACAAAATATCACATAAAAGGAGGTTAAGATTTGTCCTCCATCATTCAGAGCACATGAAATGGAATAATAGATTTAAGTTACAGAAAGCAGATTCCAACTGAGTGTAAGATAAATCTTTTTAACAGCAAGAGCAGTTTGACAGTGGAACCAATTATTTAGAGAGGTGGGCTGCCCTGCATCTGTTCAAGTAAAGGCTAGACAGCCATCTGTTGAAAATATTTCAGTATGGGTTTCAACACTGAGTAGAGGTTTGGACTCAACAGTCCAAGCAATTAGCTATTTCCAGCCCTATAGCATTAAAATTTGCAAATATTTGTATTCACTTACAATTTTCTACCACTGATATCTAGCGGTCCTAATGTCTTTCTACGTATCCTATTGAAAAGATGTTATCTAGACAAGCCTAGTGTTTTATGTCTTACTACGTGATCTAACTATTGTAATTTTTTCTGCCTGGCTGTTTATCTTTTTCTTTTTTAATTCTACCATGATTTAAATTTTAGTTCTACATTTTATCACAATTGAAACAACTTATGAAGTATTATCCTTCTCCCAACATGTCACTTATTTAAAAACTGTACACCTAAAATTCTTAAATTCTATAGCTGAACATATTAACAGATTGTTAGTATTGTTTAGCCATATGCATTTCTCTCCAAAGACATATTTTTTTTTAAAAATGGAATACAATTTCTATTCTAGGTATAACAAACATTAATCCTCTGTGTGAGAAAGAAAGGCCCATAAAAAGCTTCATTGACATGAATCTGTGCTTATCAGAGTCCATGACGTTAACCACATTGAAAAAGAAGTCCCTGTATCATAGTTTTTATTAAAGTGAATATTGTAAGTTGAAAGGCTTCATACCACAAATATAACCCAAACAAAAATAAAGAGATTCTTCCACATTAGTTCCACCCTTCTCACCTGGAAAATATTGCTGATTTTATACATGAGAAGGTCAGCCAATAAGAAATAGCCTACTTTCTAAACAAGTTTCATTGTCACTAACGATGGAAACAGGAGAACCTGAACATACAGATGCAGAAGGAACTAGCAGTGGTGCTGAAGCTGATGGAATTGTTTGCATAAAATGAAGGTGATATCTAAATGTAGACTTGCTATACCAAGTCAAGAAATCTATGTGTATACAGTCCTGATGGATTAGACCAATGATCAATTTAATCCTGATTTTTTTTTTTTTAGTATCCAACTGGATTCATTTAAGCTGGCTGCTAGTAAGATATGAAGTCAATGGTTTCACTTAGTTTACATGTAGCTGTCGTACTTAATTGCCCTCAACAACTGTATCTTTCCTGAATTTCCTAACTTCCCTTTAAAGTGCAAAGTTATTCTGGCTGAGCTGGGAGGAGTTCTCAACACACACCAGATGAAACTCCTGTGCTGCATTCATCTGGTTCTGTTCTGGTGTTCAGGCTGCCTGCCAGTCAAAGTGTTGCTTCTCAGGATAGCAATTAAAAGGAGACATGGCTTTTAGCCTTCTAATTTTCATCCCCTTCTTCACTGCCAGGCTTCAGAGAGATGGTAAGAAGCAGGGGAAGAAAAGTAGAAGTGAACTAGCCACTGATAATTGCCACATACCTCAACTCAGAGATGAAGGTGAAAGAGGCTGCCTCTATAGTACCTTCCCTCCTCTTTCTGTTACTTCACTCCTGTAGATTGGCATGTAGGAGTTTGGGCATGGTTTGGGTAGGGTCTTCCAAATAAAACAGAAGAATGTATATCTCCTGCTTTACTAGATAGGCCATATCCCCCTGCAGCACTTCAGCTCTGGGGATGGATGCAGCACAATAAAGCAATTTCCAAGCAGAAAAACTTTCTTCATTCTACCTCTGTGGATCAGATGCTGTACGTATTTGGGCCTCGGAGGAGGTAAGGGGCTTCCCAATAAAGCAGGAGGAAAAAGCCTGTCCTATTTTATGAAGAAGTCTCCATGAATCCTATTTGAAAAAACATGACTAAGCCCAGGGGTGGGATTCAAATTTTTTAACTGGTTCTGTGGGCGTAGCTTAGTTGGTGGGCGTGGCTTGGTGGTCATGTTATTGGCTGGTCATGGCCAGCTCAATATCACTCACATCGAGGCATGGATCTCCTCGCCTGGTCTCTCAAGACTGTGGGGATGCTGCAACAGTCATAAGTGTGAAAAATGGTCATAAGTCACTTTTTTCAGTGCTATTGAAACTTTGAATGGTCACTCCACACAAGCAAAGTACCAGCAAAGGAGGGGGAAAAAACTCCAGAGAAGTTCCTGAGACAGGAAGCAGGAAGACAGGAAGACAGAATGTAATAAGGGTTAAAAGAGAGGCAGTTTCTGTAAGCAACACCAGAATGTTTCCTTCCTGCTTTCCTTACAGGATTAGGCCAGTAATTTCTTCTCACAACCGGTTCTCCGAACTGCTTAGGATGTTAACAACTGGTTCTAGTGAATAGGTGCGAACTGATAGGATCCCACCCCTGGCTAAGCCCAAGACTCATGCCCTCCCAGTGATTATGACAGGGATTGTTGCTGGCTATTTTCTAGCCATTTCTTTAATTTAGTCCAGGGCTGTCAAACTCCTGGCCCTTGGGCTGGATGTGTCATGCGCCGGCCATCCCCATGCCCGATTTAGCAGGGGGGGGGGGAATCCTGATACATCATGTGACACTGCCGTGACGTGAGTTTGACACCCCTGATTTAGTCCCACTTTAAAGCCATAGGATGACATCACGTGTTGGTCTGGTTACCAAGGTAGAGCTAGGTTGCCAGGACAGAGTAAATGATGTCAGCATATTTTCATGATACTTTACAGGCTGGAGGAAAACAAATTGTGCTGAATTGACTTAAAAAGCAGTAAAAAAAAAAAACAGATATTGCCTCCCATTCAACTTCCTCAATATATAAAAGTTTTTTTCTCAGAAATGTTTGCAAATGAAATGGAAGCTTTGAAAAAGATGAATAGGTTACTATCTAGGTTTGTATCAATCAATATCAATAGAAAAGGTCACTTCTGGGTCTCACAGAAAATCACTACGAAATAAATTCTAAATAAAATTCATGTTACTGACTTGTGATAGGAAGTACTCAGATACCATGAAGTGTTTTATTTTTACAAAATTCCACTGGAAAACATGTCAGGTTAAGGTGACAAAAGAATTTAGTTTGTGCTCCTCCAGAAACAGGCAGCAGGAAACGGCAGGATGAGTCTATAATGAGAAGCTAAAAGACTAGGATGAAAAAGATGGACCAGGCAGGAGACTATAAAGAGTAATGGCAGCTTGTTTGTAATTTTCATTTTTAGGTGGAGATGATTGACATATGGATGGGTTGGGAAAGGTAACCTTCCTGATCTTTAACTCATGGGTCAAATAGAAAAAACTTGGAGAAAATGCTCTCAACATGTAGATGTCAACATGAGTGACAGATGCATGTGAGGTGAATTGCATTTGCTTGCTTTTTTACATGCATCAGTTCACGGAAATGATGGCTGCCATTTGAACAAAAAGACATCCTTCTTGGCCAGGGTCAAAAAGCTGACAATATCCTCCCATTAATAGAAAGCACTGTCATTTAAAATAAAATGCTGTGGGTAGAACTTCAAAAATACATTTATTAGCCAATAGTGAATCATCTGAGTTTATGAATGTGAATTACTGTATATTGTTCCAAGATTAATGTACAGCACAGCGTGTGGTCCAATTTTCATCTGTAACAATATCTATAGAATGCCATATGGCTGACAGCATGTTCAGCACATGTCATGGCTCCTTCACTTCCTAGCTCTATATATCTTATTTGCTTCTAATTATCTTGTTTGGAAGGGAGGAAAGGAATGAAGCCAATGAGATAATAAGATCAAAAGCAAGCAGTGTAGTCTGTCTGAGAGCTTAATTGTAGCTTTTTCTGGTATAGTAAAGCAAACCTCCTTCATTATTTAGTAACTACCTCCTTCTGACAGGTAATCACAATCTGAACATTTCACACATGTTCCCCATTTTCTGCAGTTTTACTCTGGGTCATCATTTCCCAGTGGTGAAAAACATCTGCTTGGCATCATATCTGCCAGAGATTTCAGGAGGGAATTGAGTTTTGCACACCCAGCAGAAAAATAATAATAATTGTGACATGAAACAATAGTGAAAAGTATTCCAGAAGTATATCACCAGAAGTATATCACTGACTTTAAAAGAATACATTCTTTTCCTGGAATATGTCTGTATCATTCATTGCTCTTGTCAGCAGATGATTGAAACTAATTAGGTACAAATATTCATCTGGATTAGTTTGTCTGTTTCTTTCAATATTGCTTAGGCTCAAGGAATTATATACACATGCCTATGACTGTGGGTTGCAAACAAAGAATGGATCATTTCATCATTTAAAAAATGTACAATTGATGGCTTCAATAACCACATTTCTCATTTGTCTGTCGTACCCTCTCATTTCTTCACCTCTCATATCAGATCAGCATGTTTAAGAATGCAACTTAAAGATTCTTGGAAAACGATGAGATCAAAAGAGAAAAATAGAGAAAATGGAAGTTGCTCAAATATTAGGCTATGGGAAGAATAAAGTACCCTAACCCAGGGCTGTCAAACTCCTGGACCAAAGTCCTGATGTGTCACATGCTGGTCACACCCACGCCCAGTTTACCAAAGGAAAAAAGCCCCGATAGGTCACATGACACCACTGTGATGACGTGAGTTTGACACCCTTGCCCTAACCCAAATCGAGAGAAGTCACATTCTCCCACAGAGGGGCAAAGTGTTTCAGGAATGTAATAAATACCTTAATTTTTTTTCCTATTAATATGTCATTTTTATCATGCAAGGTTATTAGTAACTGTAAAAATTTTTAAAGACTGTATTATTCAGTTTGCATTATAGTATTAAAAAGAAACACCTATATACAGTATAATACAATAACAAGATAAAAAATATCGGACAAGTTTTAGAAATAAAACCAATGTTGGCTTCATGGTGCTTAATCTTTCTCATGAATAAAATATAATCAATATATTTCAGTCATGGAACAACAGGACTTGAAACTCATCTCTTATAATTCAATACTTTATGGAACTCAACTAAACTGTCATCTTCTTGAAAAGAATTGCCTTTAAATTAATAGCAGATGGTTATTAATTTGCAATAGGTTTACACATTCTGGACACTTAATACTATAGGCAGTGACTAATGAACATTCATAGATGAATGAGCCTAATATAGATATGGATGCTAATAATGTTTTCCAAGTTTCCTTATTCAGTAAATCTTTAATATCTTTTTCAGCTATGGGAGAAAATACTCCACACAAGCCCACTGTTTTGAATAAAAATGTATATTTATTTAGCATTACTGTTGTTCATTTTAAACTTTATACTGTTTGTTAATTAAAGGAATTTTAATAGGACAGATAATTCTTTTTCGTAATCCCAATTTTTTTAGAATAAGGCTAAACTTATTTTTTTTAGAATAAGGCTAAAGTGTTCTACCAGAGCCATCTATAACAAATAGTGGCCTCAACTGCAGAACCAGACCCCACCCCTTTGCAAAAGCATACAATACTAAGACATGTGGGTAGGGAAGGAATTTCAATCTGCAGTTGCATCTACCATTTTATGAAAAGTTGCAGATATCTCTGACTTTTATTACCCTTACCTCATTTTTAAATGATTTAGCAATAATAGTCATTTTGAAATTAATTGGTAATTGTCTTCATGTTTGCTGATCTGGAAATGCAGGGAATATTACAGGCTAATCAAGCCTAGCCTCTTTTCTACCAGCAGAAGAATTTAAGGATTCATATTTAATGTCCTATCACCTGAGCTAACACAAAATGTGAAATAAAAATCCCCTCATGTTCATTCTCACACAAAAAGGCTGGGGAACAAGAAACAAAGAAGGAAATAAGACAAATTCTTAGTAATTCCTCCTTTCAATACATAGATTTGTGTACGTTAGTTGGGTAGATTATTTTTTTTAAATGAGGGTTATTACGCGGGGAAGTTATTCCAAAGATTGTTTTTCCAATAAATGTGATAGGGTTGTATATTACCATGGTGGCTGGATTGGGGGGAAGAAAGCTTGAAACATACAGGAAGAGATTTCTGAGCCCAGGATCTGAGAAGCAGATTTTTTTTTCATTATTGTCACAGCAATTCAAATAAGAGTCCAACTTGCTGTAATTAAATACATACACAGAGCAGTGAAAAATAATTGAACTCAACTTCCCAAAATAATAATGTGAAATCAATCAGATCTGCAGCTGATCCCAAACTGGTACTGTATGAAACATAAATAAGGAACAGCAAGTTATTTGCACAAAAGAAGGATAATGTGCCATCAAGTTATTTTCAACTCCTAAAGTTTTCTCCATGATATGCTATCCTTAACCTGGCCCTTCACCTATTCCAACACTCATCACCATTGTGACTTAAGTCCATTCACCCTGTTGTTGGTCTTCTTCTCTTTCTCTTTACTTTTCTGAGCTCACTCTTTTCCATCTTTGCATATGTCCGAAGTAGGGTAATTTGAGTCAAGTCATTTGTGCTTCGAATGAAAACTTTAATTCACATCTTGCTATGAAATCTGTTACTCTAACCAAAAAAAGTCTTTCATTTTTTTTCCTTAACAAATTTAATTTTATATCAGAATAGGTTTGCCATTCCAAAATGAGTTTGTTCAGCCAGCTAGAAATAAAGTGTACAATAGTGCAAAAGCTCATCAGGAATTGCTTGTTCCCTAGAAATCATACAAATGTAAAGCTGCAAAAGTTCAGCAATCCATGGGGTTATTAATTGCAAATTAATTACAAATTTATCATGGGTCTGAGGTATGATTAAATTTATCATGGTCTGAGGTATGAAATATAAGCACAAACATAGTGGAAAGAAATAATAAATGACAACAGTGTGTGTAAGCTGTGCTTGGAGGCACAGTACTCTTAATAGACAAGATATGGCATATCTACTTAAAATAAGCTCTATATTTTATTTTCAAAGAAGAGACTATGAGAAGGGAATGTAATCCAGTGAAATGGTAAAAGTCATTCTTTGAAAATCTGAATATAGGAACTTATAAATAAAGGAATCTTTGCTGTTACAATAAAGCTATCCCTAGATTCTTCTATATTTCTACTATCTTACATTTGTTTTTCCATCCAATTGGAGCCTGGACAAACCCCTGCAGTTTTCTTGGCAAGGTTTTCCTGAAGTGGTTTATCATTGCCTTCTTCCTAGGATGGTCACCCAGCTGGCTTTGTGTCTAAAATGGATCTAAAACTCACAGTCTCCCAGTTTCTAACCTGATGTCTTTAGATTGGCTCTCACTTTACATTTAAGTGTTCACAAATAAGGAATGAACATCAATATTAACAGCTATGGTATTTCAAAGGAGCCAAATTCTTGATTTGTTTTCATAGAAACAACTTTCTCAACTTTATAAAAAAGAAACAAGTCTACAAAACCCATATTGCTTCTCAAACATTCTCTTTGTAGAACTGAGACTCGACTTTTGAATTTTAGACAAGAGATCTGTCCAATTCCATTTTTGTTCCCAAACCTGTAAAAATGAGCAAGTGAATGAGGAGACCGAACAGGAGATTGGCCTGGGAGAGAAAAGAGAGAAGACTAACTGGAGTAGCCATACATTTGAGAGACTGAGTTCAGAAATTACAAGAACATTCGGTTGGGTTGGCATGATTTATGCTTTATAAACTGATGCTGGCTGCTACTAAGCAATGAATTCTTTCCTAAATGCTCAGAGCCCAATTGCTTAAACTCTTTCAGAATTTAGCTCAGTATAAACATCAAGCTGATCGGCCTGTAGTTACACAGACCCTTTTTCTCCCCCCTTATAAAAGCAGGAACAACACCCCAGGAAATAAGAGTCTTAGTTAAGAACAGTGTTTCTCAACCTCAGCAATTTTTAAAAGTTGGACTTCAATGCCCAGAATTCCCCAGCCAGTTTGGAAATTATGTCTCCTCCATAGCAGATAAGCTAAAGGATTTTTCAGAGTATATTGTCACCTGTTTTTGTTAAGATCTACTTGAAACCATTGGGAGAATTTGACATTTAGCTATCTCTTTTTCTTCTCTTCCTCTCTCTCTAATGCAGGTTTAGCAGTTAATGTTTTGAACTCATGCTGGAGCAGGCTAATGGATTGGATGGGCCTAATAAGCTGCTTCTCATCCTGACAAGACAGAAATTACTGTTTGTGGATGGTTCAACAACTCAGTTAAGTGGCATCCACTGTGTCTGAAGGGATGACAACCCCTTCTAAAGGTTCCCCTGCAAAGTATGGGGGTTACTTCTGAATCCATCTCTATTTCTAAAGATTCAAATGGCCTCAGGCTTTTATTATTTTAGGCTGATTTATCACCTGTGATTTTACCTTGGCCAAATAGCCTTGCCACCGTTACTCATGCTCTGATAACTTCTCAGCTGTATTACAGTATTGCACGCATTGCAAATGGGCCTGCTTTTGAAATTTATTTAGAAACTTCAATTAGCTCGAAACAGAGGAGCCAGATCTAGTATGGCCGATGCAATCATATTATGCCATCTGCATTGGCTGCCAGTGCAATTCTGGGCCAAGTTCAAACTGCTGTTATTAACCTATAAAACCTTAAACAGCTCTGGGAGAAGTGCTAAAGACCTTTTTACTTTCACAGGCGTTCATAATTGCAAGCTAGGGTTCAAATGATCACTTCTTCTATCACAATCACTGTTACTGTAATTCTTGTGGCTTTGGGAAATTCAGCTGCCTTGCCTTGGCCATTTTATTATTTATATGGCTTAATATCTTACTTTAAGTGTTTTATTCTACATTGTATTGTATTTTCATATATATGTTCCTAATTCAGAGACTTGCTGCTTAGATATTTGTAGATGGTTTAAAAACTAAAATTCAGTGGAATTCACTGAAACAACTCATATATATGTGTAGTGTAATTCCAAACAGTTCTGTGGTATAATTCCTGTGAATGTTTGGGCTCTATTTCAGACAGTTAAGATCTGTAGGTTGGTGGAGAGTTTACTTAAAAGAGCTATGGCATGTTCAATTTATTATTGCTGTATTTTTTTATTCTGTATGTAAATTGCCTACAGAAGAATACCTGTACCCTGGGAATACCTTCTCTGTCAGAAAGTTCTGAATCAACCAAAAGACTATTTGAATTTGGAATCTGTCTGGATAACAGATGCTGGAGTTTTGGGCCATACTTGGGGTAATATATATGTTAGGAATTGATAGTCACCTAACAGTTGGGTTGGAAATATATAAACCAGGATAGACATTTAATACTGTCTCTTTAAGGGAATGCTAAAATTGTAATTGGATGTGGTTCCTCAAATGGCCATAAGATGGAGCCAGAAACCTGGGTTGTTAGTTCTGTTCTGTTGTTGTTAGTTGCTAGTTGCTTGATGTTCACTGTTTTTGGTTCC
Organism: Pseudonaja textilis; assembly: GCF_049901715.1. NCBI lineage: Eukaryota > Metazoa > Chordata > Lepidosauria > Squamata > Elapidae > Pseudonaja > Pseudonaja textilis. The sequence continues at coordinate 34,338,362 of NC_141993.1, forward strand.
TGTATTTTTCCCTATTGACTGTTGCTGATCATCGTTCTTCTTGGATTGCTGTTAGTCTATTTACTGAACTCTTTATGATACTGGACTTTGTTATTTGGAATTATCTCTGGACTGAAAACTGACTGCTTTAACCGTGTATGACTTGGACTTTTTGTTGGACTTAACCGTTTACTGGAAGTAAAACCTACATTTTACTATTCAGTATATCTGTGTGCTGGTCGTGTGTTATTCAATTCCACTCACACTATGTCTCCATGTGTGCACTCATTCTCCTAATGGGGAATTACCTCAACAATATACACCTAAGTACTCAGACCTACTTGTCGATTGGATTGGACAACCTGTTTCTTTAGCTAAATAACATTTGCTTGATAGAATTCATGCTAATTTAATATTTTGATTTCATTCATAGACTCTACCTTTGCTGTTTTCCACTCTTCATGCATGAGGCCTATGATTCTTCTGCTGGCTTCCCACATAAAAACATGTGCATGTAGTGTGAAAGAAGATGCCAAAATAAAGCCATTATTATTGGCTCTTTTTCCCTTTTAAGTTACTGACCAGCTTGTCAATAGGCACTATGCCACTAATCGATGTGGCAGGAATTAGCTAGCCAAGAGACCAACCATGAATATTCATGAGTTTATTAAAACAAATTATTTCCAGGCTAGCAAATTGGAACAGCTCTCTATCATCAACTCATAATTTTGTGGTTATATAAATGTGGTAGATGTGGTAGATGTAATCCATCTCTCATTAGCTACTTGGGCAATAATATGTTATGAAGTTAAAATATATAGCTATTGATTTATTAAAATATTTTAAATCTGCCTTTTGTCTTATAATACCTATTATAATATTAATTTCACTTATAAAACAGGACACAATCAAGCAGTAAAAACCAAGATATACCACAATATAATGAATATGATAACTGTTAAAAAAATCGGAGCTCCCACACTAAGATTTAAATGTTCATTGTAAACTATTGTAAACTACTGAATACTGGTCGTCTTCAGTAGTTTAATAGATACATTGAATCTTTTCACTGCTAACTTTTAATTCTTCTCAACTCAAAACTGCATATAAAAATTTGTACATTAATTAAAGCTATATTTTAATTTTTTTACTAGGGAGCAATGATGCAAAAATGAGTACAGGAGGAAAATATTCATAAAGCAAATATGTGAGGGAAAAATGCAAAAAGTAAGTGTGATTTGGGTTTGTTTAATATCAAGAATGGTAAAGAGGTTAGACAGAATCAAATCATAATCATAAGAATGTGTGAAACTACTGTGAATAAGAATGAACTGCCAATTGTATGTCAATAATCTAGGGGCAGATGCAACCAGAGAAGCAAACTTTTTGCATAATTCCCACCAAATGACTTTTACTGGAGAAAAAAAAAACAGCCTAGATTAGAAGAATACCGAAAAAATTAAATAAAATTTATCTCAACTTTAAAACCAATATGCAACAGGACCATTATTGGTGGTAACTCAGCAGTTTTAAAAACTAAAGTAAATTAAACTAAACTAAACTGAAGTAAACTTATGAGGCCACTTCTGTAATGTCCACCATCCACATGAAAGATATGGGCATGGGGGAAAAAATTCCACAGGTGTAGCTACACCTAGTCCAAACTCCATATTTCTAAAGCTTAGGAATACTTTACTTTGAGGCAGCATCGGGCTATCTCTCTCTGTCTTTTCTAATCTTCTTCCTACTTTTCTTAGCATAGTAGTTAAAATATTATCCTCTTTCCAGGAAAGGTCCCGAGACCAGAAGGCCTCATTAGCTGGGATCTACTTAGGAACTGGCGCATCAATAGTAGAAATAATGTTGACCATGTGACCTTCTCTCATTTAGATTTGGATGTTACTCTTCTTACCTCACTTATCCATTTTGTCAACCTTCACCTGAATTCTGATGGAAATAAAATTTCCTTCTCTCTGTATGTATATTTTTAATCTCACGGGAAGAACAAAAGTTGTACGGGTAATTCTTGGTTTATAACAATTCGTTTAGTGACTATACAAAGTTACAACGGCACTGAAAAAAGTGACTTAGGACCATTTTTCACACTTACAACTGTTGCAGAATCTCCATGGTCAGGAGATCAAAACAGAGACATTTGGCAAGTGACTCATATTTATGACAGTTGTAGTGCTCCGGGGTCATGTAATCCCCTTCTGCAACCTTCTGACGAGCAAAGGCAATGGGGAAGCCAGATTCACTTAATAACGGTGTTACTAATGTAACAATTGCAGTGATTCACTTGTGACACGATAGGTTGTAAAATGTGGCAAAATTCACTTAACAACTGTCTTGCTTAACAACAGAAATTTTTGGCTCCATTGTGGTTGTAAGTCAAGGACTACCTGTTATTTCTCTCTTACACTTTCCCTCCTCTTTTGCTATACGTGTTCTAGTAAAAGGAAGATCCACCTCTTTTACTTTGGAGAATGGGATCAAAACATCTCTCTCCTAAATCACATGGTTTTTCACCTCCATGTACATTTTAATTTTCATAGTGAGGAATGCAAAGGGCCCAGTTCAGATTATCTACACATATATATGTTTGCTTGGTGATTTTCCTGCCTTTTGTTATTCAAGAGACCAAGGTGGCATACATAACACTTCTGTCTCCTATTTCCCCCCACAACAATAGAGTTGGATTGAGAGAAAAGGGTGGCCTGAAAGTCACCTAGTGAACTTCTGTGATTGAAGATGTAGTTGAAATTGTGTCTCTCCATCCTCGCTCAGCACATTAATCACTCTATGTACAACTCTACGTAAAGAGTGAGAAGGTGAAGGGGCTTTATTTTTCATCCCAGCTCCCCAGATCACAATCCTTATGCTTTCAGGGATTTATTTTTCCCTGTTTTCTTTTCTATTTACTTCTGTACCCTGGCAATTCTGATCTCCAGAAATAAATACAGTTATTATACTAATGCAAATATCATTTTCTTTACTGGGGTCAGTGATCAGAATTATGTATGCTTTTATAAGGCAGTTAGAACAACATTTAACTAAAACATTGTGTAAATAACATATCAGAATATTAGACAAATTCTAAAAGGTACAAAACCATTGTATTAAGTTATTAGAAATATTGGATAAGTGCCTATAGAAAACTTAAAATGCAGAAGTGCTAAAATTTATTTATTTGATTTATATAGCCACACATCTCACATTCATGACTTTGGGTGGTTTAAAATTAATACATTAGCATGCCTAAATAAATAAATAAGTAAAACAACCATACAACACAAAACACAAAACCAATTAAACATCATGTAATATAGTCACCAGGAAATTAAATACTTGGTTTCTAATTCCATAGTTAGAAGTTCAATCATTTTAAACTATTTAGGAAATAACCTTAAGCAGGTGTGCGAGACCAAATGAATGTATATTTGTGGTTCTTGCTTAACTTTATAAGGCCTAAAATGACACTTTTAAAATTCTACTCTAGAACATTCATAGTGTGCTAAATAGTGAGGATTATCCCTTGCTGGACAGCAATGACAGGTGAGCAAAATTTACTTATTCTCTCGAACAGAGATGGGCAATTATGGCACCTTTATTATGTGGACTTCAACTCCCAGAATTCTTTTGCTGCTTTCCATTTTTTAGAATGTTGCTAGCCAACGAAAAACAATCCACCAAATATAACAGCAATGGAGGAACCAAGTGGGGACAACCTTGGGAAAATAATTATTTTGACACATGACTTCGCCCCTATAAATCTATTCATGAACTCTGCAAATCTGTTCAGCAAGTTTGTGGAAGGGAAATTTTTTGAAAGATGCTACCTTTTACTCTTCTATTTTCACTCTCAAGGGAGCATGGCTTTAGCACTATTTGCAAGCCTGCAGAGTAGCTCTGTATTGTGGCATTTGGAAAGAGTGCTAAACCCATGTTTAGGAGAGCACTGCTCTTTCACAACCAGATACCTTCACAATCCATTCTGTTCAGAGTTTTGAAAGAGCACCATTTTATTTCTTCAAGGAAAGCACCACTAGACATGAGAATGAAAACATAATGAAAATTCTCTTTATTGTGCTTCAATAGTAATGGACTGTTGATAGTTTCTGAGCAAATGGGTATGGTTCTGATATATAATTCGTATCTTATATGTTTCCTATTTTTTGGGGCATGCTTCCTTCTTTGAAATAAGAGTTGGATTTCACATTATTTCTAGCACTCATAGTGTCAAGGCCAATTGCTTGTTTATTTTATCCTCATTCTGCTCTTCTACTATGTTAGACAAGATTTTTCATGCCTGTAACTGAGCACTAACACAATTTCCCTTTCCATTTTTATCCACCTCCATCTTCAGTGAAGGTTCTTGAACAACCTTTCACCCCTCACAGCTCATCTGTGTGGGAATTGAGGTGAACCTACTCTCCACAACTTTTAAAAACAGTTAAAAGTCAACCACTTCCTTGTTTACTCAGAAGGATGCCATACTGAATTGTATATGATTTTCTCCTGGCAACTATGTGACATGAGATCTTACAGAGCATCCTTATATAGCAGAGGTGTCAAACTGGTGGCCCATGGGCTGGATGCATCATGTGCAGGCCACACCCACCCCAGCTCCATGAATGGGGAAAATGTCACGTGATGGCAATGCACCACAAGTTTGACACCCGTGTTATATAGTCTAGCAATAAATCCATAAAGTTAAGACTATGGTCTTCACATGCAGCTAATCATTTTTCAGCTAACTTAAACATGTCATTTGGAGATTATGAGATTGTAATCCAATTTATCGGGAAAGCATTGCATTAAAAAAGACTGAGAAACATTGGAGATTTAAGTAGTTTTTAAAATCTATTTCATTTGCAAGTTACTAGTGAGCCTGAATAAGTTTGTAAATATTCAAATGGTTTTTTTAAAGCTAATCATAAACAAATTGACATATATATCAAATTCTATTTTGGTTGTATCTGTACTTTAGTATCAGCGCATTGGAATTATTTAAAACCATACATACTATATATTGAAATATTCAATAAAATTTTTGTATAAAAACTTTCATTCGGATCTGAGAATTTTAGAAAATTGTAAAATTTAAATTCACAAATGTTGGAGCTTGGCTTCTATCGTGAAAGTTATTTTAAAATAACGAGTTTCTAAAACAGGCTAATTTTTTTTAAATGTCTATACATGAAGAAGTCATGTTTGTAAGATTTATGAGAGAAGTTTTGTTTAAGAAAATGAACGAAAATTTGTTAAAGTATTTCAAGAATACATGCATTCCTTTCCCCTGAAGATACATTTCAATTTTTCTGTTTCCACTTTGAGAATTATGAAAAGTTTATGTTTCTGACTATTAACTTTACTTTTTCTTCACTAAGACTGATGCTTTCTATCTTGAATCCATATTTTTAGTTAGCTTCATTACTTTAAAAATTTCCCAATGTTATAATATTATTTTTCAAGATTTGAAAATGTACTTCTGTTTGTTTTCCCCATTGCCTCACATATTTCTTCACACATGATGAGGAACTCCAAGAATGTCTGAAACATCCCTACAGAGAATTAAAAGGAACAGATTCAGATAAGGAATATGATTCCCCAAAGACACATTTCCAACATCAGCCTCTCCAATTCTGCATTAAGAAAAACAGTCCATAATGGAAGTTATACAAGAGGGAGTGATGTGATCAGGGCATGTCCTAGTGAAATTCTTGCTTTCCTAGGTTCTTATGATTATATTGCTTTTAAATGTATAAAGATAATCTGATCTTCTGTGAAATAGGAAAAAAGGAAGAAAGGCATGCTGTCTTATCTCTTCTACTGATCTCTCAAAACATCAGTAATAGTATATATATTTATAACTTCCATAATTTATTATGTGCCCTGAGTTTTTTTTTAAATCTGCTGTTACTGTCTACCTGCACATGTGGTAAAAAATAGCCTCTTTTCCCCAAAAAGTGGTCCAAACAAAATAATTTCTGTATCCACTTGTTAGTTCATCCCATCACATACTCCAGTGTTGTGGTATTAATATTTATCAGATATTAAATTGATCTGTTTGAAAGTAATAGTTTTCTCTGTTTCTCTTAATGTCTCTTAATTTAATCAACTGATACCAGTTGATATCAAGATTCAGGAAATTATTGATGGTCCCATGGACCTCTTAGCATTTTAAGATTACTTCACCAAAAATGATGATGCAATTTTATTTTATTATTTTAAGAATGAGAATGGCTCTCAGAAGACTTTCAGAATGATTTCAAGCCAACCTTGAGGAGCTGGAAAGTAGAATAAGAGCATAAAGTTTATGGAAACAAGCCACTTCTTTCTTTCATTTAGAATCATCCCTCCCTCATCCTTCCCAAAAAGCACTACTTAAAAATGCTGAAAAATTGCATTTTTGGCATTTTTTAAGCCTCTCACTCTCCTCCTTCACTTCTCAACTTCTAATAATTTTGCTTTATTACTCAATGGTCTCCTTTGGCTCTCTAAAATGTTGCAAGCCTGAGTAGTGCCTCAATAGAATAGAATAGAATAGAATAGAATAGAATAGAATAGAATAGAATAGAATAGATATCAAATATGTACATAAATATAAACCTCATTAAATTATCTTACAAAAATAACATATGCCTATAGTTTCTACCCTTAATGTTCTCTAACATTATAGATGACGCTAGCAGTCAGGAGTTGTAATTCACGTAGTTAAGAAGATATATGTAAGCTGTAATAGGAATGGGAGTTGTGATCATTATTGCACTGCAAATTAAGCTTAATGTATTTTTTCATCTTCTTCACCTGTCCTAAGTATTAAAATGAAATGAATTCAATGGATGATAGTAATATATGAGTAGAACTAAGCTACGGATTGAGTCACGAGTCGCAAATCAGAAATATATACATACTTTAAAATAATTACATTGGTGATTAAGGTTATCTCTATTATCTTTAGAATACTTCCAGATAGGGTGGTTTTAATAGTACATCAAAGTGGTTGCCTTACCTGTAAGTCTGCTCCATCCTGTTTCCATACTCATATCTGGATTTTTTTTTTTTAATGTAAAATTTCTTGAAAATAAATAGAATATACATAACATTTTAGAGATTGGCCTGCTTAGCTCATTGCTCCTATTAAAATGGGCTGTAAATACCTTAGAAATTATGACATGGTGAAGAGCTACTGTATCTTCATTTCTCCATCTTGGTCCTTTGGAAAGACAGTATATCATGTGTTGTAGTACCAAATAGTATTTATGGGTCCATTTTCCATATGTACAGAAGATTTCTGCTTTCTTACTAGCTAGAACAGCTATTACCTATTTAAAACTACTTTTAAATACATTATATTAATCACTTGTGTATTATTTCATAGTGTACATTTGTAAAGTATTTTTCAGTACTGTATAGAATTGTACCAAATTGTACTGCATTAGCATAGGAAGTGGAAATCAAGTGATTTTTCTCTGAAAGATGGATTCAGTAAATTCATCAACCATCTCTTGCAGTAACCATAGCTCCAGGGTCCCCTGTTTTAGCTTTCATATTTTCTAACATTTACTGTCTGGTCAGGCCTTATAAACCAGAGACTTCAATTTTTTCCCCATAAAAGAGCAATGGATTGAATGTCAAGTTTGGAAGCAAGAAAACAATGCTGTTGTTGTTTAAAAGAAAAGTAGATGGATTAAATGAAGCAAATTTGAATAAGCAATGCAATTCCCAAAATATATATTTCTAAGACACACTGCTTTCTGAAAATATTTTCATATATTGAAACATCTGATTAACTATGACAAGTCATTCTCCTCCTGGAAATACAAAGATGTTGGAAAGAAAAGTGGCTCATGTAGCAAAAAGAAAAACACAAATGCAATATTGAAAAGTATACCCAAATGCATGGTAAATAAGTAAGAAAAATATAAGGATGATCTGTGCCATTTCTTGAATTATAGCACAATGCTGAACACTTTTGTGTAGTAATAACATAACAATAAAAAAAACTTTGATTCCTTAATATACAAGGATTCCATATTACTTCTTTACTAAACGTTTTCTCTGCTTTTACTATTATTTCCACTTCATCTCCTTAAGATTTTATATTTGATGGGGGGAGGGGGTGTCTTCCCCTTTGACATCCTATGTCAGCATTCAGATCATTTTGTCTAATTCTTCTATCCACATGTTTTCTTTATCCAACATAATTGCTTCTCCCTTGGCCCAGAACACAAATCACGTGCCAGTTTATACCTGTTTGGGGTCTATGTTAGCAGCAAGATGCTTTGAATGAAAGCAGTTTGTCAGACCTGGTGCAGCTACATCTGTGTTTGCACAGGGCTTGCCAGCAAGCTACATCAAGATCATAGAAGGGTTTGGTCCAGGATATACAAATCATATTTAAGCATTCATTCATTGATGGTACATTTCTCTCCTTAACAGTATTGCTTCTGTGTTGCTCAGAGGTGCTATTCAACTGGTTTGCACCTATTTGGGCAAACTGGTAGCGGTTATTTGGCATGGGTCGCCAAACCGGTGGCAATCCCTGTCTGGCCACGCCCCCAACCTGGTTGCCTGGTCGCTCACTTGTGATCGCTCTCCTAGCTTTCCGTTCCCCATGTCCTCTTTCTCCCTGGGGAAAAGGAAGAAAGGCATGGACGCTGTAAGTATCACTTCCCCATGTGAGTTAAAGTGTCAGGAGTGAGAAAGAGTGCGATCTGACAGAGGGGGTGGGGGTGAATCGAGCCTTGGAGCACTTTTGCAATGTAAAAGAAATGCATTTTGGAAGCAGGTCTTTTAAAAACTTCTCCAAGGGTTCCCCATGGACGCTGCAAGTATTGCTTTCCCCTTGTGAGTTAAAGTGCCTGGAGTGAGAAGGAGTGCGGTCTGACAGAGGGGGTGGGGAAATCCACTCAAGCCTTGGAGAAATTTAAAGGAACTGCTTCCAAAATGTTTGTCTGTTAAGTGCTGTGTGTGTGTGTGTGTGTGTGTGTGTGTGTGTGTGTGTGTGTGTGTGTGTATGAGAGAGAAAGAAAGAAAGAAAGAAAGAAAGAAAGAAAGAAAGAAAGAAAGAAAGAAAGAAAGAAAAAAAAAATAGCTATTATTTTTAATTGTTCCATTATTTATCATGTGTTAATATTTTACACTGTCCCTACACCTAGAGTGATTTTTCTGCCTTTCTTTTGTCCAGGGCTACCACATATTTTTCAGGGTTTACATGCATTCAATGTCAATAGTCAAGAGCATAAAATACACATGTTTTTTTAACAAGAGTTGAAAGGGACCTTGGAGCTCTTCTAGCCAACCCCTAGCTCAGGCAAGAAAACTGAGGATGCCAAACTCTGAGTAGAAATCCTGGGAAAAGTGTCAGAATAATACTTAGAAGGGAGTTTGGGGTGAACCCTATACCATATCAGAGAAATGGCTGTCCAGTCTTTTCTTAAAAACTTCCAGTGATTGAGCACCCAGAACTTCTGGAGACAGGCAGTTCCACTGGTTAATTGTTCTCACTCACAGGAAGTTTCTCCTTAGTTTTAGGTTGCTTCTCTCTGTTCAGTTTCCATCCGTTGCTTCTTGTTTGCATTCTGCTTCTTTGGAAAATACATGGTCCCCCTTTCTTTGTGGCAGCCCCTTAAAAGCCCATTGCCTATCACACTCTTGAGTAAAGCATGTGAGCCATTTCCTCCTTTCAGTGGTCCATGAAAGTACATCTATAGTATGCAGATAATAAAGTCAAAAAAGGTGAACAACATTTTTACAGAACTATCGATAAGTTGAGGCTGGGTGACAAGCAATGGCTGGGAAGGGAGGGGCCAGGTGAGGCACCCCTTGATGTGAGTGACATTGAGTTGGCCACGCCCACCCAGTCACATGACCACCAAGCACGCCCACCCAGTCACATGACCACAAGCCATGCCCGCCAAATAAGCCACGCCCACAGAACCGGCAGTAAAACAATTTGAATTCCACCACTGGTGTTACTGCTCTGTTTGCAAGTTTGGAGACATGGTCATAGAATTGTCTACTACAGGAATGTCTAACTTGATTTCATTGAGGGTCACATCACACTTGTGTTTGATCTTGGGAGGCCGGGGTGGGTGTGGCCAGGGTGGCTTTGGCCAGCTCGACGTCACTCATTTCGCGGGCGCCTGTAGTGGCCTGAATGCTGTACCAATGAAAACGGGCTGCCAGGCTCCGACAGCCTCCTGCAACCCTCTGCCAGTGAAAATGGAGCTTGGGAGGGCCACATGGGCCAGTCCTTCATTCTTTCCAGATTGTCCCCATGGGGAAGATCTAAGCACCCTGTGGGCCTTGAGCTTGACATCCCTGGTCTACTGGTTTTCTAACCATACAAGCAAATCACTGTGGAAACTTCCTAACAGTGAGGAGAATTAGCCAGTGGAACAGCTTGCCTTCAGAAGTTGTGGGTTCATCAATGGAGCTTTTTAAGAAGACACTGGACAGTCACTTATCTGAAATGGTATAGGATCTCCTACTTGAGCAGGGGGCTGAACTAGAAGACCTCCAAGGTCCCTTCCAGCTCTATTCTGATTCTGATTCTGACACTGCATCTGATGCTGCATCTTGGTCTTGAAAACAAATTTCAGGGCACATTGCTAAATTTATTTTATTTTATTTTTTTATTTCTTTATTTGTCAAGTGATTATAAGATAATATGTATAAGTATAAACATTGTTATGAATACATGAAATGGATACATATAAGAAAAATAAAAAATAAAAGAAACAATAGGACAGGGACGGTAGGCACGTTGGTGCGCTTATGCACACCCCCTACACATCTCTTAGGAAAGGGGTGAGGTCAGCAGTAAACAGTCTAAGGTTAAAGTTTTGGGGGTTTAGGGAAGAAACAACAGTCAGGTAGAGTATTCCAGACATTGACCACTCTGTTGCTGAAGTTGTATTTCCTGCAATCAAGTTTGGTGCAGTTAACCTTGAGTTTGTATCTATTGTGTGCTCTTGTATTGCTATGGTTGAAGCTGAAGTATTCATTGACAGGTAGGACATTACAATGCATGATTTTATATCCTATATTTAGATCTGACCGAAGGCGGAGTAGTTCTAGGTTTTCTAGGTCTAGAGTTTCGAGTCTGGTGGCATAAGGTATTCTGCAATGAATAGAGGAGCGGAGAACTCTTCTTGTGAAATATTTCTGGACTTTCTCAACTGTGTTAATATCAGATACATAATGTGGGTTCCACACTGATGAGCTGTATTCAAGTGTTGGTCTAGCATATGTTTTGTATGCTCTAGTTAGTAGTATGATAGTACCAGAGAAAAAGCTGCGCAGGATAAGGTTAACAACTCTTAATGCCTTTTTGGCTATGTAGTTACAGTGGGCTCTAGCACTTAGATCATTAGAGATGAGTACTCCAAGGTCCTTGACAAAGTTTGGATCATCAACAAGGTCTTGGCTATTCAGCCTGTATTTTATTTTCTGGTTTTTTTTGCCAATATGTAAGACAGAGCATTTATTTGTTGATATTTGAAGTTGCCATTTGCTTGACCATCATAAATGGGCATGGCATGTTGTGGGATAAAATGAAGTATGTTTGGCAACTGCCTCTGTTTAATAACTTCCCAGTGCACTAGGCATTCAATTGCAGGGCACAATCTTTCTGAATGAAAAATGCCCCTTCACCGAAAACACAAATCACATTCCTGTTCATAATTATTCGGGGGCTCTATTAGCTTCATGGCTATATATGATGTTCAATGCCTTCTCAAATATGCACATCATATGATTGGACTTGTTTGCCAGAGCATCTAGAAATTCAGTTGGAATTCCAAGAGATTGGCAAGATATAGGTAGTCCTTGACTTACAACCACAACTGAGACCAGAATGTCTGCTGCTAAGGGAGACATTTGCCCCATTTTACGACCTTTCTTGCCACCGTTGTTAAGTGAATCACTGCACTTGTTAAATTAGTAACACCGTTGTTCAGTGAATCTGGCTTCCCCATTGACCTTGCTTGTCAGAAGGTTGCAAAAGGTGACCACCTGACCCGGGGACACTGCCACTGTCATAAATATGAGTCAGTTGACAAATGTCTGAATTTTGATCATAGGGATGATGTAATGGTCGCAAGTGTTAAATACGGTCATGTCACTTTTTCAGTGATGTTGTAACTTAAACAAACTATTGTAAGTCAAGGGCTACCTTTATACAGAAAGGAAAAACAATTCTGTGACACAGAATATTCTGGCAAGCAGGGACATGCTTTAAATAAAAGACAATCTTCAGAAATGAACAAGATCTATAGCTGTGCTGTCCAGCCAGTTATAGTTAATAGGGAATTGGTATAATTAGTTAGGAATTGGGAGCTGTCCCCTTAAGAGAATGCATCATGGTAAATGTAGTTAAAGTATCCTGGGAAATGTAGTCCATGTCATGTGGCCACATCTGTACTCCTGATTGGTCACTGAATTGACCCTTGGTGGGTTGGGGGAGGTCCCTTCACTCTTGCCTGAACCCAGCATCATGCGGCTTCTTCCCTTTCATTCCGATATTGCTGGAGCAAGGGAGTAACATATCCCCAAACATATCCATTTTTTATATATTCTAATATATATGTTATCATCAGTAACATCAATGAAGATACATAGAATGAAAAGCCATAGAATGGCTCCAATCATTATAAATCACCAATAAATGACAAGACTGGAATTCTAGAAGCTTTGATGTCCTTTTGGATGTCATTTGGTAAGTTGCTATGAGAAAAAGTTGTTGAATTGCTATTGTTAATGAAATTGAAGCGTACAGTGAACATTCCTTAATTTGCTTTAAGCAATATACATTTTTGACTGCAAGAGGAGTCAAAAGGTTGGTTATAGTAATAACTGTATTGATATGAGTACTGTCCATTGCTGGGCCAAAAAATTGAAAAGTTGGTGAATGGGAAGAAATGAATTATGTGATGCAGAATGAATGAAAGATCTGTGACAGCAAATTTCACATAAGTAAAGCTGATAAATTGATTAAGGACAATCACTAAGAGGGAAATTGCTGTCAAGGTTGGCATTTCACAGAAATGCATGGGTCACATTATTGACTTTCTTCGAAATGTGAAGCTTTGTGCAAGACTTAGTCCTTACATGTGAAGGAAGAAAGAAAAGTTTCAAAAGTTCAAGTTTGCCAGCAGTTGTTGCCATGCTACAAAAAATGAAGGGAAGGAATTTCTTTACAGCATTGTGACCGTCAATGAAACACATGTTCGTCATTATGCTCAATAAAGTGTCAGCCCATGAAATATTACAAAGCTTCTCCTGAGGAAGGGAGGGGGAAATGTAAAAAAAAAATAGATTTCAGCAAAAAAATTCATGGTTATATTTTGGGGGATACTGGCACCACTTATCACTACATTCAGATCACTACATTGTAACTTTGAAAAAAAACAATTAGAGTTCAAAAAATAGGGGAAATTTGGCCGCCATATGGCAATGCTAAGCCTCATGGCCGACCAAAAGGTATTTCTAAAATTGGATCTCACCATTCTACCATAAGATTTGGTGGCATGTGAGTTCCACCTTTTCCCTACATTAAAGAAGTATCTTTACAGGCAACTCGCATTAAACTCAAATTAAGGGTTGAAAGGATTGCCAGATCCTGACTGAAGAGACAAAGTGTGAACTTCTTTTGTGATGAGTTTAAAAACCTTGTCCATCACTGGCACAAGTAACAAATGGTGATGTTTATCAGAAAAAATAAATATAGGCAAAAAAAGAGCTAATTTCCAAGATTATCTTCTTGTTTCATTTACTAAAACATCCTAATTTAAATGAACTTTATGGAGGTAGAGTCATTACTTTTCATTTAACCCTCATAAATATCTTTTTTCTTCTTTAGCAAATGTAATAAATATTTGAAGACTTGGCAATTTAGTCAACCAAAGGGTGCTTCAGATATCTTCCCATTATTATTCCACTTCTAAAATAAAATATGGAAATCATTTTGTTCTCAAAGGTAGTTATTTAGGAACTTTAACTGGTTTTCCTTCTGAACAAACACATTTGATTACATTCAAATATGTGGAGAGGGCAGGATTTACATATAATGTTAAACTATGATAACGCATGTTCAAAGATGACTGCATACTGTTTCTCAAACTACCTCCATCATGATAACACTTATGAAATGAAAAGTTTCACTTTGTTTTTAGATAGAGGAATCACACAGGATTAATCTTAACTATGCCTTCTTATTGACATTTCACAAACTATTGTTTTAGATGGTTTCCATAAATTATTGCTAAGATGAAGCAATGCTACTGTGTTTCAATAAAAAAGCAACAAATGACTAATCAAAATGGAAATAAAATCTTCTAAGCTCCTCACAGTTATAGGAAAAAATAGAGGGAACAAGAAACATGTAAACCAGTATGCTTTGGGCTATCATTATGATATGGACACCAGGCTGACCCATTTCAGAACACACATCACTCAAATAGTTGGATATGACTGCACACAAAGCTATTCACGTGTTTATTTTTTAGCAGATTAAATATATATTGAAATAATGAAAATCCCACCACCAAATCTGAAAAGCAAGTTTTAGTGTTTTGCTGTCCTTTGGGGGGATGTGAGAATTCTGAACATAGCATTAACATGGTGTTATGATGTTAGTGAGATAAAAATTGTTTTGTTCTTAATTAAACTACTAGGTTAATGCTAATCATAATCATCTGTTTATTTTGCTTTTGTTTTTATGAATTATGCTGAGGAATATATTACAAATTGCAAAGAAATGTATCTTAAGATGATTTTGAAAATTGCTTAACTAGCCAAAAACAGATCTTTAAATCTTTGCGTCAGTAGGGTTCATTTGACTTTGGCGAGCTCCTTTCCACAAGTTTATAAATAATGCAGCAATTGGGCCAATTTAATTCTTTAAAATATGACAGATGTATAGCACTTATTTACAGCATGTCTAATTGTTTTTAGAAAAAACAAGAAACTTGGGAGATAAGTTTCTACTATTTTTTCTTTTAAAGATGGAATTCTAAGGTTGCCTTAATAAATCAACCCATAGTGGGGCAATACATTCTTCTATTTTCTCCAAGCACATTAGAAATCCAACCATAGGAAATATGGAGCAAATGCTTTCGCTATACATAGATCATGAAATAGGGAAAGAAAACATTATTGAATAATGTAGTGCTTAAGAATGAGGCTCTGAAAATTTATCAATGCATTTGTCAATGCATTTGAGTTACAAAATTTGACACCATATCCCACAGCGCCCCCCTCCCCCCCCCAATTCAGTGCCTTGCCTTCTACAAACTTCCTTTCTGTGAGATTTGTGGAGAACATATTTCATAAAACAAGGGAAATCTATAAATGCAAAATTTTTCTTAAGCAAATCAAATCAAATTTATTTTTTTGTTGAGTCCTATAAACTTTGGAGAGTTATAGCTCTGGGTTGGTATTAGCCCCCAAAAGATTCTGGACACTTGGCATATCTGGAGAAGATAGTATTTTAAGAACAGAAATTATTTCCCATTTGTGTTTTAGTCAAGCTGATTTAAATTACCCTTTGGACAATGTTCATTAACAAGATGTACATTTCTCATAAATTCTAGAATTCTCTCTTGCAAATAGGCATAAACTAATTGTCATTGATTCTATTATTGAAGGTAGCATGTAGATCAAGGGTGTCAAACTCAAGGCCCAGGGACTGGATCTGGCTCACAGGGTGCTTAGATCTGGCCTGTGGGGCAGCCCTAGAAATAGCAAAGGACTGGCCCGCGGTACCTCTGTCAGTAAAAATGGAGCTCACAAGGGCTGCGCACAGCCTTCCAGAGCTCCATTTTCACTGGCAGAAGGTTGCAGCAGGCCTTTGCAGCCAAAAATGCAGCTCAGGAGCCCGTTTCGCTGTCAGAGCACTCGGGCCACCACAGATGCCCCCCAACACAAGTGACATAATTCTGGCCATGCCCACCCTGGCCATGCCCCCCCAAGGTCAAACACAAGCCTGATGTGGCCCTCAATGAAATTGAGTTCAACATCTCTGATGTAGATCACAGATCTCAAATACTAATAACTTGCACTTTTATTAATTTAACCGTAGCGGCTCCCTACTGTACGCAAGAAAGAGTGAGGCAGCTAATGCCCAATCACAATGCCTTGGTCCTCAATGGAGAATGAGATCTTTGGTGGTATAGTGTAGGCAGTTGATGCCTATTGGTGTTGCTTGTCTTTGCTCCAAGAACTAAATAGAGTTGCTTCAACTGCCATTACTGCTTATTGCCCTATCCAGCCATCTCTGCTGAAAAATGAGAATCCTCAGTTTTGTTGAAAATCTTTCACTATCTCTTACCCAAACAGCCTTTTAGGAGCACACATATACAAGAATCGGGTAATGGTTGACATAGTATGCAGCAGCCATCATGATTGAATTTCTCAATAATCATTTGGTTGAGCACACATCTGATCATAAAATCTGTTTTATTTAGGCTATCCTAAGATTGCTTATGCACCATTTCTCCCCTATGAATTCCCCTAATTGTATTTCATTTAATTTCAATCGTTTATTAAAATATGCGTACATTTAAATGCTGTTTACTATTAGTCTGTCTTCAAAGGTACAGTATATGGGCAAGGCGTATACTTTTGAGCCAGGAAACCAAGAAGCATCCTTAATGTATTCTAAGTGGCCATGATCTGTCTGAAAAGACTTTTAATCCTGATGCCAGTGGGGAAGAGTTAATCCTTTCTAAAGAGAGAAAGAAGTGATGAAGGAGAATGTTTGTTTCTCATAGTATGTATCTTTCTTTTTTTTATCTTGCAATGGCTTCTGGTCAAATAAACACTGTAAGTTTTGAAGCAACACAAAAGACAAAAGTCAAATGAATGTTCACACTACATGCAACAAATCGTCCTTGAAAACTGTCTAAGCATTTTAGCTGCTTGTTTATTTCCTGACTTCTCTCTCTCCTCTCTGGAACAGAGTAACATGGCCACTCCTCTGGTACGAAACCATTAAATAAGTGTTATATTAGGTTCTTTAAACTTTCTTTTTTATGACCCACTTACAGCAATTGTTTCCCGATGGCAACTCTTCAGTTTATACTAAGTATCCCCTTGGAAGCTGAGTGTTGTGCCACGTTCCTATTGTGGCATCCACTTGTGTAGGGATGGAAAGGCAAGATACACTTGGGAGTCTTTATTCACTTACAAAAAATAATCAGCCCTGAATTATGCTGTTTTGAAAAACATTGGCTGATTTTCTCCATTATTCTTTTTCATTTTCAATGTTGACATGTTTCAATCACAATGAATATGTTCCCACTTGTGTATGAGATGACCAATTTGAATGAGGATTCTGGGAGAATCTGCAGTTGGCAACTTTCAAGAGTTTGCATTTCTTCCTTCTTGCTCATTACGTTTCTGTAAAACAGCAAATACACATCTGGAAGTCAGGCAGTGGGGAGAGGGATAGCGTAAAAAAAAAAAAAACAACCCTCTCTACCAGCTGCATCTTGACTGGAATTCATGCCATTCCTTAAGGGTAAAGGTTTCCCCTCTCCAGTTGTGTCCGAATTTAGAGGGCAGCGCTCATCTCCATTTCCTAGCTGAGGAAGCCAGCATTGTCCAAAGATGTTTCCATGGTCATGTGGCTGATGATATGCCAAGGTGCACAGAATATAGTAACCTTTCCCGCTGAAACAATACTTATTTATATACTCACATTTGCATGTTTTCGAACTGTGAGGTTGGCTGGGGCAAGTAACAGGAGCTTACCCTGTTGTGCAATGCTAGAGTTGTGAACCTGAGCTATCAGCTTTCCAGCTGACAAGCTCAGTGTCTTTAACTGCTTGCATTTGTTTGGCAAAACAAGAACAAAGAGAAATGGCTATGTTTTATACACATGTTTTACATTAGAAAAGATCTTGGATCAAATCTTTGGCTTCCTAAAGAAAATTCAGGGATATCTGATATCTTTAATAAGCAACTTGCTATCCTTCCCTATATAGGAACAAGGGAGGAGAGGATTAAGGCTGAAGTCTTCCTTCCAAGGCACAATCTCTATGAATGTCATCCTTAAATGGCATTCAGCATTAGGAAATTTTTTTTATTTCAAGTGCATTTGTGACTGAGTGAGAAAGACTGTACTTCTGCTTCCCAACTGTGTTTTGATAATAATCAACCTCAACTACCATTTGTTTTTTGGAAAACAAACATACCACATGATTACTAAATAACATTGTTAATGGCATGTGAAGTAGACTCTAAGCTTCTAGAGAGCCATTACCAAACAATATAGAATAAATCAATCATTGAATTGAAGTTAATCTATAATTACTGTGTTTGTGTATTTTTCAGGAAGTATCATGGAAGCATTTCCCACTGCCTACTTGAGTTCCAAATCTAACCAATAGTAGTATTTGCTGGAGGTTCCGCATCCAGAGTCAAAGCTGCTTAGCTTCTGAAATCAGTTGTGGCTGATTTAATAAAATGACCAACTAGGGTGCCAGGGAGAATAAGAGGAACCTATTATTTTTAGTTTTTATGGTCTAATAATGGAAATGATGCCAGAACCTCTTTAAGTGCTTTTAAATCCAGCTTTTTGAATTTTTGTAATCACTTTCATGCTATTTTTATGATTTAGGTAACTTAATTTTGTTTCTAGCATTGATTTCTGTACATTATTTTATTCACTATGAGCAGTCTTGAACGTTCTTAGAAGATGGAAGACGAGGATATACTGTAAATCTGAAGGAGGAGAGAAGGAAGAGAAATAAATGGAACACTGATGTGGCTTTGAATCCATTCCTTTTGTTTCTTTGGCTGTCTTATACAATGTGTTGTGCTTTTGTCTTAACATGAGGTGTAAATCACACCATTGTGGCTTGTTAAAGAAATTAATTACAATTGAATGCAGCCCATATCTTTTCTTTTACAGTATAAGATTGTATGCTATTTACAACCTTTGAAACATCCACTCGAATTCTCAAAGCATTTTTTTTCAGGTATGAATTCAGAATGCAAGACTTTGTTCTTGAAAAACATTTCTTTAGACATTAAACATCCAGGTGACATGCCAAAGGCAGAAAGATGAGGGAGTACTGTAGATTTTAAACAGAAATCTATTTCAATGACAAATGCAATTATGGTAGAAGATGTAAAACAAATTGCTCTCAGGACTGGATAAGGCATTTAGAACCTGAGATTGTCCTTCATGTTTCCACTATATTACAACATTCCTGAATGACATGACACAAAGTGACACTTACTTTGCTAAGTACAAAGTCCTTAGGGCTAGGGTGAAAGCTTTGTCTTTCTGAGAAACCTACTCTATGTAACATCTGTTTAAAAGTAGGGGAAATGTTAACTAATCTGTTTGCCAACTCACTGGATTTCTTTGGTGGTTGCATTTGCTTTGTGAAAATGAATCCATACAAGATGTGATAAAAAGAGGCCACTAAGAATGGGATAGGATTTTTTTTCCCCAGACCTATATTTCTTTTCAATCATTTGTCCCAAACATTCTTAATCCAGTTCTGAGTGCTCTGGCAGAATAAAAGACTGGTACATTTGCCATTCCTTGTGGATGTTTCTGCACTAGAAAAAAATGTTTCTGGCAATGATCATTTCAGAAATGATATGTTAAACAACATTTTAGGCAAGCAGATATATTTTCTCAAACTCCTAGATCCAGTTTTTATGACTGCTCTTATCCATTGTTAATGCTGCTCTAAGTAGATAGCAGAATGTGAATTCATGCTGGGAGCCCATCTTCCTGTAAAAGGGAGAACATTAATCAGAATCACAGAACTAGAGCAGGCTAAAGGTAGTCCCTTAACTCCTTAAATCATTGATTTAGAAAATGATGAAAAAGACTTGGCCGAGGTCATCTTGCAGCATTAAAGTTGTAATCTGCCTGTTCATTTTCTTAACTTGCAGTACTAGGGCGGGTCAAAGTTTTCAATTTTCAAACATTAAGGGTGCTCAAAAGCAGTGACGTGCCTTGGGGATTGTAAAAATATTTTGGTTTAAATCTGCTTGAAAAATAACTACATAAATATCTTCACTTTTTAACATTTTGTTTGTTTCACTTGACAGACCCACATATTTTGAACCTATAAAGCACTGCACTTGTAATCGGGGGGGGGATTCACATTTTGTAAGAACCAGTTCTGTAGGTGTGGCTAGGTTGCCATCTGACTGGGTGGGAGTGGCTTCTTCTTCTGTTTTTTTGCAGCAACCCCCCCCCCCATTTTTTTTTGCTTCCTGGGCCTCAGGCAAGCCTTCTGGAGAGGTGTTTTTGCTTCCAGAAGGCTTCCTTGGGGCCCAGGAAAGCAAAAAATGGAACGTGGGGGGGAGGGCAGCACCCCCCCACACACACACCTCTTTTTGCCTCCTGGGCCTCAGGGAAGCCTCCTGGACGAAGCAGTAAGACAGCGAGGGGGATCTCGGCACAGCTGATCATGAGAACAGCTGATCGTCAGGAGGGGGAGAAAAAGAAATACCTTAAGGAGTGACTGGGCAGGGGAGAACGCAGTCAGCGATGTCAGGCATGCGTGCGATGTTGCACATGCGTGATAAGGACTGACTGGGTGGGGAGTGGAGGAGTGGGTGGAGAGGGGCGGGGCCAGCCAGGGGCACAATTTGCCAGTTCTCCAAACTGCGCAGAATCTTAATAACCGGTTCTATAGAACCAGTCCGAACTGGTAGAATACCTTCCCTGCTTCTAATGTACTCTTTTTTTTAAAAAAAGAACCTCGAATTACTACATTTTCATTTATTCGGTTATACCTATTGAATATGTTTATCCATTCCTAGATGGGAATGATATTTTGAATGAATCTTATTTGTTTTCCAAGCTCTATAGATTTCTAGTTAACAGAATCCATTATCAATATGCCCATCATGTATTGCCCAGTCTCAGACTCTTATTTCGCTCAAGATTTCATAAAAGCTCAAATATACCAGGTAACAACCAAGTCTTCTTCTTTTTGTATAGAAATTTTTTTATCTGCTTTAAGCTGTGTCTCCTTGCTGCCACAGATTTAGGAATCCCTTGATAAAGATGTAGGTGCTCCATCACTGAGATTTTTATGAACAGGTTGGGCAAACATTTATCTGGAATGGTATAGGGGCCTCCTTCTTAAGGAGGGTGCTGGATTAAAAGATCTCCTAGGTCCCTTCCGACGCTATTATTTGTATTTTGAGGCTTTATGATATTCAATGTCCTGCCAGTAATCTTTATTCAGAAACATTTATTCACCTGAACAATTCTCTCTCTCTGTCTCTCTCTTCATCCCTCATCCTTCAATTTGGTGTAATAATTTCATTTAGCGTTTATAGCAAGAACTGACAGGAACCTGACCAGGACCTTGAAATGTTTCACCTTTCTCTTGAGAGCCTCCTTCTCAGATCTAATATGTTTATATGTCCCTGTGGGTCATCTGTGCTCACATGAATGAGCAATCAGGAGTCTTGATAAATCTTGGGAATCTGCCCATCATTGTCTGAAATTCTACACTGGGGAGAATAACCTCCAATGAAACCAACAGTCTTATGGAAAGTTATTAATAATATTTTTTAAAAAACCTTGCATGAGTATTGATAATTATTCATGGTTCCCAGTCTCACCCCAGGCATAGTCATATAATAGCTCTATTCATTCCCAAAATAAAATATTATATGCTGATTGTAAATATAATGTTTGGGATGAATTTACATGGTGCCTGTTCTGATATCTTAATAAAACATTCTATTTGTATGGCATTTTTTTTTCTGTTTCTAGATGCTTCTCTTTATACTCAAAGCCTGTTAGATTTATAAAGAATGTACAGAACTTCAGAGTGAAACTAGCATATCTATCTATTGTCCAACTTCTTCATTATTTTGAATGCAGCTTATAAAATAGTATTTACCATAATTTTAGAAAGTGAATCCTAAAAGTAAATCATGAAGAATGAAGAATTAGGCAACAGAAACCCATTGTGAGGCTGGGTATTGGTTCATAATGTAGGGATATTGAAAACTCATGTTAGCAGCTCTCTCGATACAGGAAATTAGCACATCAAGAAAAATATTAAATTAGTGTTATTTGTGAAAAAAAATTGAACAGTAGGTGCTAAGTTACTGTAATAATTTATTATCAAAAGCTCAGAAAAAGGGTGATATCTATATTTATGTAAGGCGTGATGCATTTTGTTCCTGTCTTAAATATTATTTATATATTTGCTTTGATATTTTCAGCTAAAGGGAAACCAACCTGGAAACATAACATTTTCCTTGTGTTCTATACTATTTTACTTTTTCTTCCCCATAGATTTGATTTTGGGTGGTATATTATATATTAATTTGATCTGAAGTCAGTCTAAGATAATGTAAATAAGTATGGACTCATTCTTTGCTTTATAGTGTGATTTTAAAGGAAGTACATGAAAATGCAATTCAGTTTTGATGAAGGTGATTGGGAGAATAACCATTTGTCCAGGGATGAAAAGTAATTAAACAGTAATTGAAGTTGTTATTATCAGCAGCCAGCTTTTTTCTTGGAAAGATAAATGGTTGTGTTGTCATACTTTTAGTTAATATTATTATCCTGGTTAACATTCAATTTTTAGTTTTTCTCCAGATGAAGTGAACTTTATGCAGAAAATTTAGGATTACTATTAAAACAGGGTCTCTACATCCCATCCCCATTTCCTGTTTATGCTGCTAAAATTCAATAACAAAAACCATTAGATTTTGGCAGTGTAATTATCTGTTTCCCCTCCCCCAAAAGTTGAAACGACTGTATCACTATTTATTTTATTATGGTTCTTATCGAGTGGCTCCTTTTAAAATAGCTGCTTCAGGCACCAAATTAGTTTCTTAGACAGTAGACTGAGGATTCATCATTTTAACATAGGAATGTTTTGGTTGGCTTGTTAAGTCTATTGGCAATGGCCAACCCTGTTAGAAAAATCATTTGTTGGAGAAAAAAAAGTCTACTGAAGTAACTGCAATTTGCAATGAATGATTTCATTAGATTGCTCTGTCAACAAGTCTTTTTTTCTGACCTTGCTATTATCCCGGTTGATTCCATCAGTACTGGATGAAATACGATGGGAAGATAACCATATAATTTATCAGTTCAGTTCTGTTATGTTAGGTTTTCAAGGTATGCCACACTAGGAAACCAGAGTTATGCATGCTAATACTTTTATTGTAAGGTTACAGTTACAGACTCTTATACATTTGAACATGCTTCTCTCACCCCTTCCTTTCATCTTCTAGAGAACTAGGGAGGGTCAAGGTTGAAATATTTTCTCAAATTACATTTCTGCCCTGGATTCAGATTTCTTTTATTGGATCGTTGTTTGCTTGTGACTCTTCCTCTTGTTCCTCAAGGTTATTCTCACTGCCCATTATAAGTTACCATGACTTCTACATATAATACATATGCATTAAGATAAGATAAGATAAGGTAAGATAAGATAAGATAAGATAAGATAAGATAAGAAAAGAAGAACTTTCTTGTCATTGTACAAGTACAACGAAACTGTGGATGTACCCCAGCAACTGTTCGCAATACAATAAAACCAGAGCACTTAAAGATGAAGATAAGAAAAATAGAGTACCCGTGTCTCCATTTGCAATTAGAGAGTACAATATCTACGAATATACACAAAATATACATCCAACACTGACTGTGACGCTTTGCCGAGTGTAATACACAAGAGATGGATTGTACTGTAATATGTTATTATACATCTGAATGACGTATTGCGATTTCACATCTTTTCACGTCTTAATAAGGTAGTGACTTTGTGTTTATTTGAGGTTCAGATGGCCCAAGGAAAGAAACTATTTTAACTATTTGTTAAATGTCATATTTTGACATAGCAAAATTAGATCTAGGCTAAAGCTATGGTACCTAGACCATGCCATAAGAATATCTGTAGGAAGACAAAAAGGCATATTCTGTTGTGATTTAGGCCTTCTACTTCTCCCTGCTTCTGTCCTATGTAGACCTACAAAGAGATACAGCTGTTGCTTTTAAATTTATTTATTTATTTATTTATTTTATTTTATTTATTTGATTTGTCAATAAATTAACCCTTAATGCCTAATTATAGATAAAATTTCATGAATTCTGATTACTTTAAACAATCAAGACAATGATACATGGTCCTGGCTGATTGTTTTCCTGATTTTGACATAATCCCGTCTAGTGAAAAGTAGAAGGAAATGTTCTGATCCCCTCACATTAACCACAGCACAACATCAGTAGGTGGGAGAATACAAACCAAAAGTTTATTCAGGCATTATTATAAGAGTAGGGATTCTGGCATTCCTCATCCCAACTATATATCTATATGGCACCAATGTGATGAAATGAGAAAGTAGAGTTGTTTGTATGTGGTATATGTTGTATCAGATATAAGAAGACTCAAATGTTTCTTTACCCAAAGCTTGGAAGGCAGCTTTGACATCAGAGGTCCTTTAAACAAGGTTTTCATTTCACTATAAATGAAATCAGGTTGCTTCATTTAAGCAACCGCCATTCATGTAATATTATTTGGCACAATAACCTTGGAGCCCTTTTATATCTGCTAGGACATTGATTACACCTAATCTTGTGTGAGAAGTAGCATTTGGATTTAGTGGGTAGTGTTTGTAAACACTGGAACCCGAAGGCAACAAAGAGAACTGGATTAAGTATGTCTTCACAGTAGTTTGGACAACACTTCCCCCCTAGATGATGGGCTATGAGCAGATTCATATTGATTGCAATGCTTCTGACACCTGCTCAAAGCTCCCTCTTCTGTTTCCATGGTAACCAAGAGCAGGAATACTTGTCCACATACTTTAGGAACCTCATTAAATCAGGCAGCAGGACAGCAGCTGTGTTCTCAATGTGTTACATTGACAGTCATGGACTAATTTTATGACGCTCAGGTGATTTTTGGCCTTCTCTCTAGTCTAAACTGTTGAAAATGTGGAGATAGTGGGACAGATGGCAAAATAAATAAATATTGCCAATATGTTTTAACACATACACATCTTCTGGAAAAACGAGAAAGCCAACCAAAGTAATGCTGATCTGCCTCAGGTAATTTTGATGCCAAGCATAAACAGCCATTATTGGAGCGGGTAGTTGTATTCAAATAATGGTTTTTGAAATAAGTAGTCAGCTTTGAAAGCAAGTATTTTTCACACAAAATATAAAATCTTGCAGCAGCAAAGTACAAACCAATATCAAGAGTGATGGTCTGAAGCTCTGTCTCTGTTTTTTTGCTAAATATTTTCCAAAGACTCCAGTTTCCCCTCTATCTACAGGTATTTTGTGATGTGTGTGTGAGTATCTGGCAAGCAGTGTAAGAAACACCGTAGAATCCCTTTCCCACCCATCATTTTCTAAAAAAAAGTCACATTCTCCTTTTAACTGGAGTGGAGAAAATATGGCTTACCACCACCCTCCTCAACCCCAATCATCTGTATAAACTTCCAGCCTATTTTACCCTGGAAACAACACACCAACCAACCAGAAAAGGGTCAAACCAAATTGTGGATAAAATTGGATTGGAGTTGGATTTGACATTTGAAAGATGTACAGGAAAATACAGAGCTATCAATAATGCTTGAACTTCATTGTTGTGGCAAACTTACAATTGGAAGTTTGGAAATTCCTCCATCAAAACAGGCAGGGTTTGATGTGATGCAACAATTCTCTATTGAATTGCTATTGTCTTCAAAGTAGAAATGTACATAGAATGGTGATATCTTGTTTTCTCCATTTGAAAAAAAACTTTTCTTTAAGGATGGATTTTCTGTTGTCTTAAAACTACATAGGTTTAAGTCCTGCATTGTACTGTAGACCAGGGGTCCCCAAACTTGGCAACTTTAAGACTTGTGGACTTCAACTTGCAGAATTTTCCAGCCAGCATAGCCAGAATTCTCCAGCCAGAATTCTGTGAGTTGAAGTCCACAAGTTTTAAAGTTGCCAAATTTGGAGACCTCTGCTGTAGATGATTGTTTCTGATGTCTATTTGAAGATAACTTTGTGTTTTCTTTAAATGTCCAACAGATGGCAGCATTTAGCCAACCCTGACTAAATGCTAACCTAAACAGTGTCTGCTCTGTTTATTATTTGGATGGGAGACCACCTGAAAATACCAAGATTGAGCTAGGAAGTTAAAAAACCTTCTAGCAGCAAATATTGACAAACCACTTTCATATTGTTGTTAAGAAAACAATCTGGACAAATACATGAAATCTCTTATGAATTAAATAGCACTTTTTTTTTTACTTTTTTTTGCTACTTTGTAAAATATTGCTCTAACCCAGGCTCTAGCTAGCTATGGATAAAATAACATAAATTATTGAAGAAGCTCATTGACAAATATAGAGCAAACTGGTTTATATATTTCAATTCTTTATTACATTGTGATGTGTTTTATTTAAAACAGAACCATTACTTTTCATCTTTTACCTATGAATATATGTACGTGTTTGTGTGTATGAGTTCTGTCCTATTTTTGGTGATGGATTTTCTTTCTTTCTTGTTTTTGCAATTGCTATCTTCATCCTACAAGCTATTTATAATGATTATTGATTCTAGCACTTCCATTTCTCAGGGTGGAAATTAAAGATAGAACTCTGTTTTCCCAAACAATGGCTACCAGAAAGAAATAGGTATCTTCTAGCAGAACCCTCAACTTCAATTCTGGAAAGATCTTTTGAAATTAGTTAAAGGATCACATATGGCTCTAAGCCTGTAATTTGCCCATGCCCCATACTAGAGGAAAAAGGGGAGGCAAGGAGCATAGAAACCCGAGGCATATAGGCTCATTTTAATAGTATAGCATAGCAATAGAACTTAGATTATATACTACTTCACAGTGCTTTACAGCTCTCTCTAAGCGGTTTACAGAGTCAGCCTATTGCTCCCAACAATCTGGCTTTTCGTTTTACTGACTTCAGAAGGATGGAAGGCTGAGTCAACCTTGAGCCTGGTGAGAATCAAACTTCTGGGAGTCAGCAGAATTAGCCTGCAATACTGCATTCTAACCACTGTGCCACCATTGCTCTTGATGAAGATAGACAGAGACTTTGCATGAACTACTAAATGGCTTCCTAATTTAGACATCACTAGTATGCCTCTTTTGTTTGTGTGATGGGAATAATAATAATTCATTAAATGTATATGCTGCCCGAATCCTATTAGGCAGATTATTTGGATCACTTTCAACCAGGATTCAGATCTGGATGTGGTACAGATCATAACCAGATGACCATGGCATCCTTCAGGATCAGCACAGAAGATTTGGGGGGGAGGGGTCAGTGTTTTGCTGGTTTACCTCCTTTCTTCAGGGTGGATTACAATCAGTGGCTATTGGAGAGGAAAAAATCCCACCCTCAGCCACTACTATATGGGGTGCCACAAGGTACAGTGCTCTCTCTTCTCCTATTTATCTACATGAAGCCACTTAGTGAGCTCATCTGTCACTATGGAGTGGGTTTTCATCAGCATGCTGATGATACTCAACTATACATCTTTTCCCCTGGTGAACTAAGCAATGCTGTCTGTGTGTTATTCTGGTGCCTGAAGTCTGTGAGGGACTGAACAGGGGACAATAGGCTTCAGTTGAAACCTGGTAAAGACTGAATGGCTTTGGGTTTGGGGACCTACTGGTATTAGAACGATGCCTCATTTGTGCTAGATGGAATGGTCTGGTGTAATGCAATATGAGAATGATCTTGGGGGAAAAAAGGAAGAGCTGCAGCCTTGGAAACAATCAGATAAGACAGGCAGAGTCCCCAATGGCTTAATTATAGAATATAATTCTTTATTGGCCAATGCTCCGATGGTCGGTAGGCCTCACCCTACTCGATCGCGTCAGGAACGAAGAAGTGCGTAGACGGTTCAACGTCGTGCCCATCCCCACGGTCATGAGGCAGTCCCGGCTACGATGGTTCGGCCACGTGAGCCGCGCCAAGGAAGAATCCATCATCAAATCTGTAATGAAGGTGACTGTCGGAGGAGCGAGACCGCGTGGTAGACCTAAACAACGCTGGATGGACACGATCAAGGCCGATCTAGAGATCGCGAAGGCAGACCCGACACACGTGGCAGACAGAGAGGTGTGGAAGCAGTACTCAAGGACATTAGCGGACCTCGCCCGAGCACGAGACAAACGCTGAAGAAAAAGAAGAAGAAGAAGAAGATTGGACACACAAGAAATTTGTCTTGGTGCAAATATTCTCAGTGTACATAAAAGAAAAGATACATTCA
The DNA here is from genome assembly GCF_049901715.1 of Pseudonaja textilis. NCBI lineage: Eukaryota > Metazoa > Chordata > Lepidosauria > Squamata > Elapidae > Pseudonaja > Pseudonaja textilis. The sequence continues at coordinate 34,366,599 of NC_141993.1, forward strand.
TCAAGAGTCAAGAATCATAAGGTACAACACTTAATAATAGTCATAGGGTACAATAAGCAATCAAATCATACTAGGAAACAATCAAAATAAATCGTAAGGATACAAGCGATAAGGTTACAGTCATACAGTCATAAATGGGAGGAGATGGGTGATCAGATGTATCAGTATTCTCTGATCAGAAATGATCAGAGAAAAGAAAGGATCCACCCCAATGGATCATGCAGTTAACAGTGGTGGTGGAAAGTTTTGTAGTTTCAGAGTTGCAAAATTGTTGTCAATCCTCCTGGGTAGACCAGACAGTACAAACAACTAGATGAGCTAAATCTACCTTATTGTAAGGCTACATTAAAAGAAACTTGCAATGTTGTTCCATCCCATTATATTTAGCAGAGAAGGCATGATGCAAGTACCATCCACCAGGGATCTATTTTTGATGGGTCCCAAGAAGTGGGCCTTCTTGCCATGGTGCCTATCCTAAGGAACGTAACCCCCATACCAGCAATTACCTCCATGTCTGTTATTATTCCAGGAATTTCTTAAAGCCTGGTTATGCCACAAAGTTTGGGGTCTCGGGGAACCAGTGACATTCTTAGATTCATTCTTCGTTCCATTATACATGATGATTTACTCTGTGTGGTTTGTAGATTTTAATTTTTATATTTGTCTTTTCATTTTTTAAAAAAAAAAGTATTTTAAAATGTGTTTGTGTATTTATTTTTAATAGATTGTTTTATTGTTGTATACTGCCAGAGTTTCTATTGTGAGTGGGTGGCCATATAAATGTGATAAAGAAATAAACCCCAACAAACTGATTACTATGTAGGATTGATAAACATTATAAAAAGAAGAATCTAGTATTTTCATAAATATGAGTTGGATTGTTTATCATACAGTTCATCATTTGTTTCATAACAGCTGATGAACCTATATGATAAACAATCCAACTCATATTTATCATTTGCTCAGCACTGAACTCTGTAACAACTGGTGAAGAGCAACCATATGGAAATCTCATTTCAGTTCGAGAACCTCAAATGTTAAATTACTAGGTGCAAAAAAAAACAACCAGGCCCACATATCAAGATTCAGATTAATTGATTTATTACTAAAAGTTTATGCACAGGAGTCTTCTCCATTAATGGTCAGCACCTAGTTAGATATGGGTCATCACAATATTGGGGTTAGTTCCAGGGGTGGGATTCACATTTTTTAACAACCGATTCTGTGGGCATGGCTAAGTTGTTGGGCGTGGTTTGGTGGTCATGTTATTGGCTGAGTGTGGCCAACTCAATAACACTCACTTACAGTTGCCTGAATTAACTTTTTCCAACCGAGAGAAAAATATCTGTGTTTCCCACACTATTTGTTTTAATGGTTAAGATTAGTATTAAATATTAATTTCTTAAATAATGGACTTACTTTAGAGGTATTTGCAATATATCTAAATATTTATATTGCATTATAGAGTGAAATAATTCCTAAAAGCTGTTTGAAATGAACATAGTGAAACCAATTAAACATAAGGTAATTGTCTTATTTCATATCTCAGCTTTAAGGTGGCATTTAAATTGAAATGGAATTCTGTTTTAGTGAAATATCTTTAGCATTTATGACGAAAGTTTAATTCAAATATGTTTTTAGTAAGAGTTATAGCTTAATATTTTTATTTACTGATTAGCTTCAAATCTAACTTTTGGGATAATTAATAATTCCACATAATTGGATAGTGTACACACACACACACTTACCCTATGTTTAATTGGTTTCACTATGTTCATTTCAAACAGTTTTTAGGAATTATTATATATATATAAAATTATTATATAATAGATGCTAAATTAAAATTCCTTCTTTATTGGCCTTTTTAAAGGTAGTTCCTTATAGAAAATAATTTTGTGTTCCTTGCAAGATGTAAATTCTCTTTTATTCATGGACAGAGCTGTTAATCCACTTCACATTTGCTTAGTCCTTTCAACTTTAATAGCTTCTCAAGGCATTTGATTATTTCATCAACTCTGAGTCAGAAAAAGGAGATAGAAGATACCCAACATATCTCAGGTACACTCTAATTTATTTTGTTGTATCCTATATGATATGAGAAGACTAGCCATTAGTGCACACAAAACTAACTCAACCTAAGATGCAATATTTCCAGACATTTATATTCTATCTCTTTTTTATATGTAATAATACTATTAAAGCTTACAAATCAGAATTAAAAGTCTAACACAAACTAGGAAACATATAAAAGTAAAGAAAAAGCACAAAGAGAGAGAGAGAGAGAGAGAAATAAGAAATAAGAAAATTTATATTGCTTTGATTATTATTAGTGTCGTAAAAAGGGAGATTTTTATTTAAAAAAAATATTTTTCAAAAGCTTGATTTATAATCCTGTCAAGTCTCCCTCCCCCTCATCATCCCATACCATTTTGTAATGCAACCAATCTGGAAAATGCTTGATTGGAGGGGCTGCCCTAGCTGCTCTTTCAGAACATTATAATTTACAAGTGCAGGTCTAATGTTGTCTTATACAGATGATTGCTCCAAACTGAAAAGAATTCCCAACAGCAGCATAACTAAGAACCAAGAAGCTAAGCAGGCTGAAAGAAGAATGGAGAAGTGATCATTGTGCAGACTTAATGTAGTGTTAGAAGAAAATCACGATTTGTTCTGAGCTGGGACAAGAAAAAGAATGCAGAAGATAGGCAGTTTCTTGAAGCAGAGGGAAGGTTTATTTATGATAGCAGAATACAGGCAGAGTATCAAGTTAGCAAACGGAGGTGGCTATACCTGAGGTCAATTTCCTGGGGTAGTTTCTTTTATAAGAAAATCCCTCTATTGTTCCTTGAAAGCATGCAATTTGAGCACTCCCTCTAGGAATTTGAGTGCAATTAGCTGGCCAGCCAAAAGGGGGCATCTTTGAGGTTAAGCACCCTGCTGAGTTTTTGGTCTTTGTATTACAAATTAGGATGAGGGCCTAGGGAATGCAGAACTTTTGTTTGTACTAAGGAAATCTCTGGTGAAAGGATAGGATCCAAAAATGGGCCAAAAATGGACCTGAAACCAGGCTGAAAAACAAAAATGGGCTGAAAACAGGCCCAAAAATGTCCAATGGAGTGCTGCAGAAGGTCATGGAGGGTGAAAATGAAGTGCAAGGGAGCCACAGGCATCTGTCCCACCCCAGCCCAGCACCCCACTCCACCCCTGCCAACCCGCAGAGCAGAACTACTATGCTGATCTGGCCCTCAAAGAAATCCAGTTTGACACCCCTGACTTAGACTTATATACTGCTTCACGGTGCTTTACAGCCCTCTCTAAACGGTTTACAAAATCAGCATATTGCCCCAAACAATACAGGTCCTTATTTTACTGACATCAGAAGGATGGAAGGCTGAGTCAACCTTGAGCCAGTGAGACTCGAATTGCAGGCAACAGGCAGTCAGCAGAAGTAACCTGCAATACTGCATTCTAGCCATTGCGCCACCATGGCTCTAAAACAGTGAAATTCCTCATCTAAATTTCTAATTATCTTACTCAGTGGCCTCCTAAAAATCAGAAGTAGGCATTTTTTTCAAGATATTCTACATTTCTTCTCTTATTTTGCAGCCTCCAAGGGCTGAGGAGATAACACCAATGATGCAGCAACATTGCAAGAAACAGTGGACATAGCTTAAAATAATAGCCTCTTCTTTTCTTGTTTGGATTTTTTTTAAAAGATAATCTGTAATGTATTACAGATACATTATGTATTACAGATTGATTGTACATATTTTGTTTCTTTTTGTTTCCATTTTAAAGAAATTTAAAAAGGCATACCACCAAATTTCTGCATCACGGTCTTGGAGATTTTCTGTTAAAAATTACCCAGGACTTGCATTTATCCTGTAAGACATAGATTGCTTACTCTTAATGCAGAGGTAAATAAATAACTAGAAACCTGTTACTCCACTCTTTAATGATTTATCTATTGTGTTACATTAAAGCACATAAAAAGGAGAGGTGGGAGAGCTTTATAAGCAACAATGAGGTCTCTTAAGATGCTATGGACCAACTTTATACAGGCTCTAAAATGATATGCAGGGTCACTGCAGAGAGCAGCTTAATGAAGAGAATATTTCATGACTTTAACATCAATGAGAAAGTTCCATTTTAATTTTAAACCAAGTGAAACTCATCTGCCAAAGATGCCACTCAGAAAACAATATTTCTTGTAGCTTTCAGTGTTGCCTGGAAAAACAAAGTTCACATTGGCAAAAAAAAAAAAAAACACCCACCATTTCCTGGAAAGGTCATTTTTAATTTGGTTCATAAAAACCTTTTGTCATTTTCAAAAATTATTTATAAACCCAAAATAATGTCTGAGCCCTGGAGATTGCAAGGGGAAAAAGATAAAGATGACCAAGGCTTTCATTATTAACTGATCTTCATATATCAAAACTGGGGACTGGAAATGTGGTTAGCAAAAACAGAATCACCTTTATAAAAACTACAGTTCAAAACTGCTTGCAAAGAATCTCTGCTTCTAAATAGCTTTCCATTATCTCTGTGCTTCTGTTAACGATTCTTTATTGTTTGGGGTGTTAGCTCTTATGAAATGTCATGGATTTCTTAGAATGTAATCATTAAACATGAGCAAAATATAACATAATTTTCTAAGTTAAATGCCTGAAGGTGAAACTGGATGAATGTAATGCATCAAGAAAGGTAATTATTAGGTAATCTTGATCACCAAGATTTCACATTTTAGCAGGAGACTATTAGCAGTTTATGCATCACAACTAATGTCTAGCTTCTGAATGTCTAGTTTTTAATAATTTAAATTTTCTGACACCCTTTCTGTTTTGAATATGCTTGTAGAGGTTCTCCTTCAATTTTTCTATCATAAATTGTAGTTGTTTTCTTCTTTTTCCATCAGTAATATCTACAATTTTATTTGGCTGCAACAATAAATTGGGGGGATGCAATTGAATAAGCGTTAGCATGTATATTTTCTGTAGACTTTGCAAGCCTTTTGATATTACTGAAAGGCTATATCTTCTACTCTATATGTGTAAACATTTGTTGTTTTCATTATTTGCTGAAATAACTGTGCTGAACATTACTTTTGCAAGTATCACTGGACAAAAGCTCTTTGATTTGCCTCTTCCAGCATTTAGCAAGCAGAAGTAATATATTGATCTATTTAACTGCTTATAAGAAGAAATACTCACTGTGTTAGATGTTGCCGGATGGACAACTGCTCCTAGCAGCACTAAAAACAAGAAATTATGCAGCTTTTGTCTTTTCTTTTCTGACTCTCTGTGTGTGTGTATGTGTGTGTGTGTAAAAAAGTACAGGTAGTCCTCAACTTAAAACAGTTTAGTGACCATTCAAAGTTATAACAGCATTGAAAAATGTGACTTATGACTGTTTTTCACACTTACAACTTTTGTAGCATTCCCATGATCATGTGATCAAAATTCCCAAGCTTGGCAACTGGTTCATACTTATGACCGTTGCTGTGTCCCAAGGTCATGTGATCCCCTTTTGCGACCTTCTGACAAGCAAAGTCAGTGGGGAAGCCAGATTCATTTAACACCTTTATTACTCCAAAGGTGCTTTTTTTTTTTCAGGAGGCAACTGGACTTTCTTGTTTTTTCTTTTGAAGACGTTTCGCTTCTCATCCAAGAAGCTTCTTTGGTTCTGACAGGATAGTGGGGAATGAAAGACAGCCATGACCTGGATGACTGAGCATCTCTACAGACTTTTTACTGTGTTCCTAATTTAACAATTGCAGTGATTCACTTTACAACTATGGTAAGAAAGGTCATAAAAATGGGACAAAACTCACTTAAAAATGTCTCACTTAACAACAGAAAATATGGGCTCAATTGTGGTCATAAGTCAAGGATTACCTGTAGTAGGAAACAGGATAATCATCCAGATTTTTTTTTCTCAAAAGTCTATGAAAAACATAATACGACAAACCAATGCAGTATGGTGGTTAAAGTGTCAGTCGAGCATCAGGGAGACTCAGACATAAAGCTCCATGGATAGCTTTGGGCAAGATTTAAATGAGATAAATATCTAGATGGACAAATGGGCTATTCTGTAAATTTACGATGCTTGTAAAAAACCATCACCTATGGACTGAAGCACATAGAAGTACATCTTGTATTCAGTCAGTCACAGGTGCTTTCAAAAAGGATTAACTCAGTTGAGAAGAGAAAAGGAGTAAAATGTAAGGTCTGAAGAAATAAGACTTAACTTATTTTTTAAAATCCCAGTGACTAGAATCTTTGGTTTGGGGATTCCCCCCCGCTCCCCTGTTATTTAGTAAGAATTCTGAGAAAGAGGAATGAACAGTACAGCAGTGAGGATGGCAATGGAACTGGATTAGTAAACATTTAACATCCTTGTACGGTCAGACCAAGAATGCATCTAATCCAGCATTTCTACCCAATGGCAAAGAAAAGGCATTGAAAAAGTTCCTACATGGGACAAGGAGCTGAAAGGACAAATATAGATAGTCTTCTCCCGATATTGAAAGATGTATAAAATGTCTTTGATTCTAAATATTTCAAGGCTACAGCAGTAGCCTTTTAACCCCTATCCCTCTTGAATTTGCTTGATTTAGTTTTAAAAATAAAGAAGTATTTATTACCAGCTTTATTAATGATATCAAGAAATTACCTAACTGAATATCCATATTCTCACAGTTACATCAAACAACCAGCTTAAGATAAGATCAACTCAGTGGACAAAGTTTTGTCTTATTGAAGACAAATGCCAAGAGTTTCTTGTGCGTGTTCCTTTTCTTTCTTCTGCCAGAAAAGTTTCCAGGTTTTGGATCGTCTTCTTCACCCTAGTAAGCATATAGTAAATCTGTGTAAATCCTTTTTTAAAAAAAAGTTTGGAATGTGTGGAAGCACATATGAAGCACCCCTTCTGAAATTGTTCACTGGGACACTTTTTAAAAAACAAATCAGGCAGCTGCAGAAACTGCTTCCAGCTGCCACCACATATGTGCACCATGGCTATTTGCTCTGCATGTATGCACAGTTAGCCAGAAGCAGCTTCTAAACCAGCTGGGTGACTCTGGGGGGAAACACCCCCCTCCCCCCACAAATCCAAAAGCGATGCTTTGTACATGCTCCTGAGCATTCCAAAGGACTTCTTTTCAAGGATATGGATGGCCCTGATACCTAGTACTTTCTACATTGGAATACACTGATTTCATTACTTTATCTTTTCAATTCATCACCCTCTTTTTGCCATCTATGGTAGCACAGCACATAATAAGAACTGTGTTTCTTGGATCATAATATAGTTATTCGTAATTATCATAATTATATTGTGATTGGAAGGGGCCCAGAGAAGCCTTAAATAACCCACTTGTAAAGCAGTTCTCCTGGCAACCTCATTTCACAATGATCAATTTGGGCTTTCCACCTCCCCTTTCTGCATCAATACACAAAGAAATAGCCACCCACAATCAGTCAAGGTATTGATATTAATAACAGTGTTCCTTGCAAGATTTACCATGGTGAATATTGTCCTGTATTCACTGCTTACCACACTGCAAGAGGTTGTACTGTCAGTGCTTCTAGAGCTAGTTTACTTTGTATAATATAACATCCGAGGTTTAATTGTCTCTGTATAATATACGTTCTGTGGAGAAATAGCTTAGCAAAGACAAGTAAGCTATCCTATATGTTTGTACAGTGATTAAACTGCTAGCACAGAAAGTAGGGGACTGTGAATTGTAGTCCTGCCTTAAGAATGAAAGCCAGTTAGGTAAATTTGGGGCAGTCACTCTCTCTCTCAGCCCAACTCACCTTACAGGGTTGTTGTTGTGGAGAAAACAGCAGTAGGAAAGAGTATTAGGTATATTCACTGCCTTGAATTATTTATAAAGTAATAAAGGTGGGATAAAAAATACTAACAATAAAAAAATGTACCTAGCCACAGATTTCCAGAAAAGCTAATTTTTACATGAGATCTAACATCCAGTTTTAAAGCTGTATCCCAAATTCACGTAAAGTAAATCCAACCCATTTCTGTTGAGCTTTTACACCATGTAAGAATCGTTCATGGTTGTTCAAATTTTCATTGCTTTATTCCAGTCTATCAGAGCCTTGCCAGTTCTTCAGGAGCTTTCAAAAATTGTGCTTAGGGATTCTGCGATAACTTGTATTTGTACTTTCAGTGTCTTGGATGTAAATCCACCAAGCAGTGGAGAAGTACATTTATTTAAATTAGCTAAGCCCAAGTGTTCTTTTATTTCTTTCTTGTCTTTCCTGAATTGTAACTCTCTTTTTCCTCTAGTGGCACAGCTAGAATGATTTTTGAGAGTAAACAAATGTAAATACATGATAAGGCATCACCAATTCACCCTTTCTCTTCACAACAGATTTATACTATTGTTTGCTTGTGATATACAGTTAGTCCTTGACTTATGGCCACAAGTGAGCCTAAAAGTTATGTTGCTAAGCGAGACACTTGTTAAGTGAATTTTGCCCCATTTTATGACCTTCCTGGCCACAAGTGAATCACTGCAGTTGTTAAGTTAGTAACACAATTGTTAAGTGAATATGGTTTCCCCACTGACTTTGCTGTTAGATGGTTGCAAAAGGTGATCACAACTTTGGGACATGCAATTGTCCTAAATCTGAGTCAGTTGCCAAGCATTTGAATTTTCATCATGTGACCACGAGGATGCTGCAATAATTGTAAGTGTGAAAAAATGGTCCTAAGTCATTTTTTTCAGTGCCGCGGTAATTTTGAAAGGTTGCTAAATGAATTGCTTTAAGTTGAGGACTATCTATATTTCCAAAATTTTTGTTGTTGTTTCAGACATTTGTTTTATCTCAGCCCATTCTGTGCTTTTCTGATAAATCCCTACAGTTTCTGGAGATTGTTTACTATATTACATAAGTCTCTGTTTTCATTTCTGTTGTAGAGCGGTGGAGACACGAGACTGAAGCCAGAGCGAACGTTTTAAGGGCTTTATTCAGTTGAATAAAGGGTTGCCGCATCTGCCTGGCTAACTCGGCAGATCAGCTGGCGGCAACAGCTGATGCCGTCTGACAGCTCCCTTTTATAGCCGGCTGTCAGACGGCTCAGCCAATGGGAGCGGTTGGCGCTCCCGCTTGAACGACGGACCTGGTTGGGGACTCCAACCAGTCCTATAGACACAACACTCCTTTCCCCCGGCCAGGAGCATGCGTAGTCCCGCAAGTATGTTGGTTGCCTGCGATGGCGGCTGGACCGTCAAGCTCAGGCAGGTTGCTGGCTGGAACAAAGTCCTCAGTCCCCGGGAGCGCTTTCAGAGGTCGTTGGCGAGCGTGCTCGGTCGGCGTGGTCCATCTGCGGGTCTGGTAAGCCTTCCTGCTCGGTCTGTCTTTGGCGCGCCGCTTGGTCGGGCGGTAGACCGGGCCTGCAGGGAGCTTTCGTCGGTCGCAGGCGAGTCGGGCCCTGCAGGGAACTCTCGGCTGGGTAGGCTGGGCCTTGCAGGGGGTCTCGCTGCCAGCGTGGTAGATCGGGTCCTGCAGGGAGCCTTCGGTGCTGGATGGCTGGGCTGGGTAGATCGGGTCGCTTGGTTGGTTAAGGAACCCATCAGCTGCGCCTCTCCATCGCCTCCTTAGCTGGTCCACATGTCTGCGCCACAGGCGTCCATCTTCCAGGAGGACTCTGTAAGATCTTGGCCCTGCAATTGACACAACCTGCCCAGGTACCCACAGAGGGTCCCCTGCATAATTCCTGGCATAGACCAGGTCATGCAGGGCGAAATCCCTGACCAAGCTGTCAGATCCAATAGGGGTATCCGGGCAGTAATGGGGGTGCAGCCTGTCCAGGGTGGTCCTAAGGCGTCTCCCCATTAAAAGTTCTGCAGGAGATTTATTTGTGGTGGTGCATGGGGTCGTGTGTTGGCTAAGAAGGTATCGTGACAGTTTGGAGTGCCAGTTTTCCTGGCCAAACCTAGCAAGTGCCTCCTTTACTGACCTGACTGCCCTCTCCGCCATCCCGTTGCTAGCTGGGTGAAAAGGGGCTGTGAGGATGTGTCTGATACCCAAGTTGGCAATGAACATGCTAAACTCACAAGATGTGAACTGGGGGCCATTGTCAGACACCAGCATGTCAGGGAGCCCATGGGTAACAAACAAACGAGTCAGGGCCTTAACAATTGCTTGAGTGGTTGTTGAAGGTAGTAGGGCCAAGTCTATCCATTTGGAATATGAGTCTACTACAACCAAGAAGGTCCTTCCATGTACTGGCCCAGCCAGGTCGATGTGCAGGTGAGACCAAGGTCCCCCAGCACTTTCCCACCGGGTAGGAGTAGCTGCTGGTGGGGCGGGTCTGGTTGCTTGGCAAGGTTGGCACGAGCTTACCCAGGTGGAGATTTGGGCATCCATGCCTGGCCACCAAACGTAGCTGCGGGCCAGGGCCTTCATCCTTACGATGCCCGGATGGCCCTCGTGAAGGACCTTTAGAATGGGAACATGGAGAGTGGCTGGGATGACCACCCTTGTCCCCCACAACAGACAACCCTGTAGGTTTGACAATTCTTGCTTGCGTATCTTGTAAGGAGTGAAGTCAGGAGTGTATTGTGTTTCCGGCCACCCCCTTCCCACCCAGTCCAGAACCTGGGCAATTACCCTGTCTTTTTTTGAGTGCGTTGCAATGTCTTCAGCTGTAACAGGCAGTTTAAGTTCATTTATTTCAAAAATGGAATGGATAGGTGCTGGGTCTTCGACTGGAACAGGTAGGGGGCAGCGACTAAGGGCATCAGCATGACTTAAGTTTTTTCCAGGGCGATGCACCAATTTAAACGCAGTAAGCGGCTAGGAACAAGGTCCACCTGGTCATCCTAGGTGATAGTACCTGTGGGGTTTGTTTGTCCCCTGACAAAAGCCCCAGAAGTGGTTTATGGTCAGTTATGAGTTCAAAATGGTGCCCAAATAGGAATTCGTGAAACCTTTTTACTGCAGCTACTGCAGCCAAGGCCTCCTTATCTATTTGGCTGTAGTTTCTTTCTGCAGCAGAGAAAGTCCTAGAGAAGAAGGCAATTGGTGCCTCAGAACCATTTGGGAGCCTGTGGCTTAGGACTGCCCCAATACCAAAAGGGGATGCATCAGCAGCCAGGACCAGGGGAAGTTGTTGATTAAATTGGATTAAAACTGCATCAGATGTAAGTAAGGATTTGACTGACTTGAAAGCTTGGGCTTCCCTTGGTCCCCAATGCCAGGGGGATTCTTTGTCTAACAGTCTGTGTAAGGGCTCTGCAATGGATGTTTTATGAGGAAGAAATGAAGCGTAAAAGTTCAATAGCCCCAGGAAGGCTTGGAGCTCCGTCTTGTTGGTTGGTGTGGGTGCCTCGTGGATAGCCCTGACCTTGGATTCGATTGGGTGAATGCCAGAGGCATCAATCCTATACCCCAGAAAGTCCACTTGCTTAGTGGCGATGGTGCATTTCTCCCTCTTTAGTTTAAGGCCATGCTGCCTGAACCTATCTAGGACTGCTCTGACCCTTTGTATGAGTTGAGATCTGTTAGCTGCTGAAACTAAAATGTCATCGAAGTAAGGGACAACCCCTGGGAGACCTTGGAGAATCCTTTCCATGAGGGACTGGAAAATACCTGGGGCTACACTCACGCCAAATTGGAGGCGTTTGCACTTGAATGCCCCCCTATGAGTGACTATGGTTTGCAGCTCAGCTGTGTGATCATCAACAGGGAACTGTTGGTATGCCTGGGACATGTCTAATTTGGCAAAGATGGTGCCGGGTTCGAAAGTGTGTAATAAATGTTGGATCACAGGGACAGGGTATGCGCTGACCTGCAGATAACGATTGAGGGTGGTCTTGTAATCAGCGCAGATTCTCACGCTGCCATCTTTCTTGAGTGGGGTGACTATGGGAGTCTCCCATTTTGCAAAATCAGTTGGCTCTAAGACCCCTTGCTTTAGTAGCTTATCTAATTCCAGATCTAGCTTTGGGCGGATGGCAAAGGGTACTCTGCGTGGCTTGAGGCGAAGGGGAATTGCCTGGGGGTCTACAGTGAAGGAGATGGGGGTGCCAGAATAACAGCCCAACTCGCTGCTAAAAACATCAGGATAGTCTTTGAATAGGGTGTCTACGTCTGAGGTTGAGACAGCATGGATCCCAGTTATGCTAAGGCCGAGGTAGGGGAACCAATCTAGTCCCAGCAGACTTGGGAGGGCACCATTAACAACCACCAAAGGCAAATGGCCTTTAAACCCTTGGAACTGAACTAAAAACTTGCCTTTCCCAAGGACAGGAATGTTCTTGCCCTGGTAGTCTCGCAGGGACAGGTGGCACTTCTGTAGCTTCTTTTTTGACAGCCTTGGGTGGATCTTCTTCACGGTCTCCCAGGAGATGATTGAAAGTGCAGATCCTGTGTCCACCTCCATCCTGCAAGGCTTACCTTCTAGGAAAACAAAAATACTTATTTTATTAGGGGTTCTGGAAATGTGGTCTGCGTGGTAGCAAGTATAACAGTCCTCCACTTGCCTTTGAAAATTAGCAGTAGGTTGAGGTTTCTGAGGGAAGGTTCGCCCTGCTAGGCAGACCCTAGCTAGGTGGCCTTTTTTTGACAGTTTAAACAAATTGCATTCCTGAACCTGCAGGATGCTCTAGTGTGGGAACCTCCACAGCCTGGGCAAAAGGGAGGCTGTTTGGGGGTGAAGTTGTTTCTTTGCCCTGCTCCTTCTTGTGAAGGTTTTAGTTGCCTGAGGCGGTTTATGTCTGTAGTGCCTATGGGATCTTCTTCAAGGGAAACTTCTTCAGAGTGAATAGTGGAGCTGCTGGGTCTGATAGGAGCCCCTTGTATTTCTGCTGCTGATTGGGCAGAGAGCTCAGCAGCTTGAGCTTCCTCTATAGCTAAAGCTAGGGTTAAGTCCTTTTGGCTAGTAAGCGTCTTTGAAGCCTGAGGTCCCTAACTCCACAGACAATCTGATCTAAAAGCATGTCTTCTAGATAGTCTCTGAATCCACACTGTAAGGCAGCTGATCTCAGAGCTGCCATATACTCACTAATTGACTCCCTCAGCCTGCTTCCTAGTTCTGAAGGCATGTCTTCTAGCTATCTGGGAGGGCTTAGGTGAGTAGTGATTGGTAAGAATCTCTTGGAGTTCTTCCCAAGGGAGATTCCTGACAGAGCGAGGGGCAACTAGTGCTGTAGCGGTGTCAAAAACCGCAGCCCCACAGTAACTAAGGAAGAAGGCTTTTTTCCTGAGCTCAGCAGCGTCTGTTAGACCGATAGCGTCAAGGAAGTAGATGAATCAGTTTCTGTATGACTCCCACGTTTCCTCGGCTGGCTTGAAGGGTGGGAATGTCGGGTTGGTATTCATCTTGAGGCGGCAGGCTTGTCACCTCAGTGGCTGTGACTTGAAACCGCGCTCTTAAAAGAGCGTTTTGCGGCTGCGCCTGTCAGGCGGCGTCTGTCTCCTCGGCTTGAGGAGGCTTTTAAACTTCACGCTCTTGGTGAGCGCCGGCGGCGGCGGCTTCAGCGCCCGTGACTTTGCTCTTTTTGTAGTGACCAGCTCTTCGTAACGAACGTCTGGTAGCCTCTTATTGGTATCCCACCCTCGTCGCCAGTGTTGTAGAGCGGCGGAGACACGAGACTGAAGCCAGAGCGAACGTTTTAAGGGCTTTATTCAGTTGAATAAAGGGTTGCCGCGTCTGCCTGGCTAACTCGGCAGATCAGCTGGCGGCAACAGCTGATGCCGTCTGACAGCTCCCTTTTATAGCCAGCTGTCAGACGGCTCAGCCAATGGGAGCGGTCGGCGCTCCCGCTTGAACGACGGACCTGGTTGGGGACTCCAACCAGTCCTATAGACACAACAATTTCCTACATATTTTTTTTCAGGATTTTAGGAAACTATGTGTGCATTTCCACTTATCTCTTTATATGTCTTCCATTTTTCCTTCTGGCAGCAGGTGTTTGTAACTGCACTTTAAACATCTTGTTTTGCAGGATTACACACCCTTCCCAAATATCTTTCTCACTTAAGATTTCAAGTCATTACTATCATCTAACTTTTGCCGAAGTTTATCAAGATCTTCTCCTTTAAAATCCAATATTCAAGTCTGACCTTCTCTCCTTGATATTAGAAACTTAAGGATCATATTGTGTCAAGCTTCAAGAAGAAGTCAGTTCTTCTCTGTTGGTGAGAATTAGGTCCAGGACAACAGATCACTTTGTTTTTTTCTGACAAATAAAATCAGCAAAATGCTTTTGGCAGAGTTAGATTTTCAGCAGCTGTCAAGTTAGATGAAATCTCCTATGGTCATTATTGTATTCCTTTCTGAATGCTTGTTCATTTAACAAAACATGACTTCATCTATAACTCCTGCCTGTCCAGGTAGTCTGTAATAATCTCACACAATTGTATCACTTTTTTTCTTTCCCTCTCTCATTTTATTCTTACCCAAATACTGTAACAGGATTTCCATATTCCTATCTGTATATTTTAATGCAGCATATGCTTTCTTTATGAAAACTTTAATGCCTTTTTCAGACTGTTTTTTCTGAATTATCCCAAGTGAATCCAATCATGTTTCAATAACATCCACATCATATATGCCCTTCTGGGTTAGGATTCCAATTTCTCTCTGTTTGTTCCCTATATATTTTGCACTGGTACAGGTAATCCTTAACTTATAACCACAATTGAACCCAAAATTTCTGTTGCTAAGTAAAACATTTGTTAAGTGAATTTGCCCTGTTTTATGACCTTTCTTGAAACAGTTTTTAAGTGAATCACAGAAGTTGTTACATTGGTCAAACTGTTGTTAAGGGAATCTGGCTTCTGAATTTGCTTGTCAGAAGGTCACAAAGGTACACAAAATGGCCACTGTCATAAAGATGAGACAGTTGCCAAGCATCTGAATTTTGATCATGTGACCATAGGGAATGCTACTACCATCGTACTTGTGAAAACTGGTTATAAGTCACTTTCAGTGCCATTGTAACTTTGAACGGTCCCTAAATGAACTGTTGTAAGTTAAGGACTCCCTGTATATAAATGTTTAAGATTATGAATGGTACCTTCAGTGATATGCGAAAATTTTAATCATGGGGCAAGGGTATAAGCCCTCAGGGATGCAAACCAATTTCATTTCTTCATTACAACTCATAAAACTTTTCCAATGAAGCATGGGCCTAGAATGGTATTTGACTCTATTAGAACCTCCATTACAGTCAGAATATTAATACTTCATTGTCAAAAAAGTGTTATTTATTCCTGCACAGAATACTTTTACTTAAGAGTCTTTGCACAACTCCAGAATCAGGTCTAGAGCACTCTGTTCCAATTCCAGTATCTATATTCTGTAGTCACGAAGATTAGTTTCTGTTTAGCTGCTGTGAATCTGAAAGCACATACACAACTACTTTTCATTTTGCAAAAGTAAAGCTTTGCATCTGTTCAGTATCGCTATTGGCAGTTCAGCCGTTGGTAGATATAGATAGATAGAGAAGATAGATAGATAGATAGATAGATAGATAGATAGATAGATAGACAGACAGACAGATAGATGTGTGTGTGTGTGTGTGTGTGTGCGTGCATGCATATGTATATATATGTATGTATATATATGTATGTATATTTGTGTGTGTGTGTGTGTGTATGCAGGGGTAGAATCAAATTTCTTAACAACCGGTTCTGTGGGCATTGCTTAATTTGTGGGTGTGGCTTGGTGGTCATTTGACTGGGTGGGTGTGGCTTGCTGGTTGGGCATGGCTTGGTGGTCACATGACTGGGTGGGAGTGACCAACTCAATGTCACTCACATCAAGGGGTGCCTTGCCTGGCCCCTCCCCTCCCAGCCATTCCATGTCACACCCAGTCTCAACTTATCCATAGTTCTGTAAAAATGTTCACCTTTTTGTGACTATTATCTACGTACTATAGATGTACTTTCATGGACCACTGAAAAGAGGAAATGGCTCACATGCTTTGCTCAAGAGTATGATAGGCAATGGGCTTTTAAGGGGCTGCCAGAAAGAGGAGGGAGGCAATGTATTTTCCAAAGCACCAGAAGGCAAACAAGAAGCAATGGATGGAAACTGAACAATAAGAGAAGCAAACTAAGACTAAGGAGAAACTTCCTGACAGTGAGAACAATTAATCAGTGGAACTGCTTGCCACCACAAGTTCTGGGTGTTCCAACATGGAGGTTTTTAAGAAAAGACTGGACAGCCATTTCTCTAAAATGGTATAGGGTTCCCCCCAAGGTGCCTTCTAAGTGTTATTCTGTTACTCTGACACCTTTCCCAGGACCTCTACTCAGAGTTTGCCATTCTCAGTATTCCTGCCTGAGCAGGGGGTTGGACTAGAAGATCTCCAAAGTCCCTTTCAACTCTGTCAAACACAGGCAGCAATAAATTCAGATGCTGAGGAAAGCATGTGTTTGCAAATTTGGCTGCACTCTATACTTTCACTTCCCATCTTTTAAATGCAGTAAAAGGATATTGGCTGGGTGGCTTTACGGTTATGTCTTTGTATCAACTTCTCAGATTATTATTATTTTTATGAACAGCCAAGTCAATTAACGTAATATGTTCTGGAAACGAGGAGAGATTGCCATTTAACTTGCTGCCTTTTGGGGCAAGAAGGAGATGAGGGGACTTTTATTGTTCCATGTTTGTTAGGGATACTGAATGAATGAAGTTTTCCTTAGGAAAATGGAGGTAGGTCTTACTTGTCTCCTGGTGTCCTGAAATTTGTAGTGGTGATGATAATTTTATAAAAGAATGATCCCATTCTGGAGTCTATATTATATTTTTAAAAGCTATTATTTATTATTTTAGATCAAAATCAGTTGTGTTTCTTATTGATTTCTGTTATACTAAGTATTTAACTTTTTCATAGTAATTTAAGCTACTTCAAAGAGTCGTATTATCGTACTGCATATTAATTTCAAGTCTGAGAGATAGCATTAAATGTTAAAGGTAGAGGGAAGAAAAGTAGATGCATGCTAATTCACTCGGAAGCATGAGGTTATGTAAGAGTAGTTTGTGGAATATTATGATGTGTTAGAATTATCCTTCTGGGTTCAGGTCCAAGTGGGGGAGAAAACACTGGAAACATGGAGTTGTTTGGAAAGATGGTTTAATGGTAGACAGGACATTGGAGCTCCAAAGTGAAAAGGATGATTACATGCTTCAAGATGTTGGGTGAAGGAAAAGAAGGGCAAGTTGCTGACAGACCCTTAGTGTTATACCCTCTGTTGGGCCCCACCTTAGGGTTTCCTGTTCCTGTGTAAGAAATGTATCCCATTGGCTTTCAGATTCCCAGGGTCGGAGGTCTTAGCTAATTTTGTAGACTTTGTCTGGACCTCATGGCTTTGCCTGAGTGTTGGCTGATACAATCTTCCCAGGCCATGTGGTGAGATGAGTGGAGGGCTTTGTTATGTAGAATACTCTGGCCCAGGCCTTAATGGCCCACCCATTAACAAAGGTGGGGTGAGCTTCTGCTTTTTAGATAAGTTTCTGCTTTTGAGTTTCTACTTCTCTTTTTAGGGGAAATATTCTGCCTTTTTAGTATATCCTAAAATATTTCATTTTCCTAGGAGAGGGGTGGGTTTTAACTTCCATCAAATGCTAGATAGCTGTCACGTAATAACAGCTAATAAACAGGAGTTTTTTTAAGTCACAAAGTCTGATGTTCATTTTATCTTACATGATGGAAAAAATTCAGCCCACACACTTTTCCATTTAAGCAAATATAGCAGTAAAAGACAAAAAAAAAAACCCTCTCCTGCATGAAACCTGCAAGTGTTTAGACCACACAGGATAAGAAAACAGCTTGCATATTTCCTTAGCCATGGACTGTTATAATTTTTACATGAGATCTAACAAATTTCCACATAACAGAGGGTTTATATACGAAAAATGCAACCTTGAAAATTAAATGAGATTTTTCTGATATGTAAGCCTATAAACAAGTCCATAATCTTTATTCCATCCGTGACTTCCAGGATGACTTAATTACCAATATACAGTTCAGATGTGTACATCTGATAATCAGAGAGGAAAGAGCTTTTTCTTCAGGCCTAACTGTGAATTTAAAATACTGTATATCATTATTTATCTCATGCAGTGGTGTAGGATTTTTTTTTAAGATTCCCAGAATGGAGAGGGTTGCTGCAATTCAGACAGTCACATTTTATTTAACTAAATAAATCCTTATGCATATCTATGAAGGATGTGAAGAGAGTATTATATTAATATTAGCACTACTTCTAATATTAGCAAATGATATGGTAAATGCCAATCTGGGTTAGACCTTATAGCTGACTATGTAAATCATAAAAATAATCTATGGTATGGAGAAATATTGAATGCAATCCTCTTCAACCAGCTCTACCATACTGTACTGCACTTTAGGATATATATATTTTCTACTGCCCCAATTAAAATGACATAAAAATTATATAAGTAGAAAACTTTTGTATAAATAATAAAATCGGCACTACATCATTGTGACACTGTATATGTGGGTAGAACCCATCTGTCCAATTTTTTTTCTGGCTTTGGAAAGTATAGCTATGACTGTGTAGTTCTTGAGATAGCCAGAAAATTCCAGGGTTACTGGCTATGTTGATAAATAAAAGAAAAGAAAATATCTTCTTATACCACTTTTTATACCACTAATAGGTGTAATCACCAGGAGTTGAGATTGATATGAGGGACTCTTTCAGTGGTGGGATTCAAAATTTTTTACTACTGGTTCTATGGACGTGGCTTGTTGGTCATGGCAGGGAATGATACTGTAAAATATCCAGTCAGAGGTCATATTTGCCGTTTTTCCAAAGTGCTCAAAATTTCCACTACTGGTTCTCCAGAACTGGTCAGAACCTGCAGAATACCACCTCTGGTCTCTTTATCTTTATACATATAATGCTATTAAACATTATATGTTGAAATTATCTTTCATGATTAGTAAAATTTAGGATGGATTCAGATTCAGACATTAATAATAAGTAATAATTCATGAGTGTGAAATGCGCCATATTACATTGCATCACATGATGTATCATGACGTTTTTCCCTTCATGGAGCTGGGGTGGGTATGGCCTGCGTGTGACACATCTGGCTTACAGGCCGTTAGTTTGACACTCTTGTAGTTGAACACCTAAATTAATTTCTCTGCTCTCTTCTCATAATTCAATTGTAGTGCAATTACTAAACTCTGCTAAACTGAATAAGCTATGAATGCGCAGGAAAGATGCCTACATTAGAGAGAGAGAGAAACAGAGAGAGAGAGAGAGAGAGACAGACAGACAGACAGAAATCCCTTGCAGCCAGTCCATTTCTCCCAACTCTTAGTATTCTATTCTTTAGGTAGTAGAAGTTGTTTGAAGGAGAAAGGAATAAAGAAGTTTGATTCTCTCTGTTCAGCTGTACATGAATGAATCTGGATCCAACCTGCTTTATTCAAGATTCAAGATACTATTTAGATACCTTAAAAGAGACTGTCATCCTTACTTTTTCAATATGGATTAATTTGACATTGTATTAAAATAAATAATTGCCCATCATTATTCTGTAATGCACGCATTTCTCTTTAATGTGTTACTATTCATTTCAGTCTGATTTCTCACCTTCTAAAAATAAGCCACAAGAAAGATTTTAAGATCTGAAATAAGAGCTTATCTTAATATATTATTTAACAGAGCATTCAATAAGAAAAAAAAAACACTACATCATAGTTTTGTAAATTATTATCAGAGTTGTCCTGAAATGATTTTAAAGCAGAACTTCTATTTATTTGCTTTGCAAATAAATTATTTATCCCTTGGCTTCCACCGGCCAAACTCACAATATCTTCTTTTCCTTACTTTTCTCATAATAAAAATAAGCCCCAACTATGTAAGTAGTAGGTAAATCCCATTAAATCAACTGCAAAAGGACAATATTCTTAAGATATGTTCACATGCAATCTATTGTGAACACCCACAGTGTCATTTGTGTTTGGCAGCTGATTTATTTTTGGTCTCAGCTGTGGTATGTCCTTCCTTCCTTTTAAATCATCTTTTATTTGAAGTTTTGGAGCTTTGGAATGCTTGTGGGTGGGCTATTTTCCCATTGTCAGGAACTCATTTTACCCAGCTTCCTACTGTAGCTTTTGGGCTCAAGTTACATTATCCTCATCCCTTGCAGAGCTGAATGTGCTATAATGCCTTGGTAGCTTTGCATCCCAACCTTCCTTAGCAATATGTTGTTGTTGTTTTTTAATCTCTTCACCCCTTTCCCACCTTGATAACAATCCTCTGCTTTGGGGTGTTGTGATTTGCTTGAAAATCATTGATCAAATGCACATAATATGAACTAAGGGCATAGTAAGGGAGGCATTACGGGATACTTAGTGAGTGCCATTTTCCACACCTGGACAGTAGGAAGAGACAATTAATTGGCTCATTCAATTCTCCACATTTCAGTGCCATTGAACTGGTTTGTCAACTTCTGAGGGGTTAGGGAAGGAAATAGAAATGATCTCAGTTAAACTTGTGTAAAAAGGTTTAAGTAAATATAAATACAGGTAAGCAGACCATTTCGCCCATCACTTCACTCCTTTGGGGATGGGAGAGGAAAATTCATAGGCTGATAGCAATTGTAACTTTTAAAATAGCTGTCTTTCACATAATTATTTTCAGTATTATTGTTTTCTTGGTGCAACCATCTGAGTTTCATTCTCATTCTGCCTACAGGCATTATGTGAGTAATTAATAAATCATCTTCATCTTCTCATATGGACATATACTCAGTAATGAGCTTCAAATTTTTTATCGACTGGTTCTCTGCCCTAATGACTGGTTGGGTGGGGCCTGTGACTGGGTGGGAGGACCCTACTTGACATCACTCACGTCAAGGGATGCTTCGCCTGCCCCCTCCCCTCCCAACTACTCCTTGTCACTCCTGGCTTCAACATGTCTATAGTTCTGTTAAAAAGAAAGCTTTGCCCTGCGTTCCCTTATCTATAATTTTTCCTACTTTGTTTCTCCTCACTGGAGAAATCCATGCAGAGTTTTATTCTCTGTTTCTTTCCTTGCTCCCATAAAATCTCTTTTTCCCTGCTGGTGGCAGGGCACCTCCTTCATCACATCCCCCCTCCCCCTTCTTTTAAAATTTGTAGTGTGGCTTGCCCTCCGAAACCATTCATCTGTCAACTTTTTCAGTCCACTGGGAAAAGTGACGGGGGGGAGGATTCAGGGCACTGGAGATGGATGACCCATATTTCGGAGGGGGCAGCGAAAGGACATCCCAACCAAAACCAGCTCCTCCATCCTAACACCAGATCCATCCTGAAGGCGAGCTCCAGAGATTCCATGCATTTAGACATGGCGGCAGCGGCACTCGCTGAAAAGCTCACCGGGCAGAGAGCTGGGCTGCGTGGGATCGCCTCCACCAGCTCGAGCACACTGCTCTTCAGATCCAGCTCCTGGTGGTGACAGCGACAGTGCTCTGAGCAGGTGGCCAGGCAGGATGAAGTTTACTTTTTAACAGAATATAGATATGTTGAGGCCGGACATGACAAGAAGAAGCTGGGCCGGGAGGGGCCGGGTAAAGCACCCCTTGATGTGAGTGATGTTGAGTTGGCCCTGCCCACCCAGTCATATGACCACCCAGCCACACCTACCCAGCCGGTCATTAGGGCAGAGAACCAGTTGTTAAAAAATTTGAAGCCCACCACCACTATTAAACATTTAATTTAAATATTTTTGATGTACGCTGTTCTAATATAGCATTCAAATATGTGATGAAGTATAGAATTGAAGAACCAACAAACAAGAATTACTCTGCACCTAGAAACATATCTGCAACTCTAGTTGAATGATCATATCTTGATCTATCTATGGCCCTTGAAGTTCAACAAGGGAAAAACATTTTGCAGTACTGCATGGTAATTTTAGTTATTGGGGCAGATAGAACAGAATGATGTTGCAGAAGCAATCCGGATTTTTATAAGAAATAAAATACAGCTTTCCATATAATCTTTCTTCATAAGTTGCCTGACATCCTTTCTATTTCAGGAACTGTTCCTAATTCTTTCATCATAACTACTTAGCTATATTTTGTACACACAGAGTAATTGATTACGGGGTGATCACTCTGCATTCATTTTTCCTTTCCCATTGTCCATATTGCAGACTGATTCACTTATGTAGTTAATAGTACTGCATGCTTTACTCCTATTTATATTATGCGAGGACTCCACTTGGATCTGTCATTTTTGGAGTAAATTGTTTTCTATTGGAGCTGCCAAGATTCTTCTGTCTATGAGTAAAGGAGACATGACATTAAAATGTCTTCACCTTTAACAGGCAACTGCTTTACAATACAAATGGCATAAACTGCGAGGAGGGGCTATTGGAAGCTGACAGCAAATGAATTAAAAGAAACATAGAATATTTACTCTTTCCTGCTCGGTTCTGAAGAAAATCTTATTCACGGCAGATATTTGCACTGGGAGGAAGTCTCTCATTGGTTCTGCTGGATTTTACTCTTCTCCAAAGCTCCTGGTTGTTTTAAACCAATTATACTAGTAATAAGCAACATACCTGTACTACTAAGATTATATATACAGCTATCCTGAATGCCTTTCTTAAACTGAGTTGGGACGATGAATTAGTAGTTATATTTTCATATTATGCTAACCAACTGTTTACTTAACCCCAATTTGTTAAATTAACCTGATTCTTAAGTTCATACTGTACCACAAAACTGACCACATAATGAAGTGAGTTGGAAAAAATCTAGCCAGTGGAAACACAACAGTCCAATGCAGTTAGGACTATCCACCAATGGCTGATAAATTTATCCAGATCTTGGTTGATTTAGATGAAAAGAATCTTATTCTTATTGCCTATGAATTGCATGCATTTCTTCTACTGTTTTACATAACAAAGGAATCTGCCCTGCAGTTTTAAAACCACTGTTGTACTGTTTGTATATTATTAGACATTACTGGTAAGATACCATAAATTAATCTCTTAATACTGGAGTGCAAGCAATATCCAGCAAACTAAAGTGTCATGGAATAACCTGGCCTTGGATGAATGTTAAAAAATAGCATTATGTTCTTTAACAACCTTGAAATAGTTTATTTGATTAAGTTTTGCTAAATATTTGCACTTATGCATTAAATATAGTCTCATTTTAACATACTTGCTAAACAATATCCTGCTGGGTAAAGGGACCAGTATGTTAAACATGTGTAACGACAAAAAAATCAAATAAAAATAAAGGTAGACTATAGTAAGATACTTAATTGGCCAACTGCCATCAACCATTTCAACACTTGCACACCTTCTTGGCCACTTATACTGCATTGTTAAAGGATGATAAATCATTTGACACACAACTAGGGTTTTGAAAAATATGTGAAAACCATTCAGCTGAAAAATCTGTTTGAAATGTATGAAATTTTCCACCTGACTGCTTTCTGCTAGGAGGAAATACTGCAGTGAGCTGCAAATATTTTTAATCTTGTTTTATATTAAATAGTTTAATATATGAATCACTCAGAGTACAATTCTTAAATTTAACACAATTTTTATTTCATTTTCATGTGACAATGTTTCTCAGGTGGATTTCAAGTAACCCAAAATGCAGACATTCAAATAAGACTGCTGCTCTAGCAAAGACTGCAAATTTTAAGAATACAAATAGAAACACACAGAACACTTAAGTCAACTGAAATTGGAATAGGTTGCTAATAAAGTCGAAAGCTAAAGCTTTCATTTCAAACTGGCTGCTAACTAAAATGCACACACCTTGGGTCATCTGTTCAGATGGCTTCATGATTCATCTGTTATTTTGATATGAGAGAAAATATAAATTTGGAGCCCTACATGCAGAGAAGTTAGTGGGAAAAATGGAGCAGTAGGGAAGTAGACGGGGAAGAAATTAAACACCCACTGGTGCTTCTCTGTTTGACATCACCTCTCCTTATCTTGTTTCTTAAAAACAAACAATCACCAATAATTTATTATGCACATTAAAATTTAAAGTTGAACTTGTCCTTTCAGTCTGAATAAATAAGAACAATATTTCACTAAGGCTTGAGTCTCACAATGTTGTTTATCTGTGGGTGGGTTGTACTCAATAAATCATTTTAAGAATGTTTACCCCAGCCTTTGGTTCAACAGTCTCCCAGAGTGTATTTACATACAATAAGTTAAAAAAAACCCAGTCCCTTAGTGCTAGCTTCCAACTTAAATAAATGGGAAGAAAAGATGGGAAAAGAAAAAGCAGATTCCTAAGCCTGATAAAAGTTCTCAGGATATTATTACATGAAGGCTTTAAATCAGTTAAGAATCAACATCCGATCAGTCTGATCACATGACTTGGTTGGTGTGGGAACTGATTTTTTTTTCTCCTAACTCTGCAACAATTTATTTGAATTAGAGAGGACAAGCTTCTTCTATAAAAATTGTTTGTTCTGCAAAGTGATTCATAATAGAATATGCTGAATGAAGGCAAATATACGTGTCCTGGGATAATGTTGCAGGATCCAATCTGGGTCATTCACCAGGACCAGTTTTAGGACTCTAACATGAGTCCAAAAGCTTGGAAGACTAAACTTTTGGTCCCAGTGGCTGACCCGGATTGGATCTTGCAATAGAATTTCCCATCGGTAGTTCTTTTGTCACACTTTGCTCTTGGATCCTAGATTCAAGAGAAACATTTTGTCCCGTATTGAATTTTAGGCTCTTCTTATAGTGCTTGCAGGGAGATACCTTTTAAAATATGTCTCCTCTTTTCAATGATTGGAATAAGATGCATCAGTGGTGACAGTTACTGGAAGTGATATCTGATTGCCGAATTGCTAACGTGCAATTCATCAGCAGTGGATCTATAACACAAGAGATATAAAGCTTTATCTCATAGCAATAAATCAGATTTTTGGGGAAACAGATATACAAACATATTGAACAGATTGGTAGAATAGGTTGAACATTAACATCCCCCCCCCCCCCACAATTTTGTATGGAGTTGGGGGACTGGGAGATTTTTGTTATTCCACAATGGGGCAATAATTGAATGACATTCTTTGTACTTTCCTATTGAGCAGCTGCAGGGATTACTGATTGGGTCAGGTGTTCTGTGCACATTCCCAGGATTTTGGAGGACAGCAGAAATGAAGTTATGAGTTGGTTGCAAATTGCTTCCGATGGATTGGAACATTTGATGTCTTGGACTGTAAATACATTTTGATTTATTGATTGATGGATTGGAGAAAACAAACAGCTCTGTCAAATGAGCAATGCAATCTGATTTCCAAGAAAAATAGAGATAAGGAGCTTTAAGATTCTGAATGTAAAACAGATGAAGATAGGGATATAGCTGCAAACAATCTTTAAATGGAATCATTTTTAACAGAAATTCAAAGAAAGCAAAATGTCATGATAAAAAGGCTATTTGTATTCTTGTATATATAAAACAATAACAGAATTATAAATGTGGGTATAGTGTGTGCGTGTATGTATGTAAGTATGTATACACACACATCTCTTGCAACTTTTTATTTTCTTCCATACTCAGAAGGAAGCCAAGATAACAAATTAAGAGAACTTTCATAATTCATCATTGAAAAGATACTGAATAGGCATGGCAAAGCTGGCTGCTATTATGGATGTCTCTGAACCCTGCCATTTTGTTACCTTAAGAAGCTGCTACCAGCTGCCCTGATCAACTACTGACTGGCATACAGTCATAGTAGCGAAGGAATGGTGTGTAATGATGCCATTCATCAGTAACTGAATGCCAAATTTCTTTTGAAGCTGTATACCCAAGGTATTTATTCTTGCAGGCATTGAACATAGCCTCAAAACAAATTTAGAATCCAGCAAAAATAAACATAAAAAACATAAAGGTTTCCTTGGGGTAAAAATAATAATAATAGCACCTTATGAGTAACTGGTAACTTGCTGGTAGGATAGAAAACAAGAGGGTTGTGAGCAATCACTTCCCTCTTTGATTCTTTGTAATGATCAACTTGAATTCTTTGAAATGATCGACTTGAATGGAAATAATCCATGGGGAGATTGAGCTCTTCCATAAGTGATCATGGAAAGAACAATGGTCTGATGGAGTTAGGTTATCTTCTCCAGTCTATTACCATAGCAATTGAATAATGTGTTGTTGTTGGAAGACAGTAATGCATTTTCCTTCCTCCTCTTAGCAGTCACTGCCAATATCTGTGGGTTTTTGCCTGCTCTTATTTCCCACTGTCTTCCCTAATTCCTATCTGCCCAGAAAAGCCTTCTTTTTGTCTGCATCCTGAACAAAACAGTCCTGTTTAATTCTGTGCATCAGCCAATATCAAATTTAAATTTCTGCTGTCCAGTGATGACACTGATGGCAATTATCATTTGGACTTTATGTTGCATGTTGTAAGCTGTTGTCATTAGCAAAAGTGTGTGATGCATCCATATCTTCTGGAACATTTGGGACTACTGTTCAGCTTTCCCCACTTGTCTACCCAGACAAGACTTCTGTTATATACAGGGAAGCAAAATAAGTTGGCCTAGGCAAATTCTCCAAGCACTTATGTTGAAATGGTTCAAAAGTTATGTTGGACATACTTCTAATAGGCATTTTAAACATAGGTGAATATTCCACCTTACATTTATACTGACAGAAATGTGGAACCAGTTGTAACTTACAGAGAAAAAACTTCATCCATTTTCTTGTGCTCTCTCTCTCTCTCTCTCTCTCTCTCTCTCTCTCTCTCTCTCTCTCTCTCTGTGTGTGTGTGTGTGTATATATATATATATATATATATATATATATATATATATATATATATATATATATATATATATATATAAAATTTTCACAGGTACAGGTATGTAGGTCTAGGTGTGTTCAGGTCTTTTCCCATGTAAGATTAAGAGTATTTTGGTGACATTTCAGCGAGGTCCTACTCACCATCCTCAGGCTGGTGCTTCCGGCTTCGTGCCATTGCAAGCAGTGTGTGATCAGAGCTGCCGTCTCTCTATAAATACTGGTGGGGGGGGGGCTGGTGTGCTGGGCTGGTTGGCTGAGCTGCTGTCTCTTGATTGGTTGATGGAGTTGATGTTGGGATAATGGGCTGTGTGATGGCCTTGTGAGTTTTGTTGTGGAGATATCCTGGATCTTGTACTGTAATCTCCTGGGTCGTTTGTTTTGTAGTGATCTTTTTTCCATTAGCCTCTCATGTTGTAATGGCTTGGGTAATGGGTTGTGTGATGACCTTGTGAGATTTATTGCTGTGGTATCCTTGGTCTTGTGCTGTGATTTCCTGGGTCATTTGTTGTGTTGCAACTTCTTGAGTTCTTGTGGTGTAATTTCCTGAGTTTTCTGACGTGATATCCTGAGCGGGTGGCTGTGATGTAGCATTCTATTTTGATGGCTTCCCTGATTAGAGAAATAGAAAAACACCCCCATAACATGAATAAATGGGATGATACCTCCCACCTCCCAGACATCTGGAAACTAGCCCTCACCAACAAACGAGTCCCAGCCACGAAAACCAACACCAGACCCAAAACAACACGGGACACCACCGCCAATCCCCCTCATCAGACCCAAGCCCAAACCCATCCTATAAACAAAGGACAACCACCATCCAGAAACCAGACCACGGCTGCTTCACCAGCTGTCGCACGCCCGACCCCAAAACCAAACAAGCTGACACACACCAAGAACAAAGACCCAGACCCCAAACTCGAAGCTAGACCAAAACCCAGAGGAACACAATACAGAAGCCTGATGATGGCAGATGAGATTCTGCTGAAACGTCGCTACAACTTTAAAAGCACAACTACTATGACGTGGGAAAATACCCAAGCAAAGCCGAATGCCATACATGTAAGTACCCGCGAAAACTTAAGAATATATATGTATGTGTGTGTGTGTGTGTGTGTGTGTGTGTGTGTGTGTGTTGTGTAAAATGAGCTAAACTGAAGAATTATCATCAAAATTATCCAAACACTGGCTATCCCAGAATACAAAAAAATTCCACACAGGATAACTATAATAAAATGTGAAAATATTGCTATAGTACAATATTTTTTTTTTAAAAAAATGGTGATGCAGTGGGGGAGTGACTAATGGTGTTCTGGAACAATTCTTAAACGATTTCATAAACTCCTGAAATCTGTCCTAAATTATATGCTGAATATAAAACATTGCATTTTTGGTCATGACATGTATATATAAAATACACACTAACCCCATTAAACATTAAGCAGCAACACATGAGTACTATTAATTATTACCTGTCATATTGAGATTAAATTGGGCATTAAATTAAGGTTAAAGAGAGATTAAATTGTGACCTGAGGTGCAGAAAAGACTCACTAGGCACTGAAATAAAAAGTCATTATTTGCACAGAATAAAATTAAGGGCCTGTACTGGCTGCTTCCTATGATAATGAGATACATTAGGAAAATTACTACCATCCATATCATTGGTGCTTCCTAGAACCTAAGCTTGAATATCACTTTTAAGGACAAACCGGTCACCAACTTGTCAGCCCCAGCTGTAGAGAACCATGTGTCACAATATTTTTCTTTTGGGGATTACTTGAAAATGCTGGTTACTGTTCTAAATCCATTGCTATCCAGCCCAATTTAAAAAAAAAAAAAACCTCTTGAAATTAAATGTAAATTTACTTTGAATTCATTTTTTAAAGGGGCGACAAGTGTTGTGCCTCTTTGCTACAAGACATTTTAATCAACACTAATTATGTCCAGAGATAATATATGATGCTATTTAATAGTCATGACACTCTAGGTAAGCTAACTCTAGAATTCCTCCACTATACTGCTTCATTATCTTACTTTATTACATTCTTTCTTCCTGTTTTCTTTCTGTTTCTTCCTGTGTCAGGAGGAGAAAAAAATATTTTCTGCTTTCTTTTTTTCAGCTTTTTGCAGGAGTTTCAGGCAGGCTGATATCAAATTTTCTCTTGAAAACCTCTGTAGAAACATCAAGGGGTTGCCATTTATTCTTTCCTAGTCTTTCCCCACAATGTTGCCTTCTTCTTTCTTATGCAGCACTGGTCCAGTAACTATGGTGTCAATAACAGTTCTCCTTATTATAAAGGTAGTCCTAGACTTACAGCCACAATTGAACCCAAAATTTCTGTTGTTAAGCAAGACGTTTGTTGAGTTTTGCCTCATTTTATGACCTTCCTTGCCACAGTTGTTAAGTGAATCATCACAGTTGTTAAATTAGTAACAAAAGTTGTTAAGTGAATCTGGCTTTCCCATTGAATTTGCTTGTCAGAAGGTCACAAAAGGGGATCACATGACACTGGGACATTGCTACTGTCATTAATATGAACCAGCCAGCAAGCATCTGAATTTGGGGATGCTGCAACTATTGTAAGTTGAAGCACTACCTGTACTACCATCAGCAGCTGGCACCATAGCTTCAATTATCATTCAATCCCACATTTGTTATACATAATAATAATAATTTTTTTAAAAATCCAAAGCATCTATTGTGTCAAAAATAGTAAATAGTAAGTAGTAGCTCAACTCATTACAAATCAGTGCATCCCTTCTCGTAGTTCTTTGGAGAATCTCTAGAACAGAGGCGTCAAACTCAAGGCCCGCGAGCCAAATTCAGCCTGCAAGGTGCTTAGATCTGGCCCATGGGACCACCCTGGAAACAGCAAAGGACCAACCTGCGGTGCCTCTGCCAGCAAAAACTGAGCTCGGCAGAACTGCACACGGTGGCCCTTTCCACTGGCAGAGAGCTGCAGGAAGTCATCACAGCCAAAAATGGAGCCCAGGGAGGCACGTGCCCCCGCAAGCTCTGTTATTGCTGGCAGAGTGCTAGCAAAATAAACTACTAGCAAAAGATGCCCCCAACATGCGTGACATTGAGCTGGCCAACCCCACCATGGCCACTCCCACCTGGACATGCCCACCCAGCCCCCTGAGGTCAAACACAACCCTGATGCAGCCCTCAATGAAATCAAGTTTGACACCCCTGCTCTAGGCTCATATTAATCCAGATACCTTTGGGAATGAAAACAGCCTTTGCTTAATGTTTCATAAAAGCACAATATAGCAATTGCAGCTTCTGACACTTTTATATGATGAGCTCAAAACAATGCAGCTGGCCTCCAGATTCATAATGAAATTGTTCTTTTCTAGTGTTGAAAATGGAAATATCCAGTACATGATCAGCTTTGGAACATCATATAAGTGCTTTGGTATGAAGATAGAATTGGTTTCAACTCAGATACAGAGCAAAATCTTACCGTGTTCATTTTCTAAAGCTTGGATCTCCTCCCATTAACTGTATTGGAGAAAATAATGTGATGTTAATCTTGAAATTAAGCACATTAATTTAATTAATTAAATTTTATTTTAATTAAAATAAATACTAGCGCACTGTGTGCTATCAGTTCCAATCCAGATGACAGTAGATCAGATGCAGAATAATTTGGGACTAGTGATCATAAAAGTACATTTTCCTACAAAAGCGAATGCTTCCCGATCAAGCTTAGTGGAAATTGGAAAGCTATAACTGGAAGAAATAATGTAAACAAATAGTTAAAATGCAGCAGTCCATCAATAATGTGTACTTTGAAGGAAATAATATCAAAAATTTAATAATAAATACAACTGTCCCAAAGGTGCTTTTTTCAAGAGGCAACTGGACTTTCTGTTTTTTTCTTTGAAGACGTTTTGCTTCTCATGAGAAGCAAAATGTCTTCAAAGAAAAAACAGAAAGTCCAGTTGGGACAACCATGACCTGGATGACTGATAATCTCCATAGACGTTTAATAAATACAATTGTATTGAAAAGACAATAAAATAGTTTTGTGTTTGTGTTAAGAACATACTTTGCATTTAATTTTGAAAAATAAGTTTATTTTAGTAATGATTGTGTCTTGTAGTTATGATCATCTTGTCTCTTACACACTCAAAAATATTGGAGTACCTGCTAAGTGTACCATCTTTCAATAGCTCCAGAGGTTTGTTTGTTGGTAACAGCTTTTCTCAACTTCTTTAAGTGAATGAACCCTAAGCTAATAGGAGTGAATACCATCACAAATAAATTTCCAGGCCAGCCTATAATTAGATACAATTATTTAAATGTCTCTATATGACAGTTACTATGCAACAAATTGTTTGCATGGTATGGCTTAGTATACATATCAGCTTCTTCTTCTGTTTATTCATCCATATATAAAATGTGCTATTTGCTTTTCATTATTACTATAATTCTTTTCTTTACACGAGGATAATCCACATTTTTTTCCAAATATTTTTACCAGTGCTTCCAATCAAACAATGAGATGCTGAAATTGGTATGTAAAACAACTAACAATTACATAAACGTGGTGATTGCAATATGTAGATTAGTTTCTGGAATCCTTGTATAATAGGGTCATGTATGATCTAATAATTTTAGTTCATTCTGCACAACTGTCTTCTAAGCTATTCCTTTTCTTCTATATATTATTCATAAGACTGATATTTTATTTAGTGTTAGTGAAAGGGATTGAGATAAATTCTGCAAATATTATTAAAGGAACCTGAGTGAATTACAACCCTGAAATTGAGCTATAACAGCATTGTTTCTGAGATATAATCTTTTATACTTCCAGCCAACTAATTCAACAATACCAAAACCGAGGGCCATGTCAGATCATAATTACTGAGCAGATTCTGTTGAAGTGCTTTGCTTTATCACTGGGTTTAAAGAAGGAAGACTAATACACATAAATTAGTCCTAGCCAGAAGCAGGGCTTACTGTAATTAACAGTTGTTTAGGACTCAACCCAACAAATGTAGTCATTGAGGTTGCTTCGGGGTATTAATATAATAATGCTTGAGTAGCACTGTGAGCAAATATTACTACAGGTACACTGTGAGCAAACACTGATACATAAACACAATAGTTAAAATGGTAAATATGCACTCAAGACTCTGATTTGAACATGCATATTTAATACTCGGAGCCTGCGGAATTGTTGTTGAAGATTAACAATCAATTGTATAGCATTCATATTATTTGACATTGCTTCATATATAATCTTTTTCATGTCATTGTGTCCTGAAAGATAGATAGCATAAGGATGTGACATATAGTCTTGATGTCAGAGATAGAATAAATCCTTATGACAATTCGGCACCCTTTCAAAACAAAAAAAAAAAACACCACTACTGGTAGTATCCTATCTTTCCATGTTGGCTTGGGGTGGAATGGGAGGGACAGACATGAATGGGGAAGATTCAGAGAGATAGATAAATTAACACAAATTTTGAGTATCAGAAATATGAACTTAAAGCAAACAAATCTTTTTAAATGGTGGCATGATTTCTTATACTCCCCCCCGCCCCCCATCATTTTGTATATCCTTTCTCTTCTTTAGCTTTTCAGGTATGTTTCACAAAAGCTAAGCATGGTAATTCCAGTTTTTAAATTGATCCTGTAGGCACATTGATGCTTTTTAATCTTCTAAGTTTAACTTGTATATTTAACAGAAATAATTCAATGCCTGTTTCAATATCTACACCTGGAAGTGTCCGGGTGACAAGTTTCATCTTCTCCATTTTCTGTTTCATACTACATAGTCTATTTGATTCAATGATCATAAAATTATACAGATGGAAGACACCATTTAGGTCACCAAATCCAACTGTCTGTCCAATGCAAGAATCCCAATTAAGGGATTGTAGATAATTGGCTAGCCTCTGCTTCAATACTTCTAATGAAGGGAAGTGAATCAACCTCAATAAATAATTGATTCCACTAACTCTTCATACTGTTAGGATCCCTCCCTCCCCTCCCCCTGGCAGAATTAGCCTCTCTTTAGTGTATATCCATTATTTCATATCTTATAGTTGAGAGAGAATAGGTCTTGACTTTCTTCGGTGTCACACCCTTTCAAGTATTTGAAGTATGATATCATATCCTTGGTCATTTTTCTCAAAAAAAAAAAAGGATTTTTCATTTTCTTTTCATGGGGCTTAGTTTTTAGTCCCATGATCAAATTCTCTGCCTTGCAATGAACTTGTTTCACTTTCTCACTTCTTAAAGGAAGGTAATTAAAATTGGTTACAGAGTAGAGTAGAACAATTATATACTGTAAATTTGTAAATTATAGGTCTGTTTGCACAGTCATTTTGGTATGAAGTGAAGAACATAGGATTGAACTTCATGGCCTTTCACGTGTTCCATAGAATATATTCAAATTGTTTGAAAAAAGGCTGTTAAACCACGCCTTGCATGATTGCATTTATTCAGTCTAAACCTTCCTGTGATTCAATATTCCTCCATTTTTCTAATAAATGCATTCCTTAAGTAGAGATATATTCTTTCTTGATGTCACATCTAGCACAGTTTCTATAAAATTCCTCAGTGTGTTCCTCCGTTGCACCTATAATTAGTATATTTACATGATTGCTGTTCCTTAATTCAAAACCAACATCCATTGATTTTTCTAGTTGGCTTCTCTCATAAAATTCCTACTGGACAAGATGAAAAACTACATGTATACAATTGTTCTGTTATGACCAGTTCTAACAAAACCAGCTTTACTAAAAATAGAACATGTCAAGAATAAAGTATGCAACGGTTTGGCATATAGGACAGGAAGAAAGAAGTTATTACATCAAATTAGACTCAAACTAAAGAGCATTATATACAAAGATCCTGCTGTACACTTTTTTGGCTTTTTGTTAAGGCCGTGATATAGAACAAATTTCTTTTTTGGAAGTAGGATTTTCTAGGTGTAGGAAATGATCTTATTGGATCAAACACAAGGGCCTCAGCAACCTTTGATTCTCCATGATCCCATTCACGTAGGACAAGTAACAGAATGGTCTTCCTTTGAGATTTCATCCAGTTCTAGGATGATGGTGCTAGGATGAAGATCAAAGGTGGTATTCAGCAGGTTTGTCCAGTTCTGGAGAACCAGTAGTGGAAAATTTGAGTAGTTCAGAGAACCTGGAAATACTACCCCTGACTTGAAATTTTACAGTATCCTTCCACTGCCATCCCCACCAAGCCATGCCCACAGAACCAGTCGTAAAAAAAAATGGAATCCCACCACTGATGAAGATGGAATATGAAAACACTGTTACATGGCCATATTTATAAATATTTATTATGTAGAGATGAATTGTTGAAAATATTTTTCCAAATAGATATTTTTCCAAGTTCTGTTCACTCAGATATGCTGAATTCCAATCAAATAATTTTAATCTGCAATAGTGGCTAATATATTCGAACATGATATTTGAGAACAAAATTATTTATTTGATTAAAGGCATTCCCTTGCTCCTGGATTTCTTACTGCTAAATATATTTGCCACTTTTCTATCAGGATATTCTGGAATAAAACAGGTCATAAACTTTTATTAGATTTACTATCTGTGGTATTAGGTGTTAATTCTTGTGCTTCTGTTTAAGATTTGATTGAATTTTCTTTTCATAAATTAAATTATCTTCTTTCCCTTTTTCTATTTCTTGATTCTGAACAAAAACATTTTCTTGCTATTCTTCATTAGCTAGTTGTTTATCTTAAAACTGCGGGGTGGGCTTCATCTGCGAGAAGAAGATATGACGTTACATTTCAAAAATGAAATTTAATGTTTGTATCTCTGTGGCTTTCTTGTATTTTTCTATGCTATTTTCCTTCCCTGGTATTGGCGGTTGTTCCTTTTTCTCTTTTTCATTTGTTAGTGCTGCTTAGCATGAAAATAAAGCAATATTTTTCTTTCCTCAGTAAATAGCTGAGTCTCACATTATAAGCCAAGAACTTTTTGTTTCCACAATATTGAATTGAATGTGGCCATTGTGTATCTTTTTCCTTTCACAGTGGGAAAGGTGATTACATTCTAATTAGTTTACACACACACACACACACACACACACACACACACACACCTTCTTTTTTAAAAAAACTTTATCTTTTCTGACTGTACTGTACTTCAAATTCTCCTGACCTCCCTGGTGCTTGGCATTTTGTGTGGTAGAGGTCAATACTTTAATGTCACCTTTCTGAATGTATTTAGCATTGTGGTTTCCTATCTTCTAGCCTGCGAGAACTGTGTTGGCTGAGCTGATTGTAAATAAAGAATTTGACATTGCAGATATACTTGGAATGATGTGCGCTTTAAGTTCACTATTCTGCCTAGATGAGTGGAGGGCATGGTTCTGCATTTTAATTTGAAATTCAATGAATATTTTGAATGCCGCAGCATATCTATAACATTATTTCAAGGCTTTTGTGCATTCATGGATGTAATGATTGGCATTGGCAGTAACTTGATGCAATGTTGCAAAATTTTATTTTATCTTTGATCACTTCCTATTCATTGGAAAAATCCCACGATTGCAAACCCACATTATGTTTCACTCAGGATGCCAAGTTTTTTATATTCCAAAGCTTATTCAAGGTACTTGGCCATCCTTGGGCTGCTCATTAAAGGGGTGGCAGTTTCCAATTTGATGAATAAGGGATAGTGCAAATGTTCCATTCATTCATGTTGTTTTAATAGTAAAGGAATGAACTTTTGTCCCTGCTATTCCTCAGTCATTTTCTCTCTCTTTATAATTAAATATGCATCTTCAAAAATGATGAGGATAATTTTTTATTCACATGCAGCAATGTCCTCTTTAATTTTTACTTCATTATTTACAATACTACAAGTTGCACTACTGAAGGGTGTACTTCAAACTTGCATCACGTAGAAACACAATACCAAACTTCATATAGTGTCTTGTATATCTTTGTAAATAAGGTTAAAAGAAACTAGGTCCAAATTATAACCATGGAAAAGTCAATATGCAGTACGGCTGAACTTTCCCCAATCTACTGTACTTTATTCATCCTTCTAGAAAGACTATGGTTGTGGTGCCTGAGATGTTATGAATTATACAGCAATATATCCAAGATCACTAGAATGATTAGAAAATGCTGTTGTAGTTCATCTCTTACAGCTGCCATATAGGTTACATAGAAATTCACAACTCCCATTACTATTGCCAATGACAATAGTAATGAGTGTAATGTTACACTCATGTACAAAATTAATAGGATTTAATCACAACACCATGCCAGGTGGTTTGCAAATTTTTATCCTTCCTGCAGACGCTCAAGACAATGGCATTGAACTTATTGCATATATGATTGCTGGAGTGAGAACATAAGAATTGGATTAGAAAATAATTGTAACAAGCCTAACCCTGTATTTCCAATAATGTCCACTCAAATATCCTAAGGAAAGCTATGCAAATGAAACAGTGTAATAATATTCTCCCGACAATATACTTTTCACACTTGCACATAATATTTTTATTTGTTTTATTTATAAAATTTCTACAGTGCCCACCTAAGTGATTCTAAGTGGTTTACAAACAGAAAACATACAGCAATGTAAAAATGTAATTAGAAACATAATTAAAAGCAGAGTTTAAAAACAGAATTAAAACCACCTTAAAATCAGAGGTTGAAAATTTAAAAGTTAAAGGGGCAGGTGGCATAACCTCAAAACACCAACCACCCCCAAGATTGCACATCACTCTTAGAACCCCTCCCCCCCATGCCTTTTTCAAGAGCCAGGACATGATGTTCTTCCAGAAATAGAATCTTGTCCTCTATACTGTCATGTATAAATAATTGTCATTGATGAAGGAACATATGTTTAGAATATATATTATATCTTTAAGTATATTTATTTGTTTACATTTTAAATCTTTTGAAGCATACATAGGCTAGTCATGGTCCAAGAACCACATTTGCTCTTGGTCACAAACCAGTGACTTGTGGAAGTATGAGAAATCATACAGTTTTCCCATATCAGTTAACCTGTGAAGAAACACTGTATTTTGCCTACTACATTTTCTTTTCTTCTGTTTAATCAAGTCAGGATTCTTCTGTACTTCCTAGAATCCATACCATACATTTAATTGAGCTTTCCTTTTTTAAAAAATAATCTTCACGGTGTCACTGTAACCTGCATTACTTGGAAATAACCCTAACTAAACTTAGTGAAAGTTACATCTGAGAAGAGTCTAAGACTGTTTCATCTGGCTCCTTAACATGTTTTTTTTTTCCTTAAGCTAATTCTTATATACTTGAGAAATGGAATTATTAGCATTATGTATAGTTGCCCAGAATTTTCTTGGCTTCTTCCCAATTACATTACTTCCTTTAGATAATAGACCTATAGGAAAGCAAACCTGGTATCTACCACTGACTGAGAAGTTACAGGTGCCCAGAAAAAAGAAGGGGGACTTAATAGGGGACTTAATAGGGGGTGTGCATAAGCATACCAACGTGCCTACTGTCCCTGTCCTATTGTTTCTTTTATTTTTCTTATATGTATTCATGTATTCATAACTATGTTTTTACTTATACCTATTATCTTGTAAGCAATTGACAAACCAAATAAAATAAATAAAAAATAAAATAAATGAGCCAAGTATGAGTCCTCTACTTTTGAGGGTTAGTGAGAATTTTGAAATTGTGACTGCTTTCATAAAATGGCTCTCTCTCTCTCTCTCTCTCTCTCTCTCTCTCTCTCTCTCTCTCTCTATATATATATATATATATATATATATATATATATATATATATATATGTATGTATGTATGTATCTGTCACTGATTGATAAAATGACTACTAAATTAGTCACAAATCCCTGATTCGAAATATTTGGAAATATTTGTGTTGGAGGCTGGTCTTTGTTTTGTCCTATGAGGGCTTCCCTTTTTTTCTGAATTTAAAATATCAGGTGGAGCAAAGAGATAGGTGGGCACCAGGGGAGATGATGCAGGCATACTAACGCCCCTGAATAACATGTTGGGGGCTCCAGATAGGAATAGTAGGACTTAGGGGATCTGAACTTGAACAGGAACAGAAAATCTGGGGAAAGTAATCTTCACCTTTACAGCAAATAAAACTTCCTAAATATATGTGAAGAAAACAGGATGGAAATAATTATTTAAGAAAAAAAGTGGGATTGATGTTCAAAAACAGCAGAAATAGCATAGCAAATTGACTCTAAAAGGCCTGGACTTTGCTAACAAGAGACTGTCTTTTAAATGGACTACTAAGTTTAGGTTCCTCGCAGAACTGCCACCTTAGGAAAAACACCAACAACCCAGAAAGTGAAGTGTTTGTATTTTAACTTTTTGGAAAGCAAAGTAGAAATAAAGGACCAGCCCACAGTAAAGACCAAAGAAATACCTGTCAACATTTCAGAATCAGAATATTGTGCTCCTTCTTCCCTACGAATCCTGATTCCCAAGCCAAAGGACAGTTTTCATACAAGGCCTGTTATGTCCTGAGGACTCAAGGAGTTCTCACTCAGGTCCACTCTCTTTACGTGGGCGTTATTCCCCCATTCCCATTGGTTGGCTCTCCCCAGCAGCCAGCTATAAAAGCAGGCTGCGGGGTCCAACCGGTTGCTGATTGCTGCAAGCCAGTTCCAGGCTTGGCAAGCACGGTCAGCCCTTTATTGTAAAATAAAGTATTGTTGCACTCATGCTCTGGTTCAGCCTCTCATTGCTCAAACAAAACACTGGCGACGAGGGTGGGATGGCTACCAGAAGCACCATGCAACCGCTGAGTCACTAGCCACCGATCCGCAGCCCAGAGAGAGCGATCGGCTGGCGATAAGGGAAACGCTGATCCGCAGCCAGAGAGAGCGGTCAGCCAACAAAACGAGCGATCAAAAAGAGCAAACGCTGATCCGCAGCCAGAGAAAGCGGTCTGGTTCAAAAAGTTAGAAGCGTCTGTAGCCGCTTGTTAGCCCCGCTGCAGGGAAAGTGAAGCGCTGCGAGCCGCAGCCGCTCTGTATTTGGCGCGAAATTCAAACGGGTGTCATTTGAATTTCGAGCCAGTAGGAGACACAGCACAGCGCTGTAGGAAGTCACTAGCGCTCACTTTTTGGCGCGAATCAAGACACCTCCAACGGCTAGCAGCCAACGTGGTAACCCAGAGAGAGAAAGAGAGGGTAGCAAAAAAACCTCTCCAGAGCTGATATCACTCACGAGTGCCCGTAGTCCCAGAGAGATTTTTTTCCGCAGGTAGCCCAGCCGTTCCAGCACCATGAGTTCCAACCCAGTATTCCCGGCGTTTAAACCAGACGAAGAGAAGTGGGAGTTGTATAAGAACCGCTTCAATCATTACATCGATGCGGTCGGCTTGGCGGATGCGGGAGAGCATCGGAAAAAATCCTATTTCCTAATCTACTGCGGAGCCACCGTTTACGATACCGCCGCAGCACTCGTAGCGCCGAGAGAATTGAAAAACGTTCCGTGGTCCGAGTTGCTTGAGATCCTCACTAGCCACTACGCTCCCAGGCCTTCACAAATCGCCAGGAGGTTCACGTTCCGTATGAGGAAGCAATCAAGTAAGGAGACCATCAATCAATATATGGCCGCCCTCAGAACAGCAGCCCTGCACTGCGGGTTTGGAACATACTTAGAGGACATGCTCCTCGATCAATTAGTT
The DNA here is from genome assembly GCF_049901715.1 of Pseudonaja textilis. Classification (NCBI taxonomy): domain Eukaryota; kingdom Metazoa; phylum Chordata; class Lepidosauria; order Squamata; family Elapidae; genus Pseudonaja; species Pseudonaja textilis. The sequence goes on from NC_141993.1 coordinate 34,406,087, forward strand.
TGTGGGGTCAAGGATCTCAACCTACAGAGGCGCCTGCTAGCAAAAAAAGACCTCAACCTCGCGCAAGCGGTCGAGGAGGCCCTAGCAGCCGAGCTAGCAACGAACTCAGCCACCGAAATTCAGGGCCCAAGTGCCAAGCTAGCATCGTTCCCAGTCCATTCCGAAGAGGTGGAAGCGGAGGAAACCCACAACGATGAAAACGACGTCCACCGCCTCGCCAACGACAGACGGTCGCAGGTAGGGGCCAAACAAGAATACACCGGTCCACCCAAGCACATCACATTGTGCCTAGCCTGTGGGGGATCGCATCAAAGGGCCACCTGCAAGTTTAAAGGAGCCACTTGCAACAACTGCCATAAGAGGGGGCACATCGCGAGAGTCTGCCAAGCCCCCCCAAAGCGCTGCACACAGACCCCCGTCCTCGCACGCGGGACCACAGAGGCAAGTATTAAACTGTCGCACGCACTGCCTTGCCAGGCGTACTTGCCATGCTGTTAGTAAAATTTCTCTCTCCATTTCCCTAGAAGGTAAACCGTGCCACATGGAGGTTGACACAGGGTCAGCGCTCTCAATAATCTCGTGGAACACCCTCAAGAGACTCCACCCCAGCCTATCTACCACCCGGCTTCAGAGATGCCAGTTCGGTCTGAAGGACTACCAGGGGAAGGCCATTCCCGTGATCGGCAGAGGCAAGTTCTTTGTCAGTTTTAGAGCTTTTAAAGGCCACCTACCTCTAGTGGTAGTTAACGGCAATCTACCCACCTTATTGGGGCTCGATTGGTTTCCCCCACCTCGGCCTAGGGTTAACAGGAGTCCATGCTGTCTCAACCTCAGACACTGACTCCTTATTCGCTGACTACGCAGATGTGTTCAGCGAGGAGCTGGGGTGTTATAATGGAACCCCCATCTCGTTCTCCGTTGACCCCCAGGCAGTCCCAATCAGATTAAAACCACGTAGAGTTCCATTTGCTATTCGACCAAAACTAGACGCTGAATTGGATAAACTACTAAAACAAGGGGTCATTGAGCCAACAGATTTCGCCAAGTGGGAGACGCCCATCGTCACACCCCTTAAAAAGATGGTAGCCTGAGAATTTGCTCGGACTACAAGACAACAATCAATAAATATTTACAAGTTAGCGCCTACCCTGTGCCCGTCATTCAGCACTTATTGCACACATTCGAGCCGGGCAGTATTTTTGCTAAATTGGACATGTCTCAAGCATATCAGCAGTTCCCTGTTGATAACCAAACAGCGGAACTCCAGACCATCGTCACCCACAGGGGTGCTTTCCGATGCAAGCGTCTCCAATTTGGCGTAAGTGTTGCCCCGGGTATTTTTCAATCCCTCATGGAGCGGATTTTACAGGGCCTCCCTGGTGTAGTACCCTACTTCGACGACATCTTGGTCTCGGCCAGGGACAGACCCCAACTCTTCCAGAGAGTGCGAGCAGTGTTAGAGAGGTTCAGACAGCATGGCCTCAAGTTAAAAAAAGAAAAATGCGCCATTGCCACTAGACAGGTGGACTTTCTGGGTTATAAAATTGACGCCTCTGGCATTCACCCCCTGGAGTCCAAGGTTAGAGCAATCCACGAAGCTCCCACACCAACCTCCAAAACGGAGCTACAAGCTTTCTTAGGGCTGCTGAACTTTTATGCATCCTTCTTGCCCCATAAAGCCTCAGTAGCCGAACCCCTACACAGATTACTAGACAAAAAGTCACCGTGGCACTGGGGGCACAAAGAAGACCAGGCGTTTAATGCCGTCAAATCACTACTTACGTCAGAGGCAGCGCTCATCCAATTCGACCCCAAACTTCCTTTAGTACTGGCAGCAGACGCATCCCCTTTTGGAATTGGAGCGGTCCTTAGTCACAGACTCCCCAATGGCGCCGAGGCCCCCATCGCCTTTTTCTCCAGGACGCTCTCGGCCACGGAGCGTAATTATAGCCAAATAGACAAGGAAGCCCTAGCAGCTGTTGCAGCCGTGAAAAAGTTTCACGAATTCCTTTTTGGCCATTTCTTCGAACTAGTCACCGACCATAAGCCCCTCCTGGGCCTACTGGCCGGCGACAAACAGACACCTCAAGTCCTTTCCCCTAGAATGCAAAGGTGGACGCTTTTCCTAGCGGCCTACTCATACAAACTTATTCACCGCCCGGGCAAAACTCTATCCCACGCCGACGCTCTCAGTCGCTGCCCCTTACCCGCTCCGGCTGAAGACCCAGCTCCTGTCAACGCCATTTTTGAAATCACCCAGTTGGACCTGCCCATCACCGCCCTTGACATCGCCGCTAAAACCAAGGCAGACCAAACGCTTGCCCAGGTGCTCGACTGGGTGAGGAGGGGGTGGCCGGGAGGCAACGTTGATAACAAATTCGCACCCTTTAAGACTCGCATGCAGGAGCTGTCCAGTTTTCAGGGTTGTCTACTGTGGGGCACTCGAGTGGTCATTCCGACCTCGCTGCGCACTCCGAGTCCTGGAGGCGTTGCACGAGGGACACCCCGGCATTGTGAGAATGAAGGCATTAGCACGCAGCTACGTGTGGTGGCCGGGTCTAGACGAGGACATTGTCAATTGGGTAAGTTCCTGCAGCATTTGCCAGGAATCCCGTCCTGCTCCCCCCATCGCCACCCCTACCAGATGGGAGAGCGCCAACGCCCCTTGGTCTAGAATCCATATCGATCTGGCAGGCCCCGTGCATGGAAAGATGTTCCTAGTGGTCGTGGACGCTTATTCCAAATGGATAGACGTGGCACAGCTATCCACGACCACCACACTAGCAATCACCAACGTGTTAATGCGCCTGTTCGTTACACATGGACTACCCGACTCCATTGTCTCCGATAATGGCCCACAGTTCGCATCAGTAGAATTCAGCCGTTTTGCTGCCAACCTGGGCATTCGCCACATTTTCACAGCCCCATTTCACCCTGCCAGTAATGGGTTGGCTGAAAGGGCCGTCAGGACCACCAAAGAGGCCCTCGCTAGGTTTGGCAGGGATGACTGGCACCACAAACTCACACGGTTCCTGATGAGCCAGCACTCAACCCCCTGTGCAGTCACCAATAAGTCCCCAGCGGAACTTCTGATGGGCCGGCGCCTGAGGACTTTATTGGACAGATTGCACCCACAATACTGCCCTGACTCTCCCCTCGCTTCTACTTCGGGGTTAGACATTTTTTGTTACAGGAGCCGATATTCGCAAGGAATTTCGCTGGGGACCCACTTTGGATTCCAGGCGAGGTCATCGCCATCACCGGGCCGAGATCGTATAGAGTCAGGCTGGAGGATGGTCGCGTCTGGAGGAGACATATAGACCAGCTTAGAAGGCGCCTCAGCACCCTTGCCAACAAGAATCCAGAGTCTCCAGTCGAAGGGGAACCTCCTCATCCGCCGCCCAGCCACATCGCACCCAGCGACCAGTCTGCACCAGCGGTCGCTCCGGTCAGCCCAAACTCGGACAACAGCGCCCAGAGAGTTGACCAGCCTGATCCAACCCACGAGAGCTCGACCCCAGTAACCAACCCGGTGGTTCCCGAGGATGCCCAGTCCAGAGAGAGTGTTGGCGACACTATGCCAGCTCGACCATCATAGACTGGTACCGAACAGACAGACAATGTTCCCGAGTTGCGCCGTTCCGGGCGCCAACACAAACCCCCCGTCTACCTCAAGGACTATGCATGTTCGCATCTGGGGGGAAGGGGTGTTATGTCCTGAGGACTCAAGGAGTTCTCACTCAGGTCCACTCTCTTTACGTGGGCGTTATTCCCCCATTCCCATTGGTTGGCTCTCCCCAGCAGCCAGCTATAAAAGCAGGCTGCGGGGTCCAACCGGTTGCTGATTGCTGCGAGCCAGTTCCAGGCTTGGCAAGCACGGTCAGCCCTTTATTGTAAAATAAAGTATTGTTGCACTCATGCTCTGGTTCAGCCTCTCATTGCTCAAACAAAACAAGGCCCATCTGACATCCAAATTATGAATTCTGTATTATGGTTGTGAGGCTCACATTCCAATATTAATGGGACCAAAGCAAAAGCAGAAAACAAAGACAGTGAGAAAGACTGATATATTGATTTTCCAAATAAACAAAAATGGAAGTTGCCTGCATGCATTCTCACAAGTAAACAAGAACTTCAGCTGAAAAGTGGCTCTTCTACATGCTTACTTAGAAATCAATCTTTCTGGACTCATTGCAATTTATTTCTACATATGTACAAGATTGCAGTTTCTTTATAGAGAAATGAAAAATAAATATCCCACATAAATAAACACAGCAGCAGAAGGTTTTACCATATCCCATTCTACCTCTTTTATCTGGCCAGTATCTATCATTCTCAGTAGAATATTTGGATAACATTATTTGTAAAATGAGCCTACATAAGCCTATTCTGATGTGAGTACAACTGAATTCAATGAGGCTAATTTCCCAGGAATTAAAAGACAAACCAGATAGTGATGATGGTATTTGCAACTGCATAGCAGTTTCTTGAACAATAACCATTCTTTCATTTCTACTTCTTTCCTTGTTTAAAAAAAAATGGTGGTAATACCACATTAAACTCAATTCCTGGAGAGTATAGCAAGTGCTTCTCATCTTGACTTGACCTTAGTAACAAGTATTGACTCTTCCAGAGTCATTCCAAACAATCATCCTTTTGATCTTAACCATCACCTTGAATGTTCTCTTTCCTTTTCTACTTTTCTCATGCTTTCTAAAGTTAATCATGTTTTTCTAATCCATCATCTACAGTACTGATGTCACATCCATCTGCTCAAAGTATGTTTGTTTGCTTTTCTTTGCTTCAAAGAAAGTATCAGGCATTATTTGGTGAAAAGCAAAGCAAATATCCTGAAAAAATATATAAGTACGGCTTATGTTAATAACATTCTCATCACTTTATTAAAGAGAGATTAAGATTCAAATATCTACTCAAGCAAATAATAAATTCCCAAGATCCTGAATGCAAAGAAATTAGCCAGGTTTAAACTACAAATAGGAAATAACACTGTTAATTTACCATGGTCAGGTTACCTTTACCCTTAATAATTTGCAAAACAAACATAATTTCAACAATAGGAAGAAGATAAATCCTCCATTGATAAGATGGGTAACTAAAAGTAATTATAATTAGTGAAAAGCAGCATGCAAACCAATGTGACAAAAAAGAACAGAAGCAGGAATTATCTGGGGAGTGAAGTTTTATTTTTTTTAAGATTCTTTGGTACAAATTAGATAATTTGGTGACATTTCTCAAGCTTTCTTTCTGTCTGAAAGAGCTTAGGGGAAATAGTTATACAATTTATCTCCTGAAGCTCTTGAAAACAACTAGCTGAATCTTGATAGGGTTAATGGTCTACCATCAATGCAATTTTAATACATTATGCCAAATAGTGAGTTTTCCATTATAATATAAGAATCAGTTTTCCAAGTGTCGAACTGAATTTGCTTGTCATAAAATCTTGAATCTCAAATCACAAACACAAAGGGGAAGAAACAGACGGAAGTTCTGTTACCAAAAAAAATCAAATTCACTAGGCAAGAGGCCACTCTGAAGCAATAGCTAATCTTCAGAAGCCTTCATTTTCAGAAAAAAGATTTGTCATCTGTTGACTTCTACCCATTTGTTTGTTTTACACAATATTTGTTATTCTTCTCAGTGAGTGTAAATCTTTCTGATTCCCAGGTAATTCTTAGGGGAACACCGATTCATGTCCTACTGTATAAAGTGTAAGATTTTGGTGTCACTTCATTTTCTATATGGAGCTATTACGTCCTGTCATTTTGCCTAATGATGAGGCCTAACTCCAGTAAACCTGTCAAGGGAGAGAATTAAGCAAGGGAATTGGGAAGCTTGTTTTGAAGCTGCCGCCTTTCATTCAAGATCCCAATGCCTGGCTGGAGGCAGAAGAGCTTTGCAGCCTCCCGATGGCTAGCTGATTGGCAGCCAAAGAAAGCTCTGAAAGGCTAGGGAATTGATCCTTTTTTGCCCCAGAAATCCAGGGCATCTTGGCAGGAGGAAGGGCCAGCACAGCTGGGAAAGGCAAGTACAGCCAGAGTTTTCCTTCCCCACTGCTTCTTGCTGGCAAGACAGTCAACTATGCAGGGAACTGGCATGTCAGGCACCCAAAGGGCAGGAAGCAGAGTATGAGCTACTTTGGAGTGGGAGAGGCCTTGAGAGGCCTGAAACAGATAGGCTGATGCTGGCCCTAGGCCTCTCCGGATCTCCCCCGTCCCTGATCTCCACTTAACGATCGGTGCATTCATTTAATGCATATACTGAGGAGAGCAGGAATGGCTGGTCATTACTTAAGGCATTTCATTTAACATTATCCCAATGTTCAGCCCTAATAGGTAAGCTCCATTATGGTCGTAACTCAAGGACTTCCTGATTCTTTGTGTGTTGGCAGAAAGCTTAAAGCATCTGCACTGCAGGATCTATCACTTTTGTCAAAAGTGCTGTGCTGTTGCAATGCAAACTTCTGCCTCTTTTGTAAGTCATGTATACCAAAAGAGTAGGGCTTGCATTACATCAGCATGAGAAGGTTTTCCTAATGTCCCTAAATGATATTATTTTTTCTAAGGTTGGTTAAATTATCTTCCTTAAGATTTACTGCTGTTCTCATCAGCACTGTGTGCTTAGTATATATAGCACAATTAATGAATTCAGTATACAAGGGATAAATGCCTGCCAATGTGTTCCCTATTGTTTTTTGATATTTTTTTATTTTTTTACTGCAAAATCATATGTATCTTGTTATTAGTTGGCTTTTGATTGCTTGTTTGGCCTAAATTCACAGCAATTATTATGACTGAACAAATTTTAGTTATGCGTCTCTTGCAGTGATGAATTTTAACCTCTTGATATATGGCTCCAGTGTTGTCAATTATTGCTCTGGACTACAGTCTATCTTTTACTGGATTTCTAATAGGATATTTTATTGTCTTTCATAATCATTCATTTTGGCTATATCAACTGTGCTCCCTATTTGTTAATTTTCCTGATGCTCCCATCTTGCCTCTTCATCACATTCCATGCCCTCTTCTATGCTGAAATGAACTGTATTCTATCAAAATGTTAATTTTTTTCCCCTATTTACGAGTTTTCTTCCCTTTCCTGGCATATTTTTAGCTATCTCCCTGCATTCCATCTAGAGTTGATTATGACATAAAAATGTCACCTCGCCTGTCTACAAATTCCTTAATATATATTTAAGAGATAAAATATCGAACACATCTCCTCTGTAAACATCAGTCAATGGAACTTTGTGGCAATATCACAACTGACTGATACATATGGTTTTCAAAAATTAAATTTGACCAACCATACACTTTCCATACCAAGTCTGGGGCTGATTGTTTCTGTCCTAAATCTTATACATCCAAAGAAGGACCAAACTGTAGTGGAGGAAAGACAGGGCAAAGTTAGAGTTAATTGAAACATTTTTAATGCCTTTTTGCTCATACAAAGGTTTTTATCAAGATGTGTAAGTCAGCATACTTTAAAAATCTTTGAAGATGAGTTGCATTCAAAATAAATGGTACTCAGATGCTTCAAATCCATCTAAGATAAGGAAGCTGTCATCATGTATGATGCATGCTCTTTCTTTGACATTTGGTTTATCAGTACTCTTCACAAAATGTTCTTGCACAACCCTTATTTTGGTGACACTTAGAGTTGAAAAGGGACAATTACTATCCAAAAAAGGAACTTCCATTTCATCTTGCATGGAGGGCTTTCTCAACTTACATGAATGTAAGCCATAGATTATGTTGTTATCAAAGACAGGCTCTTCTCTTTAAAGCTGTCTTGAGTGCAGAATGCCAAACCTGAAGAAGATGCAATTTGTACTGGTCTTACTCTTTAACCATAGGGGTGATACAGATGTTAAGAAACTTTGAACAGATCAAGAGGCAGGTTCAGAATAAAGGAATTGCCGCTGGGGAAAAATATGAAACTGGGGTAGACAAACTTTTGGTAGGTAAGTGTTGTACTTAACAATTAGAGAAAGCTTACAGGGGAAGCTATCCATAATGGGTAAAAAGTACTTAAGAGATGACATTTTACATTACAGGTCAATTATTTCAAGAATTTATTTAAAGTAAACCATTTATTTTATTTACTCTAATACAACAACAACAAAACAATGGCTTGCTAATACACATTACCATCCAAGGAGGAAGAATCTAGAAGACATTAAATCTAATATCTAAAATGAATACTCTAAATCAGCGGCCCACAACCTTTTGGGTACCAGATTTTCCATGGACTGGAGGGGGTGTGGTTTTATGTGCTGCCTATGTCCCACAGATGGGACTTTACTTGTTTACATTGACTGGTTGCTGGCATGCCATGGACCAGTGCTGGTCCACGAACTGAGGGTTCCGCTGCTCTAAATAGCTCCAAGCTAAAATGTCCTTTTGTGCAAACATTTTACATCTAGATTCATTCATGGGTAGCTAAATAAAAGTTTTCTCATATTTTTATTTGATGCATTAACTGTATGCAATATACATATAGAGCTCTCATGTGTACCAGCAAAACTGAGGTCAACTCCAAAATTTGCGTGTCACAGAGTTATGCTCTTGCATTAGATTGGTCACTTAACTTAACATGCTAAGTGCACAAATTAAAATAGAAAATCCTGTTGGAGAGCAGTTGACATTGTTTTTTGGACACCAAATATTACTAGCATCCCCAACATGCAAGCAGATGATCACAAAGAGGGTTTGATGTTTAGATCTCAATGCTCAATGGAGGATCTGAGACAAATGGCATGTTTTGATAATGTTTTCAGACTTCCCCAGAGCTGAAGAAGCTTCTTGGATAAGAAGCGAAACATCTTCAAAGAAAAACCAGAAAGTCCAGTTGCCTCTTGAAAAAATACCTTTGGGATGCTTCCCTAGTATGTGAATATAACCCATATAGAGTTTCAAAAGTGCCTGTCATATTTGCCTTATTGCCTGTATGTTGAGTAGTATATGGTCTTCCTGTGGACCATATTAATCAAGGCATATATTTTAAGATAAGCATATTAGTTTTCTTTGGTATAAAAACTGTATTTTAAGCAGCCTGTCCTCCAAAGAATGCTGCCTTGAGTTTCATAGTAGTTGAATAACTAATACATAAACCAATGTATTTGACATCCAAATACAAAATACATGAATGAGGTTCTCAAGTCTATTGCTCAGGAATAAGAAAAAAATTGGCAAAAGAAAATGAATAATGGAAAAATTATAAATGTTTGCAACTCTCCAGATATAAACTATATGTTAAAAGCAAAGGAGTTATACTTTTTCACATTTTCTATTTTTTTTTCTACATGTGTGGAGAGAGAGGGAGGAAGGAAGGGAGGGAGGGAGATAAAGATCTTAGTTTGAAGATGGTGATGATAACTATGCAAATGGCAGGCAAGTGGGGCTTCCAGATACTGTATAGCTGTGGCAATATTTTTTTCCAAATGAAACAGGCTGTAAGGTAAACTATCTTCCACAAGGTAATCCACTTTTTCTAGTTTTCTGACTTCTGCCACCTACCTAGTTTTATCTGGTATTTTTGGCACTTGATTGTTCCTTGCATATACATCTTAAACATACCCAGAGGGCATCTCATTTTGTATAATAAGTTAAGACTGTGAACAGTTTAGCAAAAGAACTATCTAGCTCCAACAGTGAAGAAGATATTCTCTAATAAGAAAAGCACTATCCCTTGGGGGTATCACACATTTCTAATGTAATATTATAACAAGGTGCTTGTATTGGTATTAAAATGTAGATTAGAAATTCATGTTATCTTTTGCTACATGGAATTCCTACAGTCTTTAAGTCCTTACCTCAAAGAACAAAATCATGGTATACCAATAGCTGCCTTTTTTTTACTTTGCAATTTCAGCATCCATTTAAAATCAATCAGTTTCCTAAATAAGGTCAATAGTTCATTGACAAATCTTATTAAGGACATAATATTATATAAGGTGAGAGAAAATAAACATGAAAGAGGATGGGAAGGAAACTATGTGTTTTCAAAAGTGTGGAAATTAAAATAATGAAATCAAAGTTGTTTATTTTGCATAACCCTGTACTATTGGTCTGATTTATTTTTCCAATATAAAATTCAGAGTCTGCTCAATATGGTATAAGGGAAGTTAATTAAGGAGAAGAAAAGTGTAAAGAAACCATGACATGAACAAGCATGCACATGTGCTTATCTGCATGTTTCAGTAGCCAGGATTTGTTTGTAAGTGAGCCTCTCAGGTGTTTGCCTGATTCATCTTTCCCTACCATTTTATTGAATCCTGTGATTTCACGAGGTACTGACTCTACATGTCCAAAATTTGTTGTATGCTTTAGAAAACACTTTGTTCTGATCAATCTGAGAAGAAAAAAGCATTATCCCAAAGATGCTTTTTCAAGAGGCAACTCTTGGACTTTCTGGTTTTTCTTTGAAGACTTTTCACCTGTCATCCAAGAAGCTTCTTCAGCTCTGAAGAAACTTCATGGATGAGAAGTGAGACATCTTCAAAGAAAAAACAGGAAGTCCAGTTGTCTCTTGAAAAAACACCTTTCGGACAACTATAATCTGGATGACTGAGAATCTCCAGAGACAAAAAAATATTATCTTTTCACACAATTTCTATTGCAATATTATGGGGCTGCAATAGAAATTGTGTGAATTTCTTTCTCTTCTTTTTTTCTAATAACCATGAGATTGTAAAGTGTGTTTTAAAAATGGGGAAAGCAATTAAGCAGACTTTTTCAACAGTCAGAAATCAATTTAACACAAAGTCAAACAACACTTTCCATTAAAATGAATGCATTATTTCCATTAATTGCAGTGCAGCAGGTCAAGATTTCATTTCTTCTTCTTGTAGCATCATTTAAGTTTTGTGAAAATGTTTTTTAACTTTGTTTATAATTTTTAAATTCAAATAGACAAAGATGAGATTAGTAGCAACAGAAACTGATAATGAAGAATATTAATAAACCTGTAACCCTAACATTTACTGGACACTAAGAATGGAACAGAATTATTGAATACCAATACATAAAATTGAATACATGTTCACGAGACAGTAATTTTCATTAATTTAGAGCTCCTTTTGACTCTATATGTCCTGGTTGGATTACATGTATTTAAAAAAAAACCTCTTCCTGGGGAAAACAGACTGTTCCTTTTTTGTATCTATTACTAACCTCATTTGAATGTGAAGGAAGCTTTAAGAAACATCAAAAGTGTTATATAATGTATGTGTGGTGGACATGACCAGATCAGGCTTGTTGCTTTTGAACTAAACAAGCTGCCTGAAATCAGGAGAGTTAGCATAAACAGAGAAAAAAAAATGCCTTCTAATTTATCTGGGCTTCTGACAGGCCACCCTTGGGAGGACCAAAAAAAAAAAAATCAAAATGGCAGGTACAACTGCATGATCAAAATCCTACCTCTTTTTAATGTCTATCATGCACATATAACAAAGGATGGGCTTCTATTGTGCAGTCATACATGCTCTCTTGACGTTTTTGATCTCTTCCTGACACCGCTCACTTTTGGTGAATTTGTGAAGACATCTGTATACCTTTCTTGGTCTAGAAGTGGCTTGCTGCTGTCTTCTCACATATGTCTTTAACTCCTATAGCCCTGATGTCTCCTGGGATACCCTAGGATGATATTAATCAGCAAGGACTTGTTTTATTAGATTAATGCTAAGATAGCTTCCACCCAGACTCATGTTGTTTAAGTGATGCTTCAGTTGTTTTGAGATTGCGTCCAAGGTGCCTATTACTATTGGTACTACCTTTGGTCTCTTTTATCACGGAATTCTAGTTCTCTTTGTATATCTCTGTGATTTTCTCTAGTTCTTTCTCTTGTATTCTGCTGTCTCAAGTACTACCACCTCTACAATATAGACTTTTTCTTTCTTAGCAAAATTGCTAAGTCTGATATGTTATGTGACAGGTACTTGTCTGTTTGAATTCTAATGTCCCAGAACACTTTAGCTTCTTCATTTTCTGTTACTTTATTTTGGGGTCCCACCCTTGCTTGCAGGTGAGTATTTCTTTCAGATATTCCAAATCACCATTGTTGCTACTGACAGCTACTTTGTCATGCTACTAATTATAACCAGTTTTCTTGCAGCAGCTAACTAGGTGGTCCACAATTTCTTCAGGTTCTTTGTAGAGAAGACATTTTCTATCTGTTGCTGTCTTCTCAATTCTGGATTTGTATGCTTTTGTTCTTAAGGCATGCCTTGGGTGGCCAACATTAGCCTTCCATCACTTTTTTTCTATTTTCCTGCTCTTAACCATCGCGAGGTCTTGTATTGACCATGTAACTTCGCCTTGCCATGTCTCTTTTCTATTCTTTATTTCATCTTCTGTTGGAGATGACCAGGCTCGGAGGGAGGGGTCAAGCGCATCATCAGTTTAGAGTCCCTACATGCCTGCAAAAGATCTAAGCCTTCCTTGAATTCCACTGAGTCTTATCTACCACCAATTTGCCTTGTTTAGAGGTAGCATGAAATAAAGTTGTACTCATTTGGGGTTCTTGATTTCTTAAGCCTAACATTTTCTAAGCTTCACCCCTCTGAAGTTACAAACAATTATTTCTTCATTCTACACCCCATTTCTTATTATAAACAAATCCATAAAACATCATCTTTTCAGTTTTGGCATTTGTAGAAAGTCCAAAAGGGTTACCAGAAGAAACATTTTTTTAAACTTTGATCAAAGAAAGCAACTTTTCATACAATAATAAGAAGAAAAATAAAAGGGAAAATAATTTAAAAGATGAACTGAAACATTTACAAATAATCCTCAACTTATGACCACAATTTGTACTGGAACTTCCATTGGAGAATCCAACAATTGTAAATATATACCCGTTGCCAAGCATCTGAGTTTTGATCTCATGAACATAGGGATGCTGCAATGGTAGTAAGTGTGAGCACTATTGTAATTTCAAACAGCAATTCAACAAATGGTTATAAATAGAGGACTGCCTACATAGGCATAGATGGTTAGATACATATCCACAGTTTTGTACTGAAAAATACAAAGAAATATGAACTGATTACTGTAATATCACACCAGACAAAATTTATATTAACATGTTTATGAAAGAGATACTGGGAGAATGGGAAAAGATTCAGTAAGATCTTGGCTAATCATTTAAAACAAAAGAAAGCTAAGAAATAATTCCAATTGTTAGCAGTGAAATACATGACATCTATAAAACTTCAGTGGATATTGTCAGTATTTCACATTTTATTCAGAATTATGTAGTAAACCACAGAATGTTACAAATGAAAATATAGAGGCCTTTTTAAATAAAAATAATCTAGATGAAACACAAAAACAACTTGTGTTGTTCCACTATCTGAAGTAGAGATTAAACATATAATTTTTAAAAATGGCAAGTGATAAAATCCCACGATTAAATAGATTCTATATTGAGTAATATAAAACATTTATAGATCTTTGGATGCCACATCTTTGTCATTTATCTGAAGAGATATTTAACATCACTGGTCTTTAATCAGGCTTATATTATAGTTATACCAAAAGCAGGTAAAGGTCACTGTCAGGAGTTGACAGTCACATTCAGTGTGCTAATTATTGTCCAATCTCATTGATTAATGTTGATACAAGTGTTTAACAGCAGTGTTAGAAGATAAATTACAGCAGGTGATATTATTCGTTATTAAGCATCATCAATTTGTAATTTTATCGTTAGGCGCTGAAAAAGTCTTTGACAAAATATATAAACAATACATGTTTACAGTACTAAATTGATTTGGATTTTCTTTGGAATTCATAAAATGAATTAATGTATTATATGAATCCACTAATCTAAAGTAAAGATTAATGGTATTTTTTCTCCTACTTTTCCACTATTCAGAAGAATTAGACAAGGATGTCCACTTTCACCCTGAATTTTTAATATCTGCGTGGAGCCCTCATCATTTGTTATTGGGCAACAGAGAGACCTACTGAGTAGTACATAATACATACTATTCAATACTATTCATACAATACTATTCAGTTGAATAGTAGTACTGTAGCATATATTGCAGTATACTGTCAAAAATTAAGTAAATACTATAGTAAATAAGGTTTACTGTATAATATACTTTACTACAGTAGGAGTAGTAAATAACTCAGATGAACACCAATTTATTGCATTTGCAGGTGACATTCTTTTGTTCATTTCTAAACCTTTACTATTATTCCAGTGTTGATGCAAAAACAGATCCTTTTAGTAAATTAGCAGGATACTCTATTAATTGGTCCAAACTGGAATTGATGCCAATAAGTGAAAATGACTTTTACCCATCGATTTAAGTAATATCAGTCAAATCCATTACATATTTAGGTGTGTATATATCAAAGGATATAACTCAGTAACATGTCATATAAATAAACTATAGAGAGGAGTTTCTTCAATTGTTGAAAGATAGGGGGTCTTTAACCTTACTCTTAAAGGTGAACACTCTCAAAATGAATATTATTTCCTGATTAATTTATATTTTGTGAGAAAATCCAATTTATATATCTGGAAAATATTCTCAGGAATAAATTCTTTGCTTTTAAAATTTCTGCTTCTTCATTTCTGAGAATATGTTTATAGAAAATACAATTACTAATTTGGAGTTATATAATCATGCTTAGCTATTGTCAAGTATTAAATATTGGAAGCAAACATTTGGTGTTAATTTTCCGATCTGAGCAACTTCGGAATATACTGTACATATATTGCCCCTTTGATTGGATGAAGAGTATTAGGGTCTAAATATACTGAATCTCTGGTGTCTTTGGAAACAATTCTGTCAGTTAGGAAATTATGTCCTAAAAAATGACCTTTTTTCCCATGCTAAATTGGCATTATGGGGAAACCCAACTTTCAAAATTGGGAAAAAGAGTGTGATATGGAAAAATTGGATGAAAGCATAGATATTGATTTTGGACCAACTGATAGAAGTTGAATATGAACCTTTAATATACTCTGTGCAATATTTACAATGACATTTATTAACAATACTGTTTGAACCAGTACATTTTGAAGCTTCTGAAGCACCTTAGATACCAGTAGCACTTGTTAAATCCTTTAAAACGGGGAGGAATCTATTAGCTTTAATAGATATGTGTTATCAATAAATCAATTTGATATGAAGATGTTAAGAAAGAAATGAAATAAAGAATCAGAGATTCCTATATTGTCTAAATGCAAGACTGCATTAACTTTTATAGCAAGAGTGTCAATGATGCTCAAATTACAACCTATACAAAAAAAATGATATTTAGAATTTATTGGAGTCCATTACATTTGTATAGAAAATGGTGTCATAAAAGCACTTTGCTGGAGATGTACTAAGGATACAGCTTCTTTAAACATATGTTTCTACAATACATTTGCCAGGTTTGGGGAGAAAGTAGTGGGTTATATGAAAACAATTGTGTAAAAAAAATCTAAAATTTTCAGAGAAGTACTGGTATATGCCTAGTACTTGGAATTTGACAATCGGAGAATGTAAATGGATTCTCTGTGTCATTGTGGCTAAAAGAACTGGAAAGGAAAATATATGGCTCCAATTTATCTGATGGTTGAAATCCCAATTGTACCTGTCACTATACATTGCCTACAGATATAGACTTTGTGTAGACAGCTATAATGTAATTTGGAGCTTATTTATACAGAATACAGTAGGTTAACAAATGCTGTGATTGTAAGATGGAATCCTCTTTTTCCTGGTGTTCAAACTCCAATGATCCTGCAATCCTTACATGGGTGATCTGTCATCATCAGGAGAGGTTCCAACAATCAGTCTTCTCACTGGTTCTTTGGTTTTTCCCACAGTCATCTGCTTCAATTTTTTTTTCATAAAGCCATTTGCAGTTTGCTATACCTCCACCAGAAAAAGTTTATGTTTTTTTAAAGAAAAGATTCTTTGTACTGATCAAAAGTTTTCTCTATCTATCCAATAATATTATGAGACACACATAAACACAAACACCTTCGTTTGATTGGGGAGATATGGATATCGGCCCCATTCCATATATGTCAGCCATATAACTAAATCTCTTTTAAAACTTTGTTCCTCTTACATAAAATATTTACCATTGTTAATCAGCCTACAGAAAAACCGACCTTGTAGATCTTGTAATGTAGACATTTCATGAAAACATGAAAACATGTTTACAAGGAACATGAGTTTAGAAAACACTGGAATGTGGACATTTCCCAATCCTCATTTTCTTTTCAATTTGGAGTTACTTTCTTTGAAATAATAATATCAGATGAATGCATTTTCAGAGTTGCTAAGAGTTATATACCAATTATATTTATGGCAAGAATCTTCAGCTGACCTCACTGCATATTAAGCATAAGCAGAAGGCCTAAGGTTTTATATTAAGATCTATCTAAAAATATACGATGCAATTTGTGAAGGTTGTAAATAAAAATGAAAAGAACTGTAGAAAATATTCTAATCACAAAAAAAATAACAAGCACATATCAAATATTAGTAGAAGGAACTGCATGCTTAAAAAGCTGAATGCATTTAACTACAAACAAGGGGAAAGGATAATAAAATTTGTTGAGCTTATAATTCCCATTAAAATTGTCTCCATTGGAAGTTACATAAATCAGAGCACACTAATTAATTAATAACAGTGATGTACAAATGTATCTCATCCTCATTTCTCCAGATCCCCTCCCTTAAATGTTGTCATTTGATGGGACCTGAGATGTAAACCGGGGTGGGATTCTACCAGTTTGCACCTATTCACTAGAACCGGTTGTTAACACTCTAAGCAGTTCGGAGAACCAGTTGTTAGGAGAAATTACTGGCCTAATCCTGTAAGGTAGGCAGGAAGGAAACATTCTGGTGTTACTTACAGAAACTGTCTCTCCGTTAACCCTTACTACATTCTTGCAGGACTAGACTTTCCGTCTTAGGAACTTCTCTGGAGTTTTTTCCCCCTCCTTTGCTGGTACTTTGCTTGTGTGGAGTGACCATTTAAAGTTACAATGGCACTGAAAAAAGTGACTTATGACCATTTTTTACACTTACGACTGTTGCAGCATCCCCACAGTCATAAGAGGCCAGGCGAGGAGATGCGTACCTCGATGTGAGTGATGTTGAATTGGACACGCCCAGCCAGTCACATGACCACCAAGCCATGCCCACCAACTAAGCCATGCCCACAGAACTGGTTGTTAAAAAAATTGAATCCCACTCCTGATGTAAACCTTCTCTGCAGCTCCTTCAGCCTTTTAAGAATAGCCTCCCATCTGAGATTTAAGGAATTCCTCCAGAAAGCCATGAAGTTCTGGCTTTTGACAAAAGCGTAGGGCTAGAATGGGGTTCCACTGGAAGGCTTTTTGATCTGATACCTCATGGGAAGGATGTTCTTACTTTTATCTCTATTTTTATTTTATTTATCTCCATTGTTATTTTTATTGTGAGTCACTTAGGATAATTGTATGAGATAGGTGCCAGATTAGTTTTGTAAACATACTTGCATGCATGCATACATACATACATACATACATACATGAAGAAGGACTAGGCAGCATAATTAAACTTGCAAATTTCTGTTATTATAGCCAATCCCAATAAAAGGAGTGTCATTCTTCTTATGGAGTTGATTTTCTGAGGTTTTCTATCTAGTGAAACCTCTGGAACTGAAGTCTTTTGCTATGCCACACCTACACCCACATCCACACCCACCCACACACACCTCCATATATCTATATCTATATATCTATATACTCTGTGCGTGAGTATACACATACACACACATATATATACATGTACATGTAAACACACACACACACACACATATATATATATCATCTGCCATCATCAGGCTTCTGTATTGTGTTCGTCTGACCATTTTTCACACTTATGACTGTTGCAGCATCCCCACAGTCATGAGAGGCCAGGCGAGAAGATGCGTGCCTCAACGTGTACACCCGGCCAATAACATGACCATCAAGCCATGTCCACCCAGTCACATGACCACCAAGCCACGCCCATCACCTAAGCCATGCCCACAGAACCAGTTGTTAAAAATTTTGAATCGCACCCCTGATTCATCCTATGAAGGCACAGCCAGGCCTGTCCAAATACAGAGGAGTCCAGCAGAGCTGCCTCAAGTTATAACAGACAGGAATAATGAAGAATGAGCTGGGCCAACCACAAGGTCATGAAGATAAGTGGGCTGGGTCAGATAAGGGAGGAAACAATAACAAGAGATAAGCCTTCTTTGACCAACATGATGGAAGCAAAAACAACAGAGCTAATTACAGATGGGAGGTGGTTGAAAGGGCCTATCACACATGCAAGGGCTAAATTAATTAATGATATATAAAGGCAGAGATCTCTGTAATGGTAGCTTAATACTCCAACATGTCAGCAGAGGCTGATGAAAACTTAGTAAGTACAATAAATGCAATTCTAAGTTCCAGAGATCGCAGGATGTCTGTTTCTTCTTTTACAAGTATACCTGAAACTCATATTTTTAGAATAGTTTGTAATATCCATATATATCTAGATAGATATCTAGATAGATATCTAGATAGATAGATGATAGATAGATAGATATCTAGATAGATAGATATTTGTTTTCTTATAGATAGATATAGATACACATACATGCACACATACATACACACACACATATGTATATATGTATGAACACTATACAGAATGAACACAGTACAGAAGCCTGATGATGGCAGATGAGATTCTGACGCAACATTGCTACAACTTTAAAAGCACAACTATAATGACATGGGAAAATACCCGAACAAAGCTGAATACCATACATGTAAGTACCCACAAAAACTTAAGAAAATATATATATATATATATATATATATATATATATATATATATATATATATATATATATATATATGAAATCTTCTGCAATAGTTTGAATTCAATTTATGGAATACAAATTAAAGAACCCTTTTCCAACTGTGACCACATGATTGACTTTTGTCTCAACATACGTCCACACAAAAATCATCACAATGACAAAATCCCCAATTATCACTTTAAAAAAGGCAACTATGATCTTATAATCAACGATCTCTCTTCCCTTGATTGGCAAATTTCTATTCACTGGATGTAATACTGTTGAAGACCATGACAACATATTTTTACTAGAAATCAAAAGAGCCATCAAACTATATGTACCAATAACAACTCCTAAAACCAGGAAAAACAGATTAGCCATAACAATAAGGAAGCTTCAATCCAAAAAGAGATCACTTGGCGAAAAAACAAATCTGGTCACGTTGCCAACTTCAAAAGCCGATACAAAAATCTATGCCACCAGATAAAAACTGAATGCACTAATTATCACATTAAACAAGAGGAAAACCTTCTACACACAAATTCCACCCATGCTTTCTACAATTTTGTAAACAGCAAACTAAAAGATTCAAGGTCTATCCTACCCCTGAAAGGACCTAACGGCAAAGACTATAACGACAACACCATCAAAGCAAACTTCTTAAGCACATTCTTTGGCTCAGTATTT
The DNA here is from genome assembly GCF_049901715.1 of Pseudonaja textilis. Taxonomy (NCBI): domain Eukaryota; kingdom Metazoa; phylum Chordata; class Lepidosauria; order Squamata; family Elapidae; genus Pseudonaja; species Pseudonaja textilis. Next base: position 34,425,634 of record NC_141993.1, read on the forward strand.
GTAAACAGCAATGGATCAAGCCCAATATTTCCTAGTCAAACCACAGACAACTACACAGACAACACATATCGATTTTACAGAAGACATTGTTGAAAAAGCACTGCGCAATCTAAAACCATCTCTATCTATTGGACCAGACAGAATATGTGCCTACTTCTTAAAAAAGCTATCCACTCCATAGCAGAACTCTAAGCATAATCTTTGAAAAATCTTTCAGGAGCAGCTCCTTGCCAAAACTATGGTCACAAGCCACGGTCATCCCATCTTCAAAAAGGGAGACCCCAGCCTAGTTGAAAATTAAAGACCAATCTTCTTATGCTGCATCACCTGTAAAGTCATGGAATCAATTATTAACCAATCCATTATCCTTCACTTAGAGACAAACAAACTACTCTCTAATAAACAATTTGGTTTCAGAAAAAAACTATCCTGTAATCTGCAACTCTTACACTGCAAAAACATATGGACTCCACAACTCAATCAGGGCAAAGCAGTAGATGCAATTTACATAGACTTCTGTAAAGCCTTTGATTCAGTGGTACATGACAAACTACTACTAAAACTAAAACCTTATGGTACCTCTGGACACCTACATAACTGGATAGAAGCATTCCTGTCAAACAGACAACAAATGGTCAAAACTGGGAGTGTCCTATCAAATTCTGTACCTGGCAATAGTGGTATCCCCCAAAGCAGTGTTCTAGGACCAACTCTCTTCATACTCTACATAAATGACCTCTGTGATCATATTAAAAACAACTGCATTCTCTTCGCTGATGATGTAAAGCTATTCAACACCACAGGCAATACGACTACCCTCCAAAAAGACCTTGACTATGTATCAGAATGGTCAATCAAATGGCAATTTCAAATCTCAACAAATAAATGCTCTGTCTTACATATTGGCAGAAAAAAATCAGAAAATAAAATACGAGCTAAATAGTCAAGACCTTGTTGAGGATCCAAACTTTGTCAAGGACCTTGGAGTACTCATCTCAAATGATCTAAGTGCTAGAGCCCACTGTAACTACACAGCCAAAAAGGCATTAAGAGTTGTTAATCTAATCCTACATAGCTTCTTCTCTGGTAATATCACACTACTAGCTAGAGCATACAAAACATTTGCTAGACCTATACTTGAATACAGCTCATCAGCCTGGAACCCATATCATGTACCTGATATTAATACAATTGAAAAACTCCAGAAATATTTCACAAGAAGAGTTGTCCGCTCCTTTACTCATTGCAGAATACCTTATGCCACCAGACTTGAAACTCTAGACCTAGAAAACCTAGAACTAAGCCACCTTCGGTCTGATCTAAATATAGTATATAAAATCATACATTGCAATGTCCTACCAGCAAATGAATACTTCAGCTTCAATCATAACAATACAAGAGCACACAATAGATACAAACTCAAGGTTAACCGCACCAAACTTGATTGCAGGAAATATGACTTCAGCAACAGAGCGGTCAATGTCTGGAATGCTCTACCTGATTCTGTGGTTTCTTCCCCAAGCCCCCAAAACTTTAACCTTAGACTGTCTACTATTGACCTCACCCCCTTCCTAAGAGGCCTGTAGGGGGCGTGCATAATGCACTAATTGTGCCTACCGTCCCTGTCCTATTGTTTTTTATTTTTCTTATAAGTATCTATCTCATGTATTCAAAACTATATTTATTCTTATACCTGTATCTTGTAAGCGATTGACAATTCAAATAAATACTAATATATATATACACACATATATGTATATATCACAATGATTGAGGTGGCCCTTTATCAAATTTTGGATGGAACAAAAGCAGGAGATTCCAACGAAGCCCAGAACTTTATCATAAGGCATCCCTTTTGCTTGTCTGCAAACTATACCTGTCAACATGCTTCACTTCTTGAAATAAAACTATGTGTAGCGGAAAACACCTGGTTAAAATGCTTTAGAAGTGAGTAGTTTCATAGAATGTTTGTTCACAAATGCATGTAATTAAAACTATAAGCCTAAAACAATTCCTTTATGAATTAACTGTTTCTCCTCTCATTCTGTCATTTTTAATTTTGTTGCATTATAGAAACCGCCCCACTGACAAAAAAGGGAAAATACATTTGCCTCAGCTCTGTATGAAAATGAAAACTAATTGAGGTTCCGTAATTGAATTTTCAACAAAACCCCACCACCACATTAAGACAATTCCTACAACGTGTGCATTGAAGCTGAATTGAAAAGTTAATTCAGAGTGAAATAAATGAAGTTATATTAATCATTAGGTGTTAGTAAAGAAAATATTTAACAAATATTACATTTCTTTCAAAACAGTGTTAAGGATACCCAAATAAGTTAATATCAATTAAATATTCCAGACGATTAGCAATATCTATTCCACTGTATGGAGTGAAATATGTTAAAGAAGTTGAATGCTTATAACATAAATCACCAGCAGGCAGAAAGAAATTTCAGCCTAATGTTTCTGAATGTAATTTCAATATTCTGGTAGCCTTCAAAGTTTCAGGAAAGGAAGACTCACCATACTACTACAAAATGCAACTTAGTTAAGGAAAAATGTGCAGTGAAATCATATGCAATGAAGAACAGGATAGGAATAGTACTGATAGTATTGATGTGTTTGTTAACTTTGGTGTTGGAGAAGGCTCCTAAGAATTTTATGGATAAGGAAGCAAATTGATGGATCTTTGACTAAATCAACCCAGATTTCTCAGTGGAGGCATAAATCATCACTTTGGACACATTATGCAAAACATAATTTTTTTTAAAGAAGGCTCTAATGCTGGGGAAAATGAAAGAAAAGAAAGGGGGACCAAGGTGGATGGATTGGTCAACCATGATGGATGCACCATTAGAAGACCTGAAAGAAGAGTAATGCAAACTGTCATTGAGAAAATCTTTGTGGTCGCTAGGAGTCGACATTGAGTTGATGACCAACAAGGTATTTGTGTATATTTTATTTTTATGCCTTGTTTGCTGCCCAGATTAATAGCAATAGCACTTATGTACTGCTTCATAATGCTTTACAGCCCTCTCTAAGTGGTTTACAGAGTCACCATATTGCCCCAAACAGTCTGGGTTCTCATTTTACCGACCTCAGAAGGATGGAAGGCTGAACCTTGATCCACTCAGAATCAAAGTCCTGGAGTGAGCAGTGTGTTAGCCTGCAGTACTGCATTCTAACTACTATGCCACCATGGATAGACAGTCATATAAATTTGCAGAATAATTAAATGAACTATATTTTTTATTTTGAAGCACCATCATCTGTAAGTTCTGCATTTCTGCTTCCATCTCCTGTTGGTGTTGAAGTAAGGCTTCCACCATATTCTGGGGAGACATAGCAGTTGCCCATGGGTGTGTTATCATCTCCGTAGTTGTCTCCTTCTTGGGAACAGTGAGGCTGGTGAAATTAGTGTCAGGCACAAGCAAAGAACAGCTCCCAGACTGGGTCAAATAGGTTTCATTATTGTTGATCACCAGTTTAAAGAATCTTATTGGGAAACGGAAGGTATAGACCTGAGAGTTGACCTCAAACATTTCCTCCTCTGAATGGACTCTGAAGTGGAATATCTTAAATTATAGAAAGGAGAAGAAAATTATGAAAAAGATTTTCAGTACTACTGGGCACCTGTATTTGCTGTGGTATATAACAAACAGTAGTAAAAGTGTTTGTGTTGTTGTAGTAAAAGGCACCTATTACATTGCTGTCAAAAATGGTTTGGAAACTGTGGGCATGTGTGGTTCAGCACATTTAGAACAATTTGCACTATTTATTTGTTTGTTTCCAGGCTGCTGCTGGAAGAACAGAGTTGAGAGTGCTTTGGAAAGTGACATATGCTTCCTTGCTTGAAAAAGTTAGATAATTCTAAGACTCTGTATTATTAGCCTATGCTTTATTTCAGAAAATCGTTTTTCCTCAGGGCTTGATTAGCCCTTAATTAGCGCTGCTATCTTTTGGGCAACTGAGATTCATGTTAAGCTAAAGGAATATGTCTGATGTGTAGAAAGGGAGAAATCTCTGTGAATGGCAAAAAGCCCGTAGAAGTGCCAGAAGCAAAACAATAAATCTTCAATGATTAGAAAGTAGTCAGATGGACTGACCAACACGGAGGAAGGGAACCATGCATTTAATCTCTAAGGGCTGAGGAACTATCAATTTTCCTGCACTTATTTCAAGGAAGATTGGGGGTTGCTTTTAAAAATATTTTTTCCACGCTTCATTTTTTTTGGTTTTTCATGCTTTCTTTTTTGCCGTTTATATTTTTTTATTTTCTTCTGATTTCAATTTGTGTTATCGTTTAGTATTGTAAAACTTTTTAATTAAGAATATTTTTATAAAATAGAAGATTGCAAGCATTGTCATATTCTACAGTGTCTTCAATAATGTATACCTATTCCATAAAACATTCATCAAATGCATAGTAATAACCAATGCTACCTGATAATCACCAAGAGTCTCATTATCACAGTTCTAGTTGTATCATATATTCTATAGAGAAACTAGGTTGACTAGGACATTGACTCGGAAAACTGTCTGTCTAGGGATGGATACAGGTAGTTTTTGACTTGCAACAGTTCATTTAGTGATCATTCAAGGTTACAACTTCACTGAAAAAAGTGACTTAATATCATTTTTTACACTTTTGGCGGTTGTAGCGTCCCCATGGTCACATGATCAAAATTCAGACACTTGGCAACTGACTCATATTTATGACAGTTGCAGTGTCCCAGAGTCATATGAGCCCCTTTGATAACCTTCTGACAAGCCAAGTCAATAAGGAAGCTGGATTCACTTAACAACCATGTTACTAATTTACCAACTGTAGTGATTCACTTAACAATTTTGGCAAGAAAAGTCATAAAATGGGGCAAAAGTCACTTAACAAATGTTCCATTAGCAACAGAAAATTTTGGGCTTAATTGTGGTCATAAGTCGAGGACTACCTGTACTTTGAGCCCAAATACTATTGGGCTATCAATACTATCTTGAGGAATGCAATGATAAAGTATAAAGTGAAAGTTATATTGTAACATTGTAATAATGCATACAGTTCAGAGAAATTAAAGAATAGTAGACCGAATGACTGAAGCAACTTTTTGAAAGGAAGGACATTATTTTGGTAGCCATTAAATATGATTATATGTTAAATATGTGTCCTTAGAACAAAGCATGAAACATGATGTGGCCAGTATTCGAGTCAAAAAAAAATATTGAGTGATTCAGCGAGATTGCCCTGAAGTAATGGACATATCTAGTGGTATGTAAATGCAAAATAAGGTTCAGCAGCAGTGATCCAGATGTCACAGATCAGTCCTGATTTATGCAAAACTATAGTTGAAATGTTTAAAAAAGCATTATTACTTGTCAGAAATTAATTGTTTGATATTCATAGTTCAGTTATAGTTCCAGACCTTGAGTATCCATTCTTACACATTTAAATTAAATCATCTATATCTCATAATGACTCTATACAGATTTATTTTGGTCTGCAAACACTAGACGGTTTTGTAATAATGACAAAAGTACTTTGACACTTTAAAATATTTCATTATCTTGTAATATGATGCTTGGAAATCACATGTCACCTAGGGTTAAGGAGGATATAGTGTATTCTGAGTTGTTCACTGGCTGTCACATTGAGAAGGCTAGTGCTTAGTCAATGCTCAATCTTCTAATACAGAAAAAAATAGTTCTTGATCATTAAGTAAAAATGTTCCCTTTATTCACAGGTCTACTTTTAACTGGACTTATCTCAATAGCAGAACTATATTTAATATTTTTATGATTATGAAATTAATCTGGCCTAAGATACTTTATCTGCATATATTGCTCTTTTAGTTTTATCCAAAGTTATGATAAAAAAAGAAAGAAATACATGATTAATTCTGGGAGCAGCTGCCCCAACAGATTTGTAGAGCCTCAAATTGAGGAAAACTAGTATAAAAACTTACAATATTTCCTAACCATTGGAACATTAATTCTAATCACAACAGAAAGAACCTGTTTGTACCCATTAGATAAAACATCCTCATCCAATCTTTTCTCCTTCATTTTTTAAAAAATTCCTGTCACTAATTTCATCTCCAAAGCAAAAGGGAACGTGTGCCATTTTAATGTGTACTTCTATGAATGTTCACTATATTTAATATATATTGAATTCACGTGAACTGACTAAACTTAAGAGGGAATGGCAATGTACTGCACAAAGGAAAAACAATTAGCTGATTAGTTGAAGGGATCGGCAGATGTAAGACTTCTGGTGAGATTGCAGTGCGTTTTCTGAATTTATGTAGACAAAGTTGGAACAGGATCTTTCTTCTTGCAACCAACTCGAGGTGGTGCTATTCTTGTTCTCTAAGTAGCCACAAGAAAACTGTTTAATGGTTGGCAAAGGACGTCAAATCTGCCAGATTGCTGCAACAGCTAGATGGCAGGAGTTTGATGACTGGGTTTTCCTTTCTTCTAATTCGTAAAAAAAAAGCGGGGGGAGGAGGGAGAGGAATGAATAGGGTGATTTGATATGGCTCTGCTATAATGTGAAGAAACATATTTATTCATTTTCTACAAAGCCTGTCTTTCCTCCCTCCTAATAGCTTATTTCCCTTCCCCTACTTAGGACATTAAAGTTTCTATCACAGGGTTGATTCTCAGTGTTTGACCCACTTACTTTTTTTGAAGTCCATTCTAATCTGTCTTGCTTCATTTAGATTCTTGAAAATAGCAGCATTCAATAGGCACTTATTCTTGCAAATTCTGTCGGTATATGTTATGTTTCGCAGTTTTTCCCCCATTGTGACTGGCAGCTTGCATGCATTTACCACACAATTCATTTTTCTCTCCAAACAACTGAATTATATGTATTAGCTGAAAGGCAGCCAAAACATCTGAAAGGGCTCATTGTCTCCAAACTAATATTGTGTCAATATAAACTGAGCACAGCACCCAAACAACTGTATATTAAACCTTTTTTTTCCTCCCAAACATCTTGACTAGTCAGGCCTGCATAGACGAACGTATAACATATCTCGATAAGAACACAAGAAAATGTCTATTTTTGTTAACATCAGCAGTCTAATGTAACTGCTCAATCAATTGTTCAGGATACATAAAAATATATCTAAAGAGGGAAAATTATTAACACTATAGGAAATGCTGTGATGGAATTGTTGGATTATCCTGAACATCCTGCTCAAATCTAAATATTTAGACAGGAGTTAGAACTATCAAATTGCTTCATAGGCTATATCCCCATATCTCAATAAGTTCAGAATAAACTTAAAGATAAAAAGGGACAAAATGTTGTTACATAGCCCATTATAAAGTGCCATAGTGGTGGTTAAAATAAGCATAATTACTCTTACAGTATTTAAATTTTTCTAGCAACACAGGAAAATAATTAATACTCTGTTTTATGTGGTGTGCCTTTATTTAACCTGTCTGTGACATTTGCAATCCATGATTATGGATATATTAGCACAAGAAGAATAAAGCATATTTTCTTATTCTCACCCTACCATAAAAGAGAAAGGATGAAATTGGGCTAAACCCAAACATCCATTTTAAAAACCCAAATGAAATACTAATGGATACACATGAATCATGAGAGAACCAAGGATGTTGCTTTGAAATTAATTCTCTCTCCCCCGTTGTCCTTTCAAAATAGAAGATTAAAACTTGTATGGCAATGTTGACTATGTTTAATTTTTCAATTGTTTCTTTGATGTAACAGATAGAAAGGTTTGCACCTGTGAAGTAAAAAGGCTTTGAACAGATTGCAAACATTCTGCAAACACTTCATCAGAAATTTTAGTTGTCAGCCTCCACTAACACAAGGGAGCCTTGATGATATCTTTGTGCGCTTTTGACTCCTTTTGATTAATAAATGCAAACAAATTTCTCTCCATAGCCTCTATTGCAATCTATGCATGACAATTAGAGACAACCTCTGGTGAGGGAGGCACTGAAGTCTGTTCCCTCTTCTTCTGCTACAGAATAAATACTTGATGTTTAATGCTTTTTGACAATTAGAGAATGAAAGCTTTTGTAGCTGGGCACTCGGCTTCTGCTCATTAGTCTGTTTTCAGCAATGTAGAATCCATGTTTTCTGTAATATTAATTCTTGTTAAGGAGAAGAATTCTTCCTTTTGGAGCTCTAGGTCCCATTACTGATATCTGTATGAAATATGATTGCCTTCCTACACTGGAGAATATACGGAAATGTTTTCTTTAATTCATATATGGGGGTAGAAAATAGCAAACTATACAAAGGCATTTTCTAGGCAGTGGTATTTATTGATTGTTCTTTGAACCTGTGTCACACCCATTGGCTTTGTTGATGGAGCTTTCAAGTCTAGTAACATCAGGCGGATCCAAATTCCGTTGCCCAGAAGGACAGAGCAAGGTACGTTCTCCTAGTTCTGCCTGAAGAGGGCCTGTGAACAAGCAAACCAATGATGAGTAAAAAGAAAAATGGAGTGGGGAATAGATATTCTTCTCAAATTCAACTTTAAAAGGTGGTGATAATCTCTGATCCTTGCCATGTCTCCGGTAAGAGATCCTATGCAGCTTTATTAGATTATATTGGAGTGTTGTCAAGTTCAGAAATACACAGTCAAGTACGTAGGGAGGACTGTCATTCCCTTTCTTAAATACAGATATTTATTCACAGTAATGGGATGGATCCCCCCAACTAAGGCAATGTTAGACAATAAAGGCAAAAGAAACCTAATGACAAATCCCTTGACTATTTCTTAGCATACTTTCATAGAATGTTGCGGCTCATCTGGAATTCAGAGAACCTGGTGAAACATTTTATGCTGTCTGATTGTGGCAGAAGGAGAGCCAGTTTGATGACATGGTTAAAAGTCATCAGACTAGAATCCACGAGACCATCCATTGTAGGTCTGGGAACAAAGCTAGTGGAATGAGTTTGTGCCAGTCACTGTCTCTCTGTCCTAGGAAGAAGGCAATGGCAAACGCCTTCTGAAAATCTTACCAAGAAAACTGTTGGGATTAGTCCAGGCAATTTCCTGGAGTCAAGTACTGACCAAAAGACACAAATAACAGCTGTGAACAAGTACATTTAGTAACTGATCATCACACCTCAACCAAACTGAGGCTTAATCTAAAAGACAAGCCAATGTTGCCTCCTGAAATCATTCTTTTCCTCCTGATTTTATGTTCATGGTAATCTAGCTGTTTGAATATATTGCTGCTACCGTTCATCTCCAGAATTGGAAAATATCTGCCATGGAAGTATATAACATGATGAAGGGAAATGATTCAGACAATCCAAGTTACCATAAGCTAAGAATTGACATAATTTGTAGAAAGGACAAGTGAGCTTGTCACCTACAAGTACAGCGGTTTTATGAATGAATCTTCCTCTGTGCTACCGTAAATGCAGAGAAATGGCATTAGGGTTGATTTACCAGCTTGGTTGGAGTGAGGGGGTTGGGAAACTAAATATGGGGTGGCAATGCCTTGAACAATGTTATGCATGCCTGGCATGAGATCTAGGGAGCAGAGATGGCTGCTATTCTTGGGAAGGTCAAAAGCAGTGGGATGACTAATACATTAACTAACAGAGTGTTTTCAAATGTAACTCCATGCAGGTGGAGAGGATTAAAAGGATGGCATCAGGTGTGGAGAGGATCTTTCTCTGCCATACTCCAGCTGTTGGAAAATCTATAACCTCCCCTCTCCCCAGCAGGTGCCAATAGAGGATTTCCTCTCAATGACCAGGCTTTAGGTTTTCCTCAATTCCTGAAGGAAAAGCACAAGAAATTCTCCTCTGCCTGCGAACTGGAAAACGAGCAGGTAAATATCAGATGTTCTATGATGCCATGTCACATTTGGTCCTAACTTGCTTAACAGAGTTAGAATTCTGTTTGAAACTCATCCCCTTCCAGATTCCTTTTGTTTTCATTTCTCTTAGGAAGATGCCATCAATGGATCATCCCCTTTGGCTGAACTGGATTTTTTCTTTCTGACAAGTAGATCTTTTCTTCCACTAGACACACTCAGTAGGATGAATCTGTCAGGGCAGCAAGCATTGCCATTTGATGACTCAGTGATTCATTTGGTGTTGTAGTTAGATGCTGTGATTAAACCTTTTTTAATAATAGCTGGCAGCTTCCCTTCAACTGATTCACCTCAGTGACTAGAATTGCTTTTGTCTGTTGCCTCCTGAAGAAAAGTGTGGTCTCCGGTACAATACATTTCTGGTATCTTTCCACCTTACCGTAAATGATATGTACATGAGTCAGTACTCCTGTAATTTATTTATCCATTAAATTACACAACCTGTATTAAAAGTCACAATCATCCCCCATGGGATATTGCAAACCTTTTATGCCCCTTCCTCTCATTCTGTAAGTTTTTATGCACTTATCTTTAAAAGCAAAATGTAGTGATTTAAATTTCTGTCTTTCTGTACCTATCAATATATAATGCATTTTGAGAGGCAGATATATACACACAAGACTACATATACATACATATGTATGTACATACATACATACATATATACACATTTGAAAATGACAACCTCGGCATCTGAATGTAAATTTTGTCATGTTCTAAAAATGATAGCTTGTGTCATTCAAATTTATTGGTGATGTGTTTCTTTTTTTAAAAAAAATCTGGTAATGAAGTTGTAAATGCAGCATTTCTTTCATTACCTATTCATTAAAGATATGACATGAAAACAGAGTTACCATGGAAATAGCACTGTGAATTCTAAGTACATAATAAGAATTTCATTGTTTACAGTACTGCACAGATAACTGATGGGGTTATTGTAGCTGGTAAAAGTCTTATTTAGCTTCTCAAATGCATGGAAAAATGGGAAAGGTTATGCATTTGGTCTTTGACTAAGTTCATGAACATAAGCAAACCTCTTCAACATCATCACTGTAATATAAATTTCTAATGAAAGGATCAAAAATATTTTGAGTTTAATGTCTTCAAGTTTGTCCTGAATATTTAAGCATTCAAGAAAAGGTCCATTTCTACATATTGCACATCCAAGTTGTGTGCACTGAGTATCTATAGGAATTAATACACACATATGTACTTTATAAAGCCACATAAATGAAAGCAATACAATTTGTGCAAATGTGCCAGGTTTAATAAATAATACCATCATCAGCTTTAGAGAAGCAGATAAAGGTGTTAGAAGCTTCATTTTGCTACCAACCTGTTATAATTTAATATTGAGAAAATGTGGCAATCTGGAAGACCATTGTTATTTCAAGGCGTTTAGTGACATATTTTGATTTCTCCGTCATATTAAGAAAAGTCTAGAACAGGGATGTCAAACTGGCGGCCCACAGGCTTGATGTGTCAAGTATGGGCCACGCCTACCCCAGCTCTGTGAAGGGAAAATAAATCACGGTACGTCACGTGATGGCAATGTGACGCCGCAAGTTTGATACTTGTGGTCTAGAAGTTTAACCTGCTTGCTGGTGTTTTTTTTTTTTTTTTGCTCTTCTTTACTGAATAAAGGAGAAGGAGGGAAATCTTTACGTAGTTACAAACAAAATCTCAGGTTTTTGATTCCCATCCCAAAATCGTGTGCCATCCATTCAAAGTCAGATCTTAAAGGTCATGTGACAGGGCCATGAAGTCATGGTACCAGGTTTTGATAAAAAATCTTGAGATGGGGGGGTTGTTGTTGTTGTTGAAATCTAGCATTGGATATTGGCTATCCTTGGGGTATCTCTGATGTCATTATTAGGAAGCTCCTGGCAGCAAGAGATTTGGATATCATCTTGCTTGGCGTGCTGCTTTTTATGTTTTGCTTTTAAATCTGTTTGCTTGAACTAATGCTAAAGCTTAAAATCCCTTTGTTTACTGGTGTGCTTATTGTCTCTGGATCCAAAAGAACCAATTGTCTGGACCTGATTACAGCCCTAACACTTGGACTGGAGGGGATGTCGTGCAGCTGCACTGGAGTCCCATAGGACTCCAAGGAGTAACAAGAGCAAGCAGAGCTAATAGTTTCAGGTACTGCTTTGGACTATATTATGTATGATGTTAAATATTTGTTTGCCCCCAAATCAAGGTTTTGTTTTGTTCTTAATTAAAAGCATGCAAAGGGTAGGAAAGGGATGTACCCAGTGTGATTGAAGTGTTCATCTCCTTATCTTGCTATATTATGAAGAAGTGGAGTTCCCAGGAGCCATTACACATTGTACTCCTTACTCATTGATATGACTGGAAGAAGTCTCTAGACACAGCCATAGCTATTATTTTTCTATTTTTACAGTATAGTATATATATATATTAGGAGTTAAATTCTTCACTTTCCACTTTATCCTTACAACAGTAGAGTAGATTGGGTGAAAAGAGAGTGCTTGGGATTACCTAGTCAGCTTTCTTGAAGTTTTATAGAGTAATGTTCTTATAGTGTATCTCAATCTCTCTTTTTTTGTTCATAAGGTCAAGCTTTAGTTAACATGTCATCCCCAAACAGTTTCCTTCATGGGGCAGAATAGAGGAACACCTGGTGTCTGACTTTCCAACTCTGTTCTGCTGTATATATACCCACAGCACTGTTTCTATTCAATAAAGCTACATTAGATAGTATAAAATTATTGCCTTTTTCATGTTTCTCCTTTCCTTTTTAGCCAATCCTTTGTCCTGTTTTGCCAGTTAATTGTTCTTGATGTATTCTGATGTTTAATAAACATCAAACTATATTCTTTGCTAGGTAAGCTAATTGGCCTGGATTCCTGCTGTGATTTGGACACAGAGATTGACTATGAAACTTTTTAAAAGCTCATTAAGTTTGCAAACGCATGAATGAAGCAAAACTGGCTCAAATTTTATCTGGATAAACCTGCAGTGGGCAATTGTGATACTTCAAATTTTGAGGATATCTCTAGTGCACAGATTAAAATTTAATTATTAAAAGTAAATGATATTTTGCTCAGCTCTAACCCTAATTAAATCTTAAGTTTTATAGTTTGGGGTGAAATCACATAAATTCAAATATAATTTTAAAAGATCATAATATTACAAAGCTTAAGAAACCTTGAGCTAGAACATGGCTAAAATAGAGAACTAGATGGAGGCTTTGTCCATTGGGATTTCACCTAATTGCTCTTATGAGCTCCATTCAAATTTTACACGTTCCAAATTCCAAATTTGAAATTTTGCAGTTCCTCCTTCCCTCATTATCATGCATATAAAAAGATTCTTGGACAGGTATTGTCCATGTATGTGGAACACATTTTTTTCAGGATAAACTGTTCAACTGAATGCAGAGATTTAAAGCTTATTTTTAGGCCAATTTGTCTTCACTCAAAGGCATCTTTTGTGTAGACTTTGTTGGAAAAATACACAGCATCCTTGTCTCTTTTCTGCCACGTAGATGGTAAGGGTCAGGTCTGTTCTTCCATTCAGTCAGGACATGGATTAAAAATCTCCAAAGCGTTATTAAGAATCTGCAAAGTTTTGGTCTAGTCTAGCAAAAAAAAAATCTCAGAAGAATCTGGTACCGTTTTCTAAACTAACATGTTTTATTAAAAACACAATCTTTTGTGAGTACTTCAAACTAGTAACTGAGACAGCTAGTAGCAGCCTTAAAGAAAATGGTAGAACATGCATCAAAAGCTAGCCCTGCAGAACCATAATACAGGTAATGGGCCCATTCTTCAGTGGTAATCACTTCCACTGAATGGAAACAAAACAAACAGGTGTCAAACGAAGGCACAGAAATCTATTGGAATGCAATCATAAGCAATATAGAAGGAACCACAATTTGGTTCAAGCATCCTCTGAAAGGCTATGGCAACATTCATGGATCCAATATCACTACCATTCTGCAGTATTGCTACTCCTTCCGAATGGTCAAAGTAACCAGATAATATTGAGTGGCAGTTGAATACTGTGGAATGAAAAGAAGTGGTAGGTACTCCAGTGTGGCTCAAAAATACTCAAAAATAGGTGTTAGCTTCAAACTCCTCAAAGTACTAACCTTATTACCATCCTTTAAAAATAGCTATTCCTTCTCAAGATGCAAAGTAATGAAAGGTAATAAAGTGGCATAAGTATGAATTGGGATGGGAATACCAGCATGACAAGTAGAGAACTAATGGGACAAAATATATTGGGCATAAATAGAAATCACATAAAATAAGGAACAACCCTTGTCATATTCATTGATATCAAATGGAATAGCCTCAATACCTAAAGATCATAACACTTCTGCCATTGTGCCCTTTCTAACAGTGGATGGATGGATGAATTTTCTTTATTTTATAGCGCCATCAGAAGCTTCATTAAAAAAAACTATTGGACCACCAGTGTTGCTCCCAAAGACATAAAATTGTACTGCTAGCAACCCAAATGTTCATATATCACAATCAATTATAGCCGTGTTCACTTCCTCCTATTAACCCTAGGAATCTGTTGTGCTTTCAAATGCCCAAAGGAATAATAGCAACCTGCAAAGAATTACAATAATGCTCACAAGTAAATTTGAGAGTGTATTCTAATAGCTTTGGAATTCATTACTATTCCACAGCATCTATTCTTTCTTGCAAAAAGCCACAGGAATCAGCTGTTCTTTCAGATGTCCAAAAGAAAGTGTTGAATTACTGAGCAAAGTACCACAAAAGATTGCAGGAGCCCTAATATTGCTTATAGGTTAATGCAATCTTACTACAATCCTCCCCAATAATCTTCCCTCATTGAATGAAACCATGGGAATAAATTGCATTTCCAAGGGATAGTAGAAATGAATGAGAGTGAGAACAACTGCTCTAGGAAAAAAATTGCACAATTGTGTAGAAAATATTATATTGCACAATATTTCTCATAGATATGTGCAGATGTATTTACCTACTCTAGGTGTATAGATATAATGAATAATATATGGACATGATTTATCTGTCCTTATGAATATTCTTTCAGATGCATTGATAGAGTAATAAAAGCCCACAAAAGCAAACAGGAAAAAAAAAACAATTTGGGGGGAAAATATCCATCTAATCAGGACACACATATCAGTATCTCTTTGTCAAGAGGCTACAGAAAACAGCTGATCTTTGATCAGAAATGCATTTTATGGAAGAAAAAATGCCCACAAACAAACAAATAAAAATCTCAGTTTGGCTCCACATGTTCCAGGATTTTGATTTTTTTTTCTTTTTTTGCCAATGGTGGACATTGGAATAATTTGCCATTTTTATTGATCATAAGAATATATTGTTACAAAAAGATGGTTTATAGAAATACAGGAGCCTCAAAATTGTCCATAGGTATATCAGAAGTTTGAACATCATTACTTCTTCACAACATTCATATTGCAATAGCAATGCACGTATCATCCTAAGAATCCTGTCAATCTCAACCATAGCCAGGTAGGTTTCCCACGCCCATTCCCCAGTAATAATACATACTAACTTCTCTTCCAAATGACTGAAGATATGCATTAGATAGAAGCCTCACACTTATTCGGTGGAAATATTGATCATGGGAGCAAGAGATGTATTTCTTGATATTCTAAACATATTGATAACTTTGCCTCCCTACAACACTTACTATTGTTTCTGAGACAATCCACTATGTTTTGAAATCAGTGTAGCAGTATATTGGATTGAGAACAGTAGACCAAAAGAAATGGAAGGAAAAATATTAAAACTCTGTACCCAGTATACAAAGTCAAACCTTGGTCTTTCAAGAATTTTCCAGGAATTGCTATTGGCTGACATTTATTTGGATTAAATTGAAGTAAACTTCTTTGCTTATTTTTTTTTTAAAAAAACTGGATTGATCAGTTCAGGCCTTGCCATGGTGCACTTACAGGCATTTTTTTTTTTTAAATATAGTTTATTAATTTTTACAATTAAAACCAGTCACAATACATACACAAATAAGCAAAAGAAAGAAAGAAAGAAAAGAAAGAAAAGAGAAGAGGAAGAGAGGGAAAGAATTTTAAGAAAAGAAAGAAAGAGGTTACAGGATTAAAAGTATTCTTATTTAACAGTTTGCAAGATCTTCTTTTGTTTTCATCACCTTAACTTGTGTCATATAACCACACCTGTTTTTAACTTATATCGCTACCTCGTTGTTATGTATTGGTACTTTCCTTTTATGCCTTATAATATATTATTTATCTTTGGTCAATCCAATTATACCAACAATTCCAGCTGTCATAGTATAGTGAAGTGTCTTTGTTTTTAGCGCCAAAGTCAATTTATCCATTTCTGCGCATCTTGAGATTTTTTCAATAATCATTTCTTCTGATGGAATTTGGTGTTGTTTCCAATGTTGAGCGAAGGCTAATCTGGCCGCTGTTAAAATGTGTATTGTTATGTATTTAGTTTTTTTGGAAATTTGCTTATCAAAAATCCCTAGTAGGAAGGACTCTGGTTTGTATTCGATCTGCTCTTTGGTGATTTCTTCCAACCAAGTTTTGATTTTCTTCCAATACTTTTGGGTTTCTGCACAGGACCACCACATATGGAAAAAGGTTCCTTCTTTTTTCCTACACTTCCAGCAATGCGGACTCATGTTGGGGTGCATCTTCGCTAACCTCGAAGGGGGGAGATGCCATCTATAGAACATTTTATAAAGATTTTCCTTGTATGCTGCCGATTTGGTAATCTTATTGTTTCTGCCCCAAACTTTCTCCCATTCCGCTAATGTGATGCTACGCCCTACATTCTTGCTCCAAGCAATCATATTTCCTTTTACGATTTCTTCTTCTAATTCTGTTTCTAATAAGTAGTTATAAAATTTTGTTATGTTTTTTTTATTTGATCCTAATAAAATTTTATCTAACTGTTGTAGTTTGTTATTAATTCCGAATTCTTTTTTGTCTTGTTTATATCTGCTTTGAATCTGAAGATAAACCCATTGATCAATTTTATGTCCTTGCTCTTGAAGATCCAGCCTCGGTTTCAAATTTCCTTGTGGGTCTAATAAGTCTTTGTATTTAATCATTTTAGTAAGCTCCAAATTGTTTGGGTGAATCATTGCCTCCATTGTTGAAATCCATACTGGTACTTTTGTATAATGTTTTTTCCTTATTTTCCTCCAAATTGTTAATAGTGCGTCTCTAATTAAATGTCTATGGAAATATTTTTGACTGGTTTTCCTACGTCCCATAGAAAGGCGTGCCACCCCCTTTGTAAATCATGGCCTTCTAGAAATAGTATTCTTTTATTGGTTAAACTCACCCAATCCTTCAACCAAACTAATGAGGTGGCCATATGGTATAACTCCCAGTTTGGAAATGCTAACCCTCCCCTGCTCTTCATATCCTGCATTGCTTTTACATTTATTCTGGGTTTTTCCTTGCCAAATAAATTTCAGAGTTGTTCTATTGAGTTCTTCAAAAACTTTTTATGTAATTTAATTGGGATCGTTTGGAATAAATACAAAAATTTAGGGAGAATGTTCATTTTAATAGTAGCAATTCGGCCTAGTAGTGAAATTTGAAGTTTCCCCCACAATTCTAAATCTTTCTTTACCTGATGTATCAGCTTATCATAATTGTTTTCTTTAAGTGTCTTACAGTGTGGGGTTAGCCAAATTCCTAAATATTTCACTTTCTTTGTCACTTGTATCTGCATTATTTCTTCTAGTTCTATTTTCTGTTTTTCTGTTAGGTTTTTGGTCATTAATTTGGTTTTTTTTTTGTTTATTTTAAGTCCCGCTACTGCTCCAAATTTCTCTAATTCACTCATCAATTTTGGTCCCCTGTCTTTTGGTTCTTCAAGGAAGAAAATCATATCATCCGCAAACGCTTGCAATTTATATTCCTCTTTCTTAACTGTTAATCCCTTTATATCTGAATTCCGCCTAATTCGTGTTAATAATGTCTCTAATGCTAATATGAAGAGCAGGGGAGAGAGTGGGCAACCCTGTCTCACTCCTTTTTCTATCTTTATTGGGCGGGTGCATTCCCCATTCACTATTATATTAGCTTGTTGTGTGTCATATATAGTTGTTATAATATTTTCAAATTTGGTACCCAGATTCAAATTATAAATTTTTTGAATTAAAAATTGCCAATTCAAATTATCGAAAGCTTTTTCTGCATCTAGAAACATGAGTGCTACTTGTCTCTCTGGGTGGGCTTCATAAAATTCTAGTACATCTAATACTATTCTTAGATTATTCTTTATTTGCCTAGTTGGAAGGAATCCATTTTGATCTTCATGTATATACAAGTTTAGCAATCTTTTTAATCTGTTTGCTATAATAGAAGTGAATATTTTATAATCAGTATTTAAGAGTGAAATCGGCCTGTAATTGTTTATATATCTGGGATCTGTATCCTCCTTCGGGATCAGCGAGATCAGTGCCCCCTCCATGAGTCCGGCATCCTAGCTGCTAGTAAAACGTCATTAAAAACTTCCACCATAAGTGATCCGATTTGATCTGCTATTGCCTTGTACAGCTCCCTGGGATCCCATCTGGGCCCGGGTTTTATTATTTTTCTGGCTCTCTATTGCTGATTTCAATTCCGATTCAGTAATGTCTTTATTTAATAGTTCAGCCATTTCTTCCCCAATTGCCTTATCCTTTACTTCATCTAGATAATTCCTTATTCTATCTTCACTGACATCCTCTCTTTTGTATAAATCTTCAAAGTATTTATGAATGATTTCTTTTTCTGTTCTATTTCCTGGTATGTATCTCCTTTGCTATCTATTAACTGGTATATCAGTCTCTTCTCTTTCTTTTTTTTTCAATTTATAAGATAGCCATCTTCCTGGCTTGTTGGCATGTTCAAAATAGATTTGTCTAGTTAAGTTCAAATTCATAGTCATTTTCTCTTGATCAATTAAATTCAGTTTATGTTTGATTATACTTATCTGATTTTGCAGTTTGGATTCTTTTGGGTTATTTTGTAGAAGGGTTTCTAGCTCCTTAATTCTCTGTTGTAATTTGTTTTGTTGGGAGTATTTTTCCTTGTTTCTCTTAGCATTATAAGAGATTGTTGTGCCTCTTATAACCGCCTTCATCGTATCCCAAACGTTTTGTTTCGTGGTTTCTCCGTTATCATTTTCTTTAATAAAAAAATCAATTCCTCCTTTAATTTATTAATATATTCTTTCTCTCTTATTAATTGAGTGTTTAAGGTCCATCTTTTCTTTGGTTTTGCCCTGCCCTTCCATATTACCTGTATTGGATTATGATCTGCCCATTCATTAGGCAAAATTTCCACTTCTTTTGTCTCATTTGCTATCTCTCCACTCATCCATGCCATATCAATCCGTGTCCATGTTTGGTGGGGATTTGAATAAAATGTAAATTGTCTTTTTTCAGGATGTAATCTTCTCCATATATCTGTCAGATTTAGCTCTTACAGGCATTTTAAGCAAGTCTGTCCACCTTGCTCCTCTCTTTCTTTTTAGTTTCTTGGAAAACATATGTCTAATGCTTCTGAAGTGAATATCTTAATTAAGCACTGCCAGGCATAAAGCCTCAAATATCATAGTACAGTTCAATGCTTTGGCACTTTCGTATTCTGCGATAAGATGGTCCATTTCTCCCCACTGACATTAGGAAGATGTCAGGATATTTAGGAATGCTGCACAGGTGATAATGGAATAATATACCATAACAGTATAGCATCCTTGACATGCCAAACACACAGTCCTGTAGATGTCTAAGGTGAGGAAAACTTAAAGTATAAAAAATTAAAATAGTGTCTTTAGATCATGAAACACTTGGGGAAGACTCCAAGTACTGAATTATACATATGAAGACTTTTCCGCTGCAAGGTGTTCTTGGAAAAGATGAAGGTAAGGCTTGGAGAAGCTGACAAGATGAGTAAAGGTATTACTTTGCTCTCTCTTTGGATAGGGTTTACCCTTTATGTAAGCGCCACAGGAAATGATCTAACAACACTCAAAACTAGTACATAAATATCTAGCAATATCAATTCTCCTTCGGGGGAGTACTGTGGCCATACCATCAATTTCAATATACACCAATTCAGAATGGACTTTCAGATTATTATCCAATTTACTAAAAAAAAAAAAATTAAAATTCACCTTCATTCATGAAAATTTTTAAAAGCCAAGACTTAGATCTATACTTTCCTGGCATTGTTGTTGATTCCCCCTATATCAATTAAGTTTTCTCTGTTGGTAAGGAGTCTCTTGAGGATAAGCTCTCATCATCTTGCGTCTCTGCTCTCTGAAGGATAAAGTTAACAATACTTCCTGGAAGCAACCATGGATAGCAGATTTTGTTTCTCAAGAGATTCTAGAATAATTAAAGACTACAATGCTTCAGGAGGCCTGATTTTACTTCCTTCTTCCACAATAGAATTTCAGTTAAAATCACTACACTCAACCTACCTTAAGTAATTGCTACTTGGGGTCAGTTTATTAGTGGGGCAATTGTATATTAATCTTTAAAGTCTTCTGAATACATATTTGAATCCAGAATTTTCTAGCTTTGTTCATGTCCACCAAACATGATAAAGTGTTTTTATCTAATTGGTCCCATTTCCCTTTCATCACCTTGACTTTCTCTTCTACATTTCTAGTAGCCTACAAGAGGCTCCTTCTACACAAGTAACAGGCATGTGTCAGAAGTAACAGTGATGGAAGAATGAGGACCTTTAGTGTGAAGATATCAATGCAAAAATCCTGCCCTTATATACTTGCATGCCAGTTCTGACAGGTTTTGGAGAAGTGGTAGTGGAAATTTTGAGTAGTTCGGAGAACCAGTAAATACCACCTCTGGTTGGCCCTGCCCTCATCTATTCGCTGCCTCCCAGCTGATCAGAGTCCCAGCTGATCGACTGGGTCTTCTTTTGTTGCCCTGCACAGGAGAACGGAGCTGGAAAGCAGGTTAGTGGGGTGGGGAGGGAATGTGATTTTGCAGTATATCCTTCCCCTGAAGTGGGGTGGAAATGGGGATTTTACAGTATCCTTCCCCTGCCATGCCCACCAAGCCACACCACACCATGTCCACCAAGCCATGCCCACAGAACTGGTAGGAAAAAAAATTGAATACCACCACTGCTTGCATCCTAATGTCAAATGCAAGTACATAAGTCATTTATATGGACATGAGGTATCCATATAAAAATAATTTTATATGGTCAGTTATCAGGACAGATAGTGATTTTTGGATTCTTGAGGTGTGCGGTTACTCTTTTAGCACAATTCTGAACAGTTCTCATTCTAGTACATTCCTGCCACCACTCAGAACTAGACAACTATTATGGCATCATAGAAGGTGAGCATGTTGTTTCTCATCTTCTGTGAATTATATCGCTGAATATTTTTGAAAGACCATGAAGCTACTAGTCCTTGAAGCATTCATATACCATGTTGGGGATTTTGCTAGATCATGTGATGCTTTGGTTCTCATTTTAATCTATTCTGATGGCCATTCCGATAATTGCTGTCTCCATTCCAAAAGAGCAACTTCTTTTAAGAATGAACATTAACATTGGTATTTAAGTTGGTAATTATCTTGATACTAATTAGTATACTTCAGACATGTTGGGCTACACATCTTGCCATTTCCTATCTAACTTGGATTCCTATTTCAGTGTCTTCCTCTGGCCTTTTGGTGGCTTTGTTTTTCACTACTCAATAGGAACAACCATTGCTGTAGAATGGATGCTATATGAGAAGATATATTGTGCTGTCCCACCTGAAAACCATCACGGATCCGCTGTTAGATCCCATGCAGTTTGCATACCGAGCAAATAGATCGACAGATGATGCTGTTAACATGGCTCTGCATTACATCTTACAACACGTTGAATCTCCAAATACCTACACAAGGGTCCTCTTTGTAGACTTCAGTTCAGAATTCAATACCATCATTCCAGACATTATTCTAAGTAAATTAAACCAACTAGCAGTATCTGAACACACTTGTAAGTGGATCATAAGCTTCCTAACAGGAAGCAGCAGGTGAAGCTAGGCAGAATCACATCCGATACCTGTACAATCAGCACAGGGACCACCCAAGGCTGTATGCTATCTCCACTTCTCTTTTCCCTATATACCAGTGACTGTATCTCAAACGATCCATCTGTTAAAATACTGAAGTTTGCTGATGACACAACAGTGATTGGTCTCATTCGAGACAACGATGAATCTGCATACAGACAGGAGGTTATACAACTTGCCTTGTGGTGTAACTGGAACAATCTGGAATTGAACAAACTCAAAACCGTAGAAATGGTGATAGACTTTAGAAGAAACCCTCCTCCTATACTACTACCTCTTACAATACTAGACAACACAGTATCAACAGCAGACCTTCAAATTTCTAGATTCTACTATATCACATGACCTAAAATGGACACCTAACTTCAAAAACATCATCAAAAAAGCACAACAAAGAATGTTCTTTCTGCACCAACTCAGAAAGCTCAAACTGCCCAAGGAGCTGCTGATTCAGTTCCACAGAGGAATTATTGATTCTATCATCTGCACCTCTATAACTGTCTGGTTTGGTTCTGCAACCCAACAGGACAGACACAGACTTCAGAGGATAATTAGGACTGCAGAAAAAACAATTACTACCCACCTGCCTTCAATTGAGGACCTGTATACTGCATGAGTCAAAAAGAGGGCTGTGAAAATATTTACAGACCTCTCACATCCTGGAAATAAACTGTTTCAACTCCTTCCCTCAAAACGATGCTATAGAGCACTGCACACCAGAACAACTAGATACAAGAACAGTTTTTTCCCCTGAAAGCCATCACTCTGCTGAACAAATAATTCCCTCAACACTGTTCAACAATTTACAAAGTGTACGCTACTATTACTGTTAATCTTCCCACCACTCCTTATCATCCATTCCCTCCCACTTGACTGTTTCCTAGTATGATTTGATTGTTGATTGTACCCTATGACTTAAGTGTTGTATGTTATGATTCTTGATTCTTGATGAATGTATCTTTTCTTTTATGTATACTGAGAGTATTTACACCAAGACAAATTCCTTGTGTGTCCAATCACACTTGGTCAATAAAGTATTCTGTTCTGTTCTATTCTATGCTATGCTATGCTATGCTATGCTGTGCTGTGCTGTGCTGTGCTGTGCTGTGCTGTGCTGTGCTGTGCTATGCTATGCTATGCTATGCTATGCTATGCTATGCTATGCTATATCAGCAGTCTGGTGTGGCAAGTTTACTTCTTGTTGTGTGTTACTACCATTTCCTTTATAGATGCTATTACCCCTCTCAGTAACTTATGAGAAGTTTCACAATGGTGGGAGAAACTAAGAAGGACACCCCCCCCCCTCGTTTCCTGCAAAGGAAGAAAAGAAAGCGACAGAAGCAGGATCAGCACTTGTCTAAGAAACCGGGAAACAGAATAGAAAGAAATCAGAGGAAATCAGGGGAACAACCTAAAGGCTATAAAGCATCATTTTTCCTGCTAAGCCTATTTCACTCTCAGGAAGTACAACTCAATTGGTGATAAGTGATGTAAATGCAAGGAATGGTTATAACATTACCTTTTCAACACTATTATAACTATGACCAGTTGCCAAATAAGGTAGTTGCTAAATGAGGTCTAACTGTATAAATAATTCAAAACCAATGGTAAAGACTATTTCAACCACACTGAAATCAATATCAGTATTACAGATCACGGTATGTGCTGCCAATCATTTACTTATGTGATTAAATTGTTGTCCACCCCGTTCCCTTGCATTAAATAATACAAAAGCAATTCAGCTTTTGGCACTTGGAATATTGGGTTCAACAGCTTGTGGGAAATCCTTGTTATATTTTTTTAAGAAAAACCCACTGTGCCGGTGTAGAATTGTCGCATGTTCCAAGTAACAGTTTTGCCACCTGAGAAAGAGCTACCTCCCACTGGTGTGCAAACCCATATACACAATGAT
The DNA here is from genome assembly GCF_049901715.1 of Pseudonaja textilis. NCBI lineage: Eukaryota > Metazoa > Chordata > Lepidosauria > Squamata > Elapidae > Pseudonaja > Pseudonaja textilis. Next base: position 34,449,502 of record NC_141993.1, read on the forward strand.
ATCTCTCTTTCTTCACAACAATAAGTGAAAAAAAACATTCACAAAGAAACAAATGTTAAGAAGACTACTGAATGCTTTCAATTAGGATGCTATGGTAGTAAAATATTTTTACTGCTGCAAGTTTAATAGCCAAAACTGAACTTCATATGCTATACAGAACATGGGAACCTCAAGATAGGTGCATAGTTTGAATGTGGCCCAGGAATGAAAAGAATTTGCAGTTGGCCATCTTAGGGCCATGCAATTAACTGTATGATAAGGCATAAATAGCTTCCTGTTGTTTAATTAAAATAAGTTGATTGAATAGCAGATAAATATTTAGATTAGGGATGATCAATATATTTTCTGTCTTTTTTAAACAAATGATATGTTACAATAACAAACTACCCAGGTTAAATCCATTTGTATAAACAGGAATGCTTCATTTGTAACCAAACCCATGTAGAAAAGCTTGGTGGAGACAAAAGTATTGATCTAAGAAAGATTGTTGAATTTAAGTCTATACAGTACTGGAAAAACTTATTTGCTGGCTTCGGAGCTTCAGTGCTACCACTGATCACTGTACTGTCTCATTCTGAGATTACATCTTTTGTAACATGTCTATTTCTAAACTACTAATTGCCAATTATTATGATTTTTATACTGTTTCTCTATATCTAGTCCTCAACCTAAAACCACAATTAAGTCCAAAAGTTCTGGGCTAAGCAAGACAGTTGTTAAGTGAATTGTGTTCCATTTTATGACCTTTCTTGCTACAGTTGTTAAGTGAATCATTGCAGTTGTTAAGTTAGCAACACAGTTCTTAAGTGAATCTGGCTTCCCCATTGGCTTTGCTTATTAGAAGGTGATCACATGACTCCGGAACAATGCAACCATTATAAATATGACTCAATTGCCAAGCATCTGAATTTTGATCATGTGATCATGAGGATGCTGCAATCATCATGTGAAAAACAATCAAAAGTCACTTTTTTCAGTGCTGTCATAACTTTGAGTGGTCACTAAATGAACTATTGTAAGTCACGGATTACCTGTATTCCTACTGCCATGAGCTCTTTTAAAGGGAGTCAAAGAATCCCTTTAAATAGTTGATCAGAAATTCAATTTTGACATAAATGGTGGATTTAGCATTCTTTTTTTACATGTTCCTGACCAAAACAAGTGGATTTCATCTAGAATGATTGCCAAGCTTGGTGCCCTGTTAGCTTGTTTGCAATATGAAACCTATGATGGAACATTTAAAATTTCTGATGCCTGTAAAAAAAATAAAAATTTGAAAAAAATTTTTTTAGGATAGATGCAGTAGAACCTGTAATGTGCTTTACACATACTGTTTATGACAAACATGGCAAGTGTGAATGAAGCAAACACAATGTTGAAAAGTTATGATATTTATGTAGTTACTTCCCAAGCACATCTAAATTATATTAAAGTAACCAAAATGTCTTTACAATCCCCAAGCATATCACAACTTTTGAGCATCCCTAACGTTTGGAAGTTGAAAGTTAAAAAATTTGACACACCCTAGAAAAGATGGCTTGAATACTTCAATAACATTGCATCCTGCTGACTCATGATTGTGACCAAGAGTATTTTCCTCAGGTACTATTTACTTGTTTGACAACCTCATTTGTATGAGAAAAAAGTTAAAACTTGTATGGTGGACCATGAGAGCTAAACATGTTTGCCCTGGGTTCTAATGAGTTAAGAATCTGTTAAGAATCACATCTGCTTCCAACTGGTGATGTCGCCATTTAAACTTTTTAATAGCACCTTGCTCAGTTTTTGGGTCATATTAGACTAATAATTAGAATATGGTGGAAAATAGATGAATGGCTTCTTAAAGGGATGGGAGAGGTGTGTATGTGTGTGTGTGTGTTTATTGTAACAGTATTGAGCTTTGCTTGCAAATTTGTGTGCTTTTGTTAGTTTTATTTCTGGTACAAAAATGCAGATGACAAATATGAGTGACTAAGAGTAGGCTGATCTTATTAAATAATAAGTGTCCCTATTTTCATTATGAGCATAGAATTCCTCAGAAATAATGTCAATATTTTTATTGTAGTAACCACACCTGTGAAGAGTATACTTAAAGATATACGGTACTTAATTGCTTAGGCTTTAACAGTCACAAAATTTTTATTATTGGGCATCTTAACTTAGTACATTGAAGTCTGCTTTTTATATATTATTATCTGCTCTTTCATCCTTGTTCAATCATGAATTTTGAGATAACATATAAATAAAACAGCAACTGAACCATTTTTGTGGTGAAATATGTTGTCAATCTGTCTTCCTTGAGTGCTGTTTTTGACTGGCAACAACCAAAATAGTTACTCTGTGTGTGTAATGTCTGAGATTTTATTGTTATGAGCACATAATCCTGAGGCTTCCTTTCACTGAGGCTTATTTCTATTGATAGCCTTTTCTCCCACACTTGTTGCCATGTCAGATTCACTTCAGTAAGCAAACACATCTGAGCACTCTTCATTGTCTTGCCCTTGGGCAAAATGGTCATGCAAAGAATCACTGAGATTGATCTCAAGTAGTATGTGATGATAGCTTGCTTAAGATGACTGCTTGTTATTTCACTGATTCACCTCCAGACTTGAACTCTTATGTGGAATCAAACCTCTGGTTGCTGTCAAAGGATCTTTGGGAGAAATCTTTTGCTGCAGAATAATAGGTGAGATATTAGAGTACAGTTGGACAGCTTATTCAAATATAAGTGAGCACACAAAACACAGGAGAATGATAACAATAATTCAGTTGCCTTGAAAGTTGAGGATCTGTGGTTGTACAAGTCATAAACTATACTCAGCCGTACAAATCGGTTTTTGTTTGATAAACATAATTGACATTTATTTTTAAAAACTAAGATTTTTTCAAAAGACAAATCAAGTTCATTTTATTGTTCTTGAATTTCTAAATTCAATATTAGAGCTGGAACTGAAGTAGAATTTGCGGAGGAGAGCTATTTCTTCAGTGAAACATGTCTCTTAATGCACTCCTTCAAAATGTATTTATGGAAATAAGTTCCAATATATTGGGGATGTATACCCATACTGAGTTTGTGAGGGCTTTCTTAGGTAGCCAAGGTTATTTGTGTCAGTATATTTCAAAAGGCAGAACATTTTAATATACAGTTAGTCCTTGACCTAGGACCATAATAGAGCCTGCCTATTAAGTCATGATTGTTATTAAGCAAGGTACTCACATGACCACCTTTCTTTTAACAACTCCCATCCGTGTTTCCCTTGATGTGGTTATTAAGGAGAACATGGGATACCTCAAGGTTGGGGGAGGCTCTGAGAGGCCTAACAGAGAGCCAGGCTCACATTGTGATACCTCCCCAACTCACAAGTAGCCTGCCCCAGGCCTGCCATCCTCTGAAGCATTCTAAGCTCTCTTCCCACTCTTTGGGGTCTCCACAGGCCTTCAGCTTATTTCCCACTTCACTGGATCCCTACAGGCCTTGGGCCTGCGTTCCACCCCACTTGGTCCTGCAGTTTCCTCCTCACTTCTCATCACTGATTGGTAATTTATCATTTACTATAGATCTCCTTCTGAAAACAGACCTTGTGCTGTGTCAGCTTCTACACAGAGAATTCTGCATGGCACTTTCCCAGAAGCAGGTGCCAATTTGGGATGATTGCAATGACCCAGTTAGGCAGGATTGAGAAGAGATAGTTGAGGGGCACTGCAGTATCTGTGTGATAGGTCGTAAGGGTGGATAGCTTGCCAAGCACGTGAATTTTGGGAGAGCTGCAGAAATTATAATTTTGAATAGGGGTTGTAAATAGCTTTTTGGTGGTTCATTGAACTTTGAACAATTGCTAAGTGACATGATGTAGATCAAGGACTACCTGCACATAATAAGAAAGGTATCAATTAAGATACCTATGGGTCCTCCAGAGAGAGTTTTGTACTAGACATTGAAGGTAACCCTGATTTTTCTTGAAAATGAACATAAAATATATTCCAGACCACTAGAATTGTGATAATTTGCAAGTAGTAACAGTTGGTTATGTTTCAAGTATTTTGCATGTGTATTTAGAATATTTCAGTTGCAATTTTTATCAATAGCTTTATGGATTACCACAAACTTACCCAACCTGTTCAGGAGAAAAGGTAAAGATGAAGGTTTGCCTGTCCAGTTGTGTCCTGCACTAGGGGAAAGTGCTCATCTCTGTTTCTTAGTTGAGGGAGCCAGCATTGTCTGAAGACCCTTCTGTGGTCATGTGCCAGCATGACTATACGCCAAAGCGCAGGGAAGTGTTACCTTCCCAACAAAGTGGTACCTATTTATCTTCTCGCATTTTCAAACTTTGCTAGGTGGGCTGGAGTTCAGGAGAAAACAAATCTAAATATTAATAGATGGAAAATGAGAAACGGGAGCAAGGATCCTTGTGGCACTTTAAATATTAATAAATTTGTTACAGCAGAAGCACCTATATATTAGATGTAGTACGTTACAATTCATCAAACTTTAACCATAGTAAATGTGTTGGCTTTTGAGGTGGCACAAATGTATCAGTTTTTGAGATGCTCACAGTGAAGAGAAGGGACGCATAATCATTATGATGAATGAAATGAATAAACTGAAAGACAGAAATAAAACAAAAACAAAACCATGTTGCTAGAATGCAGACCAAATTCAATCTACTAGTCTCATGTAGATTCCACCACTGGCCTCCTCTAGCTTTCTCAAATATTCTGCTGTTCTCTTTCTTCCTAAAGCCAGCTTTACTTCTATCTTGTTTTTCCCCCAAGGTAAATGAAGGCATGATAAGAGCCAATCCACAGGAACCATGTTGCCTTACTAGACCCTTGCCCAAAATTTTCTACATAAATTGTTGGCATATGTCAACAATAATATAAGGTATCCCCAGGGGTGGGATTCAAAAATTTTAGCAATGAGTTCTCTGGCTGGTTGCTGGGTTAGCATAGCCATGGTGGGCGTGGCCTAGTCAGCCTCCTGCACCACAATGGGGGCATGTTTTTGCCCTCCCTGGGCTCCAGAGGCCTTACTTGAGCTTCTGATAGGGCAAAAATGACCAGAGGCTCTCTGGAAGCCAGAAATGGGCCCATTTCCAGCCTTCCCAAACTTCTGGGAGGCCCATTTTTTGGCCTTCCTGAGCCTCTGCGTGCACCCTGCATCCAAAACAGGCCACATGGGGACTCAGGGGAGGGGAGGGGTGGTCAGGGAGTGGGATTTAGGGGTTCTCCAAACTGCACAGAATCTTAGCTAGGGACTCTTCCGAATCCCTACAAGCGCCCCGCTGCCCACCTCTGGGCATTTTTAGCATGTAATCCCCAATTTTCTTACTGGGAAATGCAGTGCTTGGACAATAAGAGAAAGAGAGAAAGATGTCACTTTCCAGCAATAGTCTAATTGAGAAAGGAGAAAGCGACTAAACAATAGTTCCAGCTGAATTCAAATGAGGAAAGGAAAAGAGCAAGTGAAGGTAGCCAGGAAGCCTCCATCCCACCCAATGTGCAAATAAAACAAATTAAGAAATTGTAAGTCATCCCAGAGACCCTTGGCAAATTGGGTGGCTATATAAATCTAATGTATTAATTATATATAAACCTCTTCTTACTGCTGTCCTCATATTTGCCCAAAAGAGACTAAAATGAATGAGGAAAAGCAAAAGTTCACTTATGTTAGTCTTTAATTTTTTAAGAAAGAGAAGTTTATTGAAGGAAAACACTCAAGAGAGATAAAAGAGCAAGATGGAGAAAGGCTTAACATGAGGGTGATTTTTGTACCAAATAGCAGTCAAAGGGATAAATGGCAGTATAGAGGCAAAAAAGTAGAAATTCTGCCTGATAGTAGGCAAGTAGATAAATATAGAAAAGAATAGATTGTATATTAGATGATAAATGCAATAAACACTATTCTTTGTCAAAGTTTAATATCTGGCTCCTCGTACCATTTGTAGGACAGGCATTCTCCCACAAAATCAAGTTCAGGAAATGGGAACATTTGATGATTGGGTCGGCTTATAAGCACTATTCTGTCTCCTGTCTATCTCTTGGGTTTGGGTTATCAGGAGCTGGAGAATGCCTAAATCTGTTTACTGCCTTCTGCTTAACAATCTATACTAGAAGGGCAAGTAGCAGCCTCTTGGAATAAAATATAATGGTAACAAATTCAGTAACTAATCATTTGAAGTCTTTTGGGGATATCTAAAATATTTGTCTGAGTTTAACACTTAAAAATAGATCAGGAGAGGAGTTCAAACTAAAAGGAGCAGCGGCTGCCCAAGAAAACAAGTCTCTTTCTCTGTAATTTGACCAGGGGTGAGATTCTACCAATTCGCACCTATTCGCTAGAACCGGTTGTTAACATTCTAAGCAGTTGAGAGAACCGGTTGTTAGAAGAAATTACTGGCCTAATCCTGTAAGGAAGGCAGGAAGGAAACATTCTGGTGTTGATTACAGAAACTGCCTCTCTGTTAACCCTTATTACATTCTCGACAGGACTAGACTTCCTGTCTCTGGAGTTTTTTTTCCTTCCTTTGCTGGTACTTTGCTTGTATGGAGTGACCATTTAAAGTTACAATGGCACTGAAAAAAGTGACTTATGACCATTTTTCACACTTACGACTGTTGCAGCATCCCCACAGTCATGAGAGGCCAGGCAAAGAGATGCGTGCCTCGATGTGAGTGATATGGAGTTGGTCACACCTAGCCAATAACATGACCACCAAACCATGTCCACCCAGTCACATGACCACCTTAGCCACACCCACCACCATGCCCACAGAACCGGTTGTTAAAAAAATTGAATCCCACCCCTGAATTTGACCATAGCATTTCTATAATATATACCATATAAGCCAGGGATCTTCAACCTTGGCAACTTTAAGCTTTGTGGACTTGGAGTTGAAGTCCACAAGTCTTAAAGTTGCCAAGGTTGGAGGCTCCTCATATAAGCTACTATGCATGAACTATGAAAACCCAAATAACCATAGGATGGTAGCAAAGAGTTTTGTGACTTAAGTTCTCTTTTATTGCTGCCATCTAGTGATTGTACTTCTGTAGCTCTAGCTCGGAGAGATCATAGATGGCTATTGCTACTTCTTAATATATTTTGTCTGTTTTTGTACATTTTTAATATGTCAGCTGCCTTGACATATTAATAAGGATGCTTTTCATTAATAAGGAATCAGACATGCTCAAAGAATAAAGAAAGAAGAATGTAATTCATCATCAATTCATGGATGGGGGTGGTGGCTTTCAAGAATCAGCTAATATTTTAAAGGAATTTACTTTGCTTATCATACTGCATGATTTGTTATCACCCCAAGTCTGCCGTACGATCTTTCTCAATTCCTTTCTAGTGTTTATTTTCCTTTACTGTACATTGCGAATGTATTTGTGTTTTTAGCAACTGTTTAATCGTTCAACGTTTTGGTACTTTTCAATAGATTAAGTAGAAACAAATAATATTTTTTACATCTGGACTTTTAAAGACCTTCTCTTGTTTATTTATTTAGGCATTCTATGCTTTCTTTGCGGAGTGTGATTTTAGAAAATACATTTTATGTTAGTTATGCACCTTATATTTTTCTGTAGATGTTGCCCTTGATAGTAATAAAAATGAGTTTCCATAATTGCATCCACTTTTGTTGCCTATTATTCATCTGGACTCATTCGCTGCCCATTGACAGCACAATTTTCCTTGTAACCTATGTTTACATAATGCAAAACAGTTAAATGTCCTAATGCTAGTCATTCAAGACAACGACAATGAACAAAGCTTCTGGGATCAAAATAGAGCAACAATCCCCTAAGTTATGCAGGTTATGAATCCGGTATTCAGAGCAAAGCATTGCACGCCCAACAATGAAATGTTTCCAAGAATTTTTAATAATTTCATTTTAGTTTGAAGACCATTGCAGGAACTGTAAGAACGCTACTTAGAAAGAGAACAATTCAGATCTATCAAGATCTTCTAGCCTCTAGAAGCCTCACTTAAATAGGACAGGAACTTTCTCCTAACTTAGTCATTGCCTGCTTTCCTGTGATTGGAGCTGTCTTCCAGTGCTCCAATCCTGGGGATATTACTCCAAAGTCTCTGTGACTCCTGGGTTCTTTTTGCAGGGAACTGGGGAGGGTCTGGACAGCTGCATCCTGAGCCTGTTGATTAGCTTTGAGAGCTGCTGGTCAGATTGGAAACAGGCAGGGAAGGGTCACTCACGCTCAGGGGTAGATTGGAGATTTGCCTTTGTTGAAATAAGACATGACATAAATACTGTCTTAGGACCATAAACATATTTTTCCAACTCATTTTAAGGAAGAATGATGAAAAAAAAAAAAACCTTGGGTATGTCAGCCTAAAAATCTGAAGCAGAAGTGAATGATGACCTCATTTAAATCTAAATGGCTGGATGAGTCTCCAGCTCTATCAAAATCTGATGCATGTTGAACTTTGTAAAATATTTATATACAATGAGGAGCATGAAGCTGTTTGCATGTACTGCCAAAATGCCAGATTTCCTGAAAAAGTGTGGGAGGGTGTATGGAAGCTGAATTTCTGAAAGCACTTTTGTTGCATCGGCCTCATAAAGGCAGCGTACAAAGATCTAGAAACAAACATTGTTCTTTGTAAGGATTGCTTCGCAGGCTGCTCAAAAGTCCAGCTGGAAAGGAGAAAAGCCTGGAGAGGAGAAAAAAGCAATTTAATCTTGGATGCAAGCATTCATCCCAGAAGAAATCAAGGTTTTTATTGACTACACATTGTTGGGTATTAAAATGAATAGTGTGAATGAATGAACACATGTGTGTGTACCAGAAATCTGGAGAAGTTAGAATTAATGCTTTTCAATTTTTCAAAATTATCAGCAACATTCTTCAAAAGGATATCACGGATGAAATAGTATTGGCAATATTTTATACTTAGTTGTTTATGAAAGTACAGACATAACCGTCAACAAATGCTTCATTTTCCAATTTAAATTTAGACCCATACATTTTACAGATTATAAGGCATCTTTGGGTGAGCCGCTATAGTTGTAAAACTGTAATGCTATTGCAGTGTTCTCTGTAATTACAGTTTTTTAAAAAGGTTATTTAATGGAAGTAAAATTTTCCCCATCATTATCAAGCAGATCAATTTCTTTTTTTTAAACTACAAAATTCAGCGAGAGTTTTTAAATTAATTGACACAATTATTTTAGATGTTTTGTAAGTAAAAAATCCAAACCAAATTGGTCTCGTTACATGAACTTGGTGATATCCGTAAACTGGAATGAACAGTTTTAGGATGTAGGAAAATTAATGGCGATTGAAAGAACTTTCCAGTGCAGGGTGTGACTTCAGGTGATTTAGCATTCTAAAAACAGAATTGTGGAATTGTTTGTGACTACATTACAGGTAGCCCTCGACTTACAACCTTTCCTTTAGTGACTGTTCAAAGTTACAATGACACTGAAAAAATCATGCCATTTTTCACACTTATGACTGTTGCAGAATCCCCATGATCACATGATCAAAATTCAGGTACTTGGCTCTGGTTCATATTTATGACAGTTACAATGCCCTGGGGGTCATGAGATCTCCTTTTGTGACCTTCTCATGAGCAAAGTCAATGGAGAAGCCAGGTTCACTTAATGACAGTGTTAGTAACTTAACAATGGCCAAGATTCACTTAACTGCTGTGGCAAGAAAAGTCATAAAACAGGGCAAAACTCACTTAAAAACTGTCTCACTTAGCAACAGAAATTTAGTTTAGGCTCAGTTTAGTCGTAAGTCAAAGACTATCTGTATTTAGCCATGCAATGTGCGTTAAGAATTTCATGTTCGGGAGGATTGATAGATATGGCTAAAGTTTAATTCTTTGTGAGCAAATGCCAAAGATTGCAGAGAAAAACAATAATATGTCTTTTTTCTTTGTCATCTCCGATTCAGGTTTACAAAATGCCCTGTATAACAGACTTCAGACTAGCAGACTTCAGCATATTCAGTGTAATTTATTGTAGCTTTGTGTGCATTTATTAGCAAATGGCAATTATAATTTTATGCAAAGTAAGGCAAATGTTTAAAATGTCTGTATATTCTTTTCATTACATTCACCTGGGTGTGCTTACCTCATAGAGCACACACTTGAACTCTGTATACAAAAAAAGTCACCATAAGAAACGGGTTACACAGACAGGCTACTTCAAATAAGAAGGAATATTGAGCAAAGAGCCTTATTTTGAGTCATGTAGAAATTATGGTATACAAATATTTTGAATTCTAAAATATGTTACCTTCAAATACCATTTTTCATGACATTTTGCCTACTTCCCATTTCCAGTATTTTCTCTTCATTCCACTTGGTTTCTTTTGATGTGCCTATATTCTGCACTTCACTGAAAACTTAATAAGATAATTCATATTAGGCTAATAATATCTGTTCATCCTTAGACCATTTTGCCTGTTACTGATAAACCCCCAACAGCTGATATTACTCTCAATTTTGGGAGAGAAAATTGTAATCGTTCTGACTTTCAGAACTCATCCACGCAAGATACACCTAGCTTTTGATAATTCATGCCTTCCTTTATATGCCCAGGTCACAGTATAAACATCTCCTTTAATCACTTTTTCCTATTTTACCTTTGTCTTATCCCTAAATTATAACTGAAGCCTTTAAAGCTGCCCTTAACTGTTCTGGTTTTAAAGTAATGTTTTTCCTCTTCTCTCCCAAACTACTTCCTGCCATGATGTGTCAGGTTTGAGTGACTCTTCGGTGACGTGAGTAGGAGTTGAGATCAGTTCAGCTTCTATTGGCCACTAGAGACTGTTGCAGGGATACCGTAAAGAGGGTAAAAACGGTGACTTTTATGGAGATAAGCTTGACCCATTCTCAGAGCAATCAGGCAAAAAATGCAAGAAGAAATTTTAAAAAAACATCAGACAAAAAATGCAAGAAGAAATTTTAAAAAAACATCAGACTTGCAAGATTCTTTTATAATAGTCCATCTTAATAAAAGCACACTTCCCGGGAGTTTATTACATAGCCCCTCTCTTCTGGTCACTAGACATGATCTTTCGTAACCATCTGGCTTGGGCTACTAGTGAAATCAGACAGCTAGACTTTGCAGCATCTGATGCTTTCTGTAATTCTTCCTGGGTATTTATGCAACTTTTTTCTAAACATAGTTTTAGGCATCGGGTGGCATTTCCACTTTTCTGCTTCTTCTGCTGAAATAGAATTTATATGGTCCCATTTCCTGCACCATTTTTATTGGTTTAAATTAATATCTGAGGGCCTATACCTGAGCACAACAATGGTTTTATGGCCGGGGTCATGCAATGTTGTTCCCGTGGCTACCATTATTTATGCTGTCTTTGCTGTGACAGGCACCATTTTTCCTAATCTTTGTGTGTGTGTGTGTGTGTGTGTTTTGTGTGTATGTGACACTGGGTGCCATAGTGTTGAGTTTTATTTCTACATATATGTCATTCACAATTGTACTTTATCTTTGGCCATCCACCAGTTAATTCCAGTTGGTTCCACCATCAGGTCAGAACTGGATTCATTAGACATTTGCTAGTGTAGCTGCAAAATAATTAACTATTGTTTACAAATCAACTATTGTTTGCCAGCCTCATTCAACTTACCAGATGATAAATAAACAAATCAGATTGTAGCTTAGAAGCAGAGGTGGTATTCAGAAGGTTCTGACCAGTTCTGGAGAACCGGTAGTGGAAATTTTGAGTAGTTTGGAGAACCAGCAAACACCACCTCTGTCTGGCCCCCGAGTCCCAGCTGATTGGCTGGGTCTTTTGTTGCCCTGCACAGGAGAACGGAGGTGGAAAGCAGGTTAGTGGGGTGGGAAGGGAATGGGATTTTGCAGTATCCTTTCCCTGCCACACCACCAAGCCCTGCCCATCAAGCCATATCACACCCACCAGCCACACCCACAGAACTGGTAGTAAAAATTTTTAAATCCCACCACTTCTTAAACGGTTGTACAAAGCAAGCCAATAGCTAGCAATAGTCCTTCAAGGTTTGGGGCAAAAATGATTTTAGCCATTCTTGAAAGTGCTAGAGCAGGGGCATCAAACTTGCATCATCATGGCGGTGTCATGTGACATATCTCAACTTTCTCCACCTCTTTGCTAAACTGGGCATGGGTGTGGCCAGCACATTATGCATCCATCCCATGGGCTGTGAGTTTGACAGGCTGTGCTAGAGAATACACCTATGACCCTGTGCATCTTAGGCATTTGATTTGCTCCTGGTCTGCAACCTTTTCCACATCCACGCTGCATATCATTCTTGGTAAGGAATTCTAGCTTGTATTTTTCTCCATGAGGTTTCTATAGGCGGTTCAGTTATTATCTCACTTTGCAGAGAACCACAGAAATGATCCTGAAGAAAATCTGCATAGATGGTTACAACAACATATACAAAATGTGATGACCCAGGGTGTAGCACAAAAATAACAAAGCCACCAAAGTAAATAAATTCCCTTTAATGCCTCCAATTTGGCCCCAATGTCCAGTTATCCTTGGCTGGAGATCAAACTCTTCCAAAAACAGTCTATGAAGGGAAGAAATGCACTCCGAACCCAAAGTAAAAATAATTAGAAATTTAAAAAACCAGCACAAACCACGCTGAAGTGATTAATGCGACAGGTCAGGATGATAAATTGCAGATTTCCAAAAGATAATGCAGCACCCACAGTTGGGAGGATGCCAAAACCCAGATAAGCCTCGACAAAGATAATGCACCCTTTGCTTCCAGCAACTTTGCCATGCGCAGTTTTCCCTTTTAAACAGTCTTCCCAGCTGCAGCCCATGAAGAGGATCAGGGCCCTTTCCTCTCCCGTAAGCCACATTGCTCCCTTCTCCATTCCTCCCTGCATGCCCTAGGATCAAGAGGGGATGGCTCTGGGTCTTCCTCAGAATGCCCAGCCAGACTGTGCCCTTCCCCCATTTCTTCCATAGCCACCGGATCCACACTCCCACTCCCTATCAACTGCTCCATCTCCCACTCAAAATCGGACTCCAACAAGGGCATGTCACAAAATAGGCTTTAAATCCAGGAAACAAATACATATTTAGGAGGAAACTCAGAATGGTTCTGTCCTAATTCCCTGGGCCATGGGTTGCGGGAGGGGAGGGTGGAGAGGGAGGGGAGAAATAGAGTCATGCCTTCAAGATTCTGTCACTATACTATATCATTTAGTATAAATGATTCCATTCCAAGTTGTGAAGTTGGTTTCCTGATCTGGCCTATTTTTAAGGGCTGGACATAATCTCTCTGTGTCTCTCAAAAGACACCTGGTCTGTTAAGTTATTAAATTCTTTATTCCTCTCTCATTTCATCCATGAATTGTTATCTGCCTTCTTTTATTCTCTTAGTTCTGGTTGTTTTCTTTTGCATTTTTCTTCTCTATATTTTGTTAGCTTCCTTGGGCATGTTAATATACACGGGAAACAAAGAAACAAAATGAATCTGTTGAAATTGTGCCCAAGAGCAACAAAAACAGAAAGTGCTATCTTAGAAGTACATTTTGCAGAGATGAACCAGGCAGGGGAGAAAAATCATCTTAAGCTTTTTTATTTTAAATGAAGCAAAGCTTAATATTTGTGAAAATATGATACTTTTTTTAGAACCAGGCTGGACCTGTAATTTGCAATCACGTCTTCAATTAATGAATAGAGGCAGGCTAAGCATCTCAGCAGCGAAACAACTTCTTTGTGCAGTACTTTGTGCAAATATTTGGATTACTAAAGTGAATTTATGAAGCAATTACTTTTAATGCTGTAAGAGGAAATTAAGTACTCATTGATTCTTGATTTATAATCTGGAGCTAAGAGATCATGAAAAAACAAATATAACTTAATTAAATGTTCTTTGACTTAGCTACTATTGCATCCTTCACTCATAAAGTAAGTAAAACAACTCATTCTTGGAACATAAACGTATATTGGTTCTTCTAGTTCAAAAGGCAAATAATTTACTTGCTAAATATACTCGCTAAAGTTAACCCAACTGAAAGATTTTATTCCCTTCCTAGCGGCCTCTGGCACTTAAAAGAAAAATGAGTGAAATAATTTTAAGGAATTTTCAGTAGAAAAAATGACAGGAGCACTTGCTCTATGAAAGAGTGAAAACAAAGAGTATTTCCTCTTTGTTTTTCCTATCAGAGACAAAAAGAAATCTGAAGTAGAATATACTGTGAAAATAATGAACTTTAGAATTGTATTCATTGCCTACGCATTTGTGATTATTCATTCTTGACACAGAACCCATTAACCTGAGAAAATTTAATTGAATCCTATAGTAACATTGCTATTTTTCCACCTTGAAGAGTAAATAAATTGAAAAGAAAAAAACAATAACAATGCTGCTTCTAAAAGCTAACATTTCAACTGATGTATTTGGCCAATTAAGTAGTCAGTGTGACTCCCTCTTTGTATTCCTGAAATAAGAGTGGTAGAAACAAAGAATTAATGAACAAAATATTACTGGCTGTATCAGAGAGGTAAAATCCATTGTAAAGTGAAGTTTTAATAAGCCACACCATTTGTAGGCAATACTCAGTCAATCTTACATTAACCTTTGAGTCAATAATTGCATTTTATTTCTGCATGAATAAAGAGCCGCATGCAGAACGGTTTTGAACTCACTTGAACTTGGTGAGTTATCAGAGTTTCCCTTAGAGACAAGGGGTTTGAAGGGTTTGGTTCTCCACGATGATAGCAATAATGTTATAAATCTCAACATTATCTATTAAGCAATTTATGAGAGCACTGATAGAGGTTAAGAGAGTGAGCCTTGAATTGTGAAAATATATTTCTTTACTAAACTATTGGAAAGAGTATTCAATCTCTCTTTGTTACTAGCTGTATTTCAGTTCCTCTAGCTTTTAATTGAGTTGCCTTCCTAGATTCATTATGAAAACATTAACTCTTGCTGGGGTCCTGATAGAAGCTAGTCTTAGAGGTCTTCCACCTTCCACATTAAATTAATATCCATGCTCCTTGAGCTAGCAGAAAAGCCTGTTAGCCTAAATTGTGCTGTCCCTCTTCTGCCACAGAAAAAGTGGACTGTCCTTACCTATTTATTGTGTGCCAAGTTAGAGAAAAGGAATGATGCCTTCGCCTAGCTTCATTTCCCTTTCTACCAAGCATCACCTCTTGGGAACAAAAGCCACCATCAATCATTCTCCTTAATCGACTGAAGCATAGAATAAAGGTTTAGTTTCTTGTCAAATTGCCTGACAAGATGGCAGCTACTGAGGGGAGGTATGGGATGGGGTGTGAGAGAGTTTTCCTGATGTTCTTTACAGAGGCATGTCCAGGTCTTCTTTCACCAGCCAGACTACTGTATCTTCGAATACATACACACATACACAAATACAAAATTGTTATTTTGATATGGTAGGTGGGAGAGGGTGGGTTTACAGAACAAAGCAAAAGGGAAGTACACTGCTCAAAAAAATAAAGGGGACACAAAAATAAGACATCCTAGATCTGAATGGATGAAATATTCTTATTAAATACTTTGTTCATTACATAGTTGAATGTGCTGACAACAAAATCACACAAAAATTATCAATGGAAATCAAATGTAGCAACCCATGGAAGTCTGGATTTGGAATTACACTCAAAATTAAAGTGGAAAAAAAACACTACAGGCTGATCCAACTTTGATGTAATGTCCTTAAAACAAGTCAAAATGAGGCTCAGTAGTGTGTGTGGCCTTCACGTGCCTGTATGACCTCCCTACAATGCCTGGGCATGCTCCTGATGAGGTGGCAGATGGTCTCCTGAGGGATCTCCTCCCACACCTGGACTAAAGCATCCCCCAGCTCCTGGACAGTCTGTGGTGCAATGTGGCATTGGTGGATGGAGCTAGACATGAAGTCCCAGATGTGCTCAATTGGATTCAGGTCTGGGGAATGGGCGGGCCAGTCCATAGCCTCAATGCCTTTGTCTTGCAGGAACTGCTGACACACTCCAGCCACATGAGGCCTAGCATTGTCGTGCATTAGGAGAAACCCAGGGCCAACCACACCAGCATATGGTCTCACAAGGGGTCTGAGGATCTCATCTCGGTACCTGATGGTAGTCAGACTGTTAAGTTCGGAAAGAAGGGAGGCCACACCAGAGCTTCAATCATAACGCACTTTATTCGTGGGGAATAAAGGGGGCTGTCGCGTCTGCAGCTAACAGCAGACCTACCAGCGAACAGCAGCTGGCTCAACCTAGCAGCCGGCTTTTATAGCCGACTGTCGAAGGGAGCCAGCCAATGGGGACTAAGAACGCCCCCGCAGGAATTGCGGACCTGATGGGGAACTGGTGTCAGCCCCAAGGACATAACACAGACTACCTCTGGCGAGCACATGGAGGGCTATGTGGCCCCCTAAAGAAATGACACCCACACCATTACTGACCCACTGCCAAACCAGTCATGCTGGAGGATGTTGCAGGCAGCAGAACATTCTCCACAGCATCTCCAGACCCTGTCACGTCTGTCACATGTGCTCAGTGTGAACCTGCTTTCATCTGTGAAGAGCATAGGGTGCCAGTGGCAAATTTGCCAATCTTGGTGTTCTCTGGCAAATGCCAAACGTCCTGCACGGTGTTGGGCTGTAAGCACAACTCCCACCTGTGGATGTCAGGCCCTCATACCACCCTCATGGAGTCTGTTTCTGACCATTTGAGCAGCCACATGCACATTTGTGGCCTGCTGGAGGTCATTTTGCAGGGCTCTGGCAGTGCTCCTCGTGTCCCTCCTTGCACAAAGGCGAAGGTAGCGGTCATGATGCTGGGTTGTTGCCCTCCTATGGCCTCCTCCACATCTCCTGATGTACTGGTAGTGCCTCCATGCTCTGGAAACTACGCTGACAGACACAGCAAACCTTCTTGGCACAGCTCGCATTGATGTGCCATCCTGGATGAGCTGCACTACCCAAGCCACTTGTGTGGGTTGTAGACTCCGTCTCATGCTACCACTAGAGTAACAGCACCACCAGCATTCAAAAGTGATCAAACCGTCAGCCAGAAAACATAGGAACTGAGAAGTGGTCTGTGGTCACCACCTGCAGAACCACTCCTTTATTGGGGAAGTCTTGCTAACTGCCTCTGCTTTCCACCTGTTGTCTATTCCATTTGCACAACAGCATGTGAAATTGATTGTCAATCAGTGTTGCGACCTAAGTCGACAGTTTGATTTCACAGAAGTGTGATTGACTTGGAGTTACATTGTGTTGTTTAACTGTTCCCTTTATTTTTTTGAGCAGTGTATTATTGCCTCATGCATTTCCCTTCCTCTATTAGTATTTCAGGGGAATGATAGGTTTGGCGAAAAGTGATCCGGATATCCAGTTCTGACCTTGTGGGCGGCAGCACCCAAGAATAGGGAGGAATGGCTGTGACAAACATGTACATTGGAGAGTGGACTTGTAGAATCCCACAATTGAGATTTCACTGTGGATAAAATCAGTCACTATTACGTTGTCCCTTACTGCACCCACAGCCAGAAAGGAATGAGCAAAATGACACCCACTAATGTGAAGCTAAGTTATTGTGCTGCATTGCACAAGCAGCCACAGAAATTTCAGCTGCATGAAGGTAGTCTGGGGAGCATTGCCCAGTCAGGGCGAGAGTTGTAATCCTTTTGCACAAATTGTCAAAGACAGTAAAAATAATAAAAGCCATAAAATACAGCCAGGCAAATCCCTTTATCAACAAAATCAGCAGAAGCTTGTAATACAACCAGAATTAGCCATACATGGGACCAGAATCCAGCTCTATGATATTTTCCACGTGAAATCAACCATCTGTACAGTGTCTTTTTAAAAAATCCTAAACTTCTTTTTAAAAAATGATTTAGTTTTTTTCTGAAAGAGTGGTAATTTGTGTTTATAAGGACACTGTGCAGAGATAGTATTCAGTTCTGGAGAAGCAATAGCGGAAATTTTGAGTAGTTCGGAGAACCAGCAAATACCACCTCTGACTGGTCCTGCCCCCATCTATTCTCTGCCTCCCGAGTCCCAGCTGATCGGCTGGGTCTTATTTTGTTGTCCTGCATAGGAGAATGGAGCTGGAAAGCAGGTTAGTGGGGTGGTGAGGGAATGGAGATTTTACAGTATCCTTCCCCTGCCATGCCCACCAAGCCATGCCACACCCACAGAACCGGTAGTCAAAATTTTTTGAATTCCACCACTAACACTGTGTAAGCATTGTGGGAACTACAGGTAGTCCTTGACTTATAATGGTTCATTTAGTGACCATTCAAGATTGCAGCGGCACTGAAAAAAGTGAGTTATGACTGTTTTTCACAGTTACAATGGCTGCAGCATCTCCATAGTCACGTAGTCAAAATTTAAATGCTTGGCAACTGGTTGATATTTATGACAATTGCTGTGTCCAATGATCAGGTGATCGATCACCTTTTGTGATCTTCTGATGAGCAAAGTCAATGGGGAAGCCAGGTTCACTTAACAACCATGTCACTAACTTAACAACTTTGGTGACTCACTTAACAATTGTGCCAAGAAAGGTCATAAAATGAAGCAAAATTCATTTCACAAATGTCTCACTTAGCAACAGACATTTTGGGTTCCATTGTGGCTGTAAGTTGAGGACTACCTATACTAGATGGGAAATTGTGACACAACTTTAAAGAGAGAGGGTAAAATACAAATGAATGTATAACTGCTGTCAAAATGATTGGAAATCACTTTTTATCATCTTTTCTCTTTTCTTTTTCTTCCTTTCTCCCTTTTCTGTTCCTATTTTCTTTCTTATTTAATATTTTCGTTGGGTTTTTTTCCTATTATTCTTTTGTTTTAATCTTGCTAAAATTTTCTTCAATGAAATTGTACTAAAAAAGGAAAGTACCAGGCAGGCATTACAGGAGCACACCTCTGATTTGTTACCAGATCAAACCAAAATGTAGTTTCTCAGCCATCCGAAGGTAGGGGCCTTTTGCTTCGTCCGTGCCTGCAATGGTTAATGAAGCACACCAGGATCCTTCCAAAGCAAAAAATTGTGTCCGCAGAAGCAAGAGTATGGGATTTGACGAAGTGTATTATTTATTGAGATGGAAGGAAATTTATGCTCCTGATGTCAAAGAATAGATTTGAGATATGTGTTCTTTATTAAATTTTATAATATGTATATCTTGTAAAAATGAGAAGACAGAGCAATAGATTTCTCCTTGATCTTGATGTAGTAATAATCTGTCTACGTGAATGTATCCTTTAAAAGAGATCTTAAAGAAGAAATACAATATTTATTAAAATATATATTAATATATTTATTAATATATAGAAACATTTTAAATGTACAAATTCTGGTAGAAAAGTAGTGGGCAGTATGAGGCCTGTTTTGTGGAATAGATATTTGTTAAAAAGAATTAGATTGATATGTTAGCATACTCTCCTGCATTTTGTTATATGGAAATGAAACTTGAATATGTCATAACAAATAATATGTCATACGGAAATAATAAAAGTAAATTGGACAATGAGGTTGGACTATTTAAGAAGTCAGAGTGGAAAAACAAGAGAAAAGATATAGAATAAATGGAAGCTGAATAAATATGGTTTGAATGCTAAAATGCTAAATACAGTCAGTTCAAACTCAGAAGAGAGCAGGAATATTGTGAAGGATGTTAAGGTTTTGTACAGAGATTGGTGGAAGCAAGAACCCTGGACTTGGCTGGTAGTAGAACAAACTCACCAGTTTCTAATGTCTTTATTTACCACTAAGAATATTGCAACTTTTTAAAATGCTTGAGTGCCTTAATCTTGAGGCAGATGATTTACAATTGCTGGTCACTATAAAGTAGGAAAGCTTACTAACACATGATTCCATTAATTTGAGATTGTACCTTGCTGTCTCAGCACATATATTGTGGATTGTGGTAAGAAATATTATGATCTGTGTAGTATTTGTAGTTACCACTGAATTCAAGACATCAAATTGCACCAGTGCGAATGCCCTTCTGTGTGGGTTATTAAGGATACCTAAAATATCTAAATATGAGAAAAGGAGCACCCACAAGAAAGTGATAACAAGTTTCAAACTTTTTATCTTTTTTCCTAGTAATTTTATTAAAAATTATAATAAAATAAAAACTAAAACAAAATAAAATAAAAAATAAGAAGTGTGGAAAAGACAAATATTAAGAAAATTAAAGAGAGAAAAAAGAATATATTAAAGAAAAAGAAAATATATAAAGAAATACCTTCCTCCACCACAACTATAAATAACATCCTAAAAAAAAATATTTTTTTTGGTCTTTTCTCATAAAATTCTTCAAAGCTTTAACAAACTTCATTTGTAAATCCAATATAGGAAAATTACCCAAGTCATGCACTTGGCTTTTTATTTGTATATCATTTAATTATTAAGATATAAGTTGTTTGTTTTGTGTGTTCAGTATAGCATCATTTTCCATAGTAGTCTGTCATTTTAGTTGTTGTAGTCTGTCATTTTAAAATCCACTTTCTAATCAGCATCAAACTTGTGAGCTAAAACTTGTTCCTGTTTCATAATATCTTTAAAACACAGTCGATCCATAGCAGCAGACATTCTTAATTTTTTTTTCAAAAATATCTTTCAATATATCCATTATTAAAATAGTTTCCTTCATTCTCTATTAGCAAATCAACTTAAAGTATTCTTCTTTAACTGTAATCTTTAGTTCTTTTTGGTTCTCTCTAGTGTCCAAACATCAAAGCCATATACAATCATATTTTTTTATGAAAATTGAAAACAAAAGCATTTTCCCATGGGAAGGATTCTTACAATTAATTCTTAGGATTCTGACAATTAAGTTTTATTTCAAGTTCATTTGTAATGTTCCAAAATTAAAGTTCTAATCACCCTTTTGCTGTTTATTCCAAAATAAAAAAATAAATTTAAACTTAAAACTTGTATTTAAAACTTTTTTCACTAAAGTCACCCAGGATTGTAAAACTCGTTTATCCAAATAATGTAATAGCTGAAAAGCAGTTAACAAGCAATTTTTGAAAGCAATTAGGAAAGGTTGTATATGAACCCAGAGATTTTCTGAAGGCACTAAGTATAGCTATTCCCTAGTCTGCTACGGAATCTGCTAGAGACCATTGTCTTGTAGTCATTTCAAGAGGAGCAACTATGTGGAATACTTGTGGACAATATAAATTCCCCTCCTTGTCCTGAATAGAATTACACTGGCTCTTCATTTTGTTATCGTTGTCTAAAAGCTAAAGGCAGAACCAATTTCAGATCACCATTTCTTCCCCGGAAATCTAACTTATTTATCTTTTTGAACATCAACATCCAATACTTTTCACTTACTTCTATGAAGCTTTATCTGGTATACAGCTGAGGGTAAAAGCCCACAATAAGACAAATACAAATCTATTTGGTTTTCCAGGGAGGACTAATTATGCAGCAATGTAAGCTAAACCAAAAACTCATCCCAGAATGGGGTTTTTTGGCCAGAATTTAAGTCAACAAAGTTACAAGAGAGATGTAACTAAGTTCCAGTTAAGAGAATATGTTGAAGATTGATCAAGGGACATGGAAAATGGTCTTCAGAAAATTGTACAAAATTGTTTCTAGGGTAGAAATGTTCATGTATGCACAAAAATACAAACTACATAGCAGCAGACATTTGCATTGAACAATTGATTGCTGCAGGCACATAGTTATTACCTTTGTGGCTTGCAAATTTGAAAATCTTGTTAGAGGCCTTTTGTGATCTTGACAAGAGTCACTTATTGGTGACTCCAGGAGGTAGATGGCTGGAAATGAATACCTAATATTATAGTCCTTGACTTGCTCAATGGGTTTATCGTTGATTTGCTAATTATACGTAAGCGTAAAACATTTTAGTGAAGACTGCAAACTTTGTTTTAGCATAATTAATTTTTAAATCTTCTCTAGAACAGAAGGATGCTATTGCTTTTAAGCATATGTGAAAGTATGGGTAGAATGGTGGCATTATCTGCCTAGAGTAAAATAGAAATGGGCCAAGAGGTGAGAACTAGAGAATGAAACTAAGGGGTGGCAGAAAGAGAAAATGATGCCATGAATATAAAAATTGAAATGTATGACAGCCAGAATGCAACCTTGCTTATCTTTTGTTAGGGTGGGAAATGGGACAGTTGCTTTCTTTTTGTTTTTACATCTGATTTATGTAAAGATGTTCTCAGGCAGCAGCCTTACCAGCTTAAGAAGGTGATAGTGGAAGAAGCAGCTAACTTCTTCCATAATAATTGAGAAAGTAATTGAATGGAAACTGTTCTCAGGATGATATTAGTGGTATCTTTAATATATCTTGGCTAAATGATATAGGGTTGTATAATTATCAACGGTTAGCAACCAGTTTGTTTGTTTATTTATTTATTTATTTATTGAATTTATATTGCCGCCTATTTGCCCATGGCAACTTGAGGCAGCTTAGAGAATGTAAAACCATATTTAAAACAAAAAAATAAAATAAAAAACTAACAAAAAGAATCAAATAAATTAATAAAGTATAATAGAACAAAATCTGGAAAAAAATAAATAAAAAATCATTCCCAGTTCCCACCCCCCGCCCCAATGACAGAAGATCACACAAGCCATTTGATGGGCTCCATCCTGCCCTGGGTTCCCTAGACCCACTGGTAGAACCAGGTCTTCAGTGCCTTTCAGAAGAGTATTAGAGAGGGCGCCATTCTAATCTCTGGGGATATAGAGAGGGAGCCACCATGGAGAAGGCCCTTCTTCTGGGTCCCACCAGGTATATCTCCCTCAGGGATGGGACACGCAGCATTCCCTGCCTCCCCACTCTGACCGGCAAGAGATAGTCCCTCAGATAACCTGGTCCCAAGCCATGAAGGGCTTTAAAGGTGACAAGTTGCACCTTGAATTTCACCCAGAAGCAAATCTGCAACCATTTATCATGTATTTATTTATTTAAACGGTTAGCAACCAGTTGCCCTGAATATTTTTGTTCTGCAGCCAGGATCTTCTGAACCATCGATTTGGTAATTATATTCAAAAGATATTTCACACAGTCAACTGATTGAGCAATAGTTAGCAGGATTATTCTTATTGTCTTTATTAAAGAGAGGAAATACGATGGAATAGCTTTAGTCATTAGCCAGTGGTAGGAAATTGTAGATGGTTAAAAATAAAAGAGCTGGTTAAAAATAAAAGACATACCAAGCAGGATTTATTTTCAATAATTCTAGGGGGAAATTCTCCTGTTGCTTTACAGTACACCTTGTCAGTTGGAAGATCAATTTAAGAATCTCTGAGTCTGAAAGTGGGGCCACTCAAGTAAGGAGTCAGAAACTAGGAGGCCTTGGCTTTTCCCACTAACTGAAAAAATGGAAAAGTTCATGGTAGCGGTAGTTCAAGACTCAAGCAGGATTGAATTAGAGTGGGTAACAGAATATCAGAGGTGGGAGGGGCCTCTAGTTCAGCCTATTGCTCAAAACAAGAAACCCACAACTTCTAGAGTTGTTCCATAGATTAATTATTTTGTCAGGAAATTTCTCCTTAGTTTTAGGTTAGTTCTCTCCTTGATGAGTTTCAGTCCATTGCTTCTTGCCCTGCCTTCAGGTGCTTTGGACAATAGGTTGACCCCCTCTTCTTAGCTGTAAAGACACCAAAACAAAGGTGTTTATCAAGAACAGCTTGTCGGAGTCTTTCAGTTCATTAAGAGATATCTCTGCTTTTTTTTCTTTCTTCCTATTTCTCCTCAGGAGAGATTTGTATTCCTTTTTAAATCGGCAGCTGTGGAGGCAGAAACTACCTCAGCCCTCACTGAGACACAATCTTTAGCAAACCAAGGTTCCGAATGTCCATTACTGTTTGGCTGATCAGGGGTAGAACTGGACTTTAAACATACCTGAACAAGGCTAATAATTCCTTGGAAGTTATTAAGACTCAAATGCAAAATAAATATATGAAGGGAGAATGAACGGATTGAGAGAACATTGGATCTGATGGAGTTAAAAATATGTTCATTAAGAAAGAGCCGAAAAGCTCAAATACACAGCAGTGGGAACAAATATGTGGGCATGATGAAAGCAAGGATAGCTTGCAAGAATTGAAAAGTATGCAGAGATATACTGGGTGCTCTTGGTATAACTAAATTTAATTTTATTTCCTTTATTTTTCCTATGGCATGCCTTTTATTTATTTAGTTATTCTGGCTTATTATTTCTTGCTCTCTTTTTGCCCTTTCATAATGTTGTTTACCAAGGAAGACGACAGTGTGGAGGACAAAAGATCCTTGTCTCCCAGTTTCCCCCCCCACATCCCCCCACCCTTTTTTCCCAAGCTTCCTTCCTTGTTGGAGAGGTGAAAAACCTATAAATCAGGGACCATAAAGCTGTTCAGTCAGCAGTGGGTTCCTCGAGGTGGCTGTTCTGACTGAGTTAAGCAAAGAAAAGAAAACTGGTCACTGGGGAATTCCCTTAGGTCACAGGGGTGTCAAACTGGCAGCCTTCTGGCTGGATTCATCACACTCAGGCCACGCCCACCCCAGCTCTGCAAAGGGGGAAAATGTCACGAAACATCACATGATGGCAACGTGATACCAGGCCTTAGGAGAAATAGAAATGTCAATTGCTAGTTGCTTCACACTAGCTTCCCTTGGCAGTTCTCCAAGCAAATAATACAGAGTTTCCTCAACTTATGACTGCAATTGAGCCCAGAATTGTGGCTGCAAATCATACTAGTCATTAAGCGGCATGATTTGTACCTGATTTACAATCTTTGTTGCAGCAGTCGCTAAACAAACAAGGCAGTCGTAAAGTGAATGCCTCAGTTACCAAGCAAAGTTTGCAGTCCTTAAGTGAATTTATTGTCTGCAATGGGTGTTTTCTTTTCTTTTTTATCAGAAACAAGAAATAAACACTGGCATCCTGCAGAAAG
Source organism: Pseudonaja textilis (assembly GCF_049901715.1). Lineage (NCBI taxonomy): Eukaryota > Metazoa > Chordata > Lepidosauria > Squamata > Elapidae > Pseudonaja > Pseudonaja textilis. Next base: position 34,474,390 of record NC_141993.1, read on the forward strand.
CATTGTAAATTTTGGTACCATGACTGCAGAATGCTGCAATTATAAATGTGAGCTTGGCTGCCATCCGCTCAAAATGCAAATCACATGACTGGGTGGGGCCAGCCATCGGACTTTGAATCCTGGTTGTAAGGAATCCTGGGGAGATCCATCATAACTCTGAATGGTTGTAACAATATAGTTCAGGAGTGGAAGGACTGCTGCAGAGGTGGTATTCAGCAGGTTCTGACCAATTCTGGAGAACCAGTAGCGGAAATTCTGAGTAATTCGGAATATACCACCCATCTCTGACTGGCCCTGCCCCTATCTATCCTCTGCCTCCTGAGGTCCAGCTGATCGGCTGGGTCTTCTTTTGTTACTCTGCACAGGAGAATGGAGCTGGAAAAATGGTTAGTGGGGTGGGGAATGGCGATGGGGAATGGGGATTATACAGTATCCTTCCCCTGGAATGGGATGGGAATGGAGATTTTACAGTATCCTTCCCCTGCCATGGCCACCAAACCACACCCACAGAACCGGTAGTAAAAAAATTTGAATCTCACCACTGGACTGATGTCAGAAACAACTGTTCCATCAGAAAGAATCCTCACCCAAGGAAAAAGGAATAATCAAGATTTGTTTTAAAGGGATCACCATTAAATAAACATTACAGAAACTTTTGACTATCAAGTTTATTTATAGCTAAAGGCATGAAAAGCCACATTAGTATGTTGAATTATATGAGTTCACTGCTGTTAGCTGACAGCATGTCAAATTATTTGCAAATATTTTCTGGAACAGTAACCTTGAAGGGTTCCAGCACTATTCAATGTAACCTTATCACAAGACATAAACAAGGTCTCAGTATAATGCATGTTTAAGACCAAATAATCTCTGATCTTTAACCTCATCAGTCCCCCACCACCGTCCAAAAAGAATCCATTAATGCCGCCTTGGGCAACGAAATCCTCCCTTGTTGTTGTTGTTGTGAAATAGCCCTGGAAAATAATATGTGAATGTTGTTTAACTGAGAGACTCTGCTTTGGGCAGGCATTTGTGAGTAGATTAATCACATTTAAGTGGGTTTCTCTCCTCCAGCCTGCAGTACCAAGCTTCTGCAAAAATTATGTAATCATTTTAACAAAGTGTTCTGTAATTGACATGAAAAAGGCAAAATAAAATAAAAGTGAATTTCTCCAAGGAGTTTATCCGTTTAAACTAGAGTCCATAAAGGAAAAATGAGCAGGGAGGGAGGGAATATACAAGATCTTCATGGAAATCACCATTTTTATATGCTTTATGCTATTTGAAAGACCCCTTGTGTGGAACCTTTTTTCAATTGAAGATTTGTTGAAGGATGATTTCCAACTTTTAACAGCCTGCTATAAGTTATCCTCTAAAAAAATATTCTGCTCTCTACCATATGAAACAGAGGATGCAATGACTTTTTACTGTTGTTGTTATGTGAACAAAATTCAAGATGTGATTCTTTCTTCAAGCTGTGGCTTTTCCCCATTTTAGTCCATATTGATGCAAGATTTTGTTTCTGAGGTTAGAGGCAGGAGGGAGAGCTGAGAACAAAATATGTCACTTTGGCAATGACAATTCATTTCCAACTTCCGTCCTGCATTCCGGCTTAAGCCTCAGCAAATTACAGTCATAATTGTTTCCATTCTGCTTGTTATGTGATTCATAAAAAGAGAGAAAGGAAGGCAGATATCTGTTAAAAAAAAAATTCCTTCCTAGCTATGATGGTCTATGATGGTATGATGGTCTACAATAGAGGAGTCAAACTCAAGGTCCATGGGCCGAATTTGACCTTTGGGGTGCTTAAATCTGGCCTGGGGGGCCTGCCTGGAAAGGACTGGCCTGTGGTGCCTCTGCTAGTGAAAAGGGGGTGCAAGGGGGCTGCACCTGGGCCCCCGGGCCCTGTTTCAGCCTGGACGGCCTTCTGCAGCACTTTGCTGGCCAAAACATGGGCCCCTTTTTGCCAGGAAAGTGCTATAGGAGGCATCTCTCTCTCTCACACACACACACACACACACCAGCCTGCAGAGAACTACAGTGCTGATCTGGCCCTCAACGAAATCCAGTTGAACACTCCTGATCTACAGTGAAAAGTTTCCCTACTATTCAACATGAGGATACATATTGGAACCTGTTAGAATCCCAAATTGCCTGAGCTAGCAATAACAGCCTCATCCCACCACAAAAAAAACCCTCTTAGTAGGTATTTCCTCAAGGAAGGAGACATAAAACATAAGATTCATCCAGATGGCTTTGCAATAACAAAGGGGAGAAGGGGAAGTAGTATTTTACCCTGAACTTGAAGCAACAGCCTACTTGGATCATCCTAACTATTACAAATTTCTCTGCCACATACTTAACAGAAGGTAGCTTGGTGTTTTCGTATAAAGATAGGAGGTTGTATATCAGGAAAACTCTGTGGAGGAAGAGGACTGCCTGCTTTTGGGAGGGAAAGAGTGGTGGGATTCAATTTTTTTTACTACCGGTTCTGTGGGTGTGGCTTGGTGGGCATGGCAGGGGACGGACTCCAGTCAGAGGTGGTATTTGCCATTTCTCCGAACTACTCAAAATTTCCACTACCGGTTCTCCAGAGCTGGTCAGAACCTGCTGAATACCACCTCTGGAGGGAAAGGCCTGATCTCTATTGTAGGAGGTGTTTTTTTCATGCAAGCATTGGAAGGCAAGCAACGATAATTTGGAGATCAACACACATATTCATAGACATGTATACATGGCGGTATTCATATATGTGAAAGCTTCCTTTCCTTTAGTAATCAGAAAGTGAGAAGTGAAGCTGAAAAGTGTGAAAGGAAGAGAGTAGTAAATCAAATCTGTCTTTTGAAAAGAAATTCTTCCTGCCAAAGTCTTTTTTTTTTTTTAAGTTTAAACTAACCCAAACAGATAGAAACCATTCCAGAGCTTCTGAAGAACCTATCTTGCCTGGGCTTAAGATTTTCCTCCAAATTCTTTCAAAGGCTGACAAGTAAAACAAAAAGAGGATAATCCTAGCAGGCATATTTTCTTTTCTTTTTTAAATGGGTATTTTGTTGGTGGCAAAATGCAAAGTGCTAAAATCGCAGTCCTTAGTTCCAGCACATGGTCTATCTGCTTTCAAACACAGTTTGCCACAGCACAACATTTCTCAACACCCAATGGTTCTGTAGACAGGGAATGCCTGTTTCAAGGTAGTTGTTTTCTTGGAAACTGACAAACCATGAAAACAAAACTTGTTAGAATTAAATAGGCAATTCCAGCTGATGTGATGCTAATTCTAGTCAATTTCTGATCAAATGGATTCCTATTTGATTAACTGGCTCTTGTACATGTTGGAAGAATTGCAAAGAAAGAAAGACAGGATATAAGATCCATGCCCAAACAGATCAATCTCAGGAACATTTTAATCAGAAGGGTTAGGAAACAGAAATTCTGATGGTCTGGAAAATCCATCACGGTTCAAATCCCTAGCACCGCATAATGGAGTGAGCTCCCGTTACTTGTCCCAGCTTCTGCCAACCTAGCAGTTCAAAAGCATGTAAAAATGCAAGTAAAAAAATAGGCTCCACTTTGGTGGGAAGGTAACAGTGTTCCATGCACCTTCAGCATTTAGTCATGCCAGCCATACAACCACGGAGTCATCTTCAGATAGCGCTGGCTCTTTGGTTTTGTAACGGACATGAGCAACACCTCCTAGAGCCTGAAATGACTAGCATGTATGTGCGAGGGGAACCTTTACCTAGCTACAATTTGGTTTCTTTTCAATACACTCCAATTAGGCAATATTTGCTTCACTTTGTGTAAAGCAGGGGTGGAAAACTTTACAACCCATGGACTGCAACTCCCAGAATTTCTGACCGATGCTTGGAGTTGAATTCTATGGATCTTAAAGCAGCCATAGTTTCCCATCTGTGGTCCAAATACAAGACTGGTCCTTGAAGGTGTTTCCATGGTTTGATTCAATTCCAAATCTGCAACACTACATTTTGAACTATTAATATTTTCTTTTTTGAAATCAGTCCCTTGTTACAGAAATCTAATCTGGAATTTACTAGCATTTCAACAACTTGGGTCAAGCATTACTTTACATTATTTCCTACCTTGTCATTTTGATTTTGATTTTTAATTGGTTTTTTTAAAGCTTTGTGGTTATTTCCACTTATGGTTACCTTTAACAGATGTATGCAATTATTATTAGATGCTAGATTGAACTGGACTCTACAGTGGCCTTTCACCAGCTTAGTTAAGATTTTCTCAGTTTGATGTTAATCCTTCATTTACTAATATGTTTCTCTATCGGGCATTCAAAAATATTAGAATATGGCTAATCTGCTATTAGAATTTTTTTAATATTCTACTTCTTCATTTTGGATAGTGTTGGATATCATATACATGTTACCCCTAGCTTTACCTATTAGATATTTCACTGATTTTTTTTTCATTTAAAAAATGTGCTCAATACTGTAGAGAGAAAAATGAATTTCATGAAATGGAAGCATTTGTGAGTACATTTGTAGCATCATAAAATTAAAGTTTGTCTAGTGTAAAAGACAAGGAGATCTATTGGAGCTATTTTTGCCAGGCAATAGGCACTATAGCAGTGAAACATATTTAATGACAGCACAAAATGACTTGAATATATAGATAATCTTGACAAACAAGTGTGAAACAGTAGGAGAGCCATAAAAATGTTCACTTTTTATGTCTGCCATTCTGTCTTTTAGATACTATTGCATATGCTATCAATTACACGATATTTTTGGGATGGATGCCAACCGGTTTATAGAGTTTTGCAACTCCATTCCATTGCTGATGGAATCATAGATTCAGTTCTTACTAAGGAACTTCATAGGTAACCTTACTTTGCCTAGCTATGACTGGGAATGGGACAATCTGGCTTATTATATTAATTGATAATTGATCCACTAACACTTTTTATGAAAAAGAAAAAGTAGCATGGCTATTTGAACACATTTTCCTTCCTTGTGGGATGCATGTAAGGATTTTATCTCTTTTGGAAATTACAGCATGTTTACTGCTTTCTCACAGATTTGTGCATATTTCTCCTCTCTGTTTGTTCGCTTTTTCTATTTATTTGGGAGATCTCAAACCAGTTTATTCCTATAAAAGCTGCAGTGACAGAATTTTAGACAAGTAGAAAAAAGGAGGGCCTATTATGATATTATTCTGTATGTTACTAAGATTCAGCTTACCATCTTCAGAAAAGTATGAGTAGAACTATGGGACACTCTTATAAGCGTGTTGCTACAAATCACTGGACTATCCATATGACATATTGTGAAATGCAGATGTTCCAGATGTCAGCCAGCACACACAGCCCTCAGGAAAGTACAAAAGTTCCATATATGTAAACATAACAATAGCAAAATTAAAAAGAGGGGCTCAGGGCTAAGGACAGAGAAAACATTACTGCTATTTAAGTTTGTAAAAACTCTATGTATTGATGTCACAAAGATGCTTTTTCAAGAAACAACTGGACTTTCTAGTTTTTCTTTGAAGATGTTTCACTTCTCATCCAAGAAGCCTCTTCAGCTCTGACTAGATGGTGGGGAATGGAAGGATTTATATTCCTTGCAGACAGCTGGTCATTTGCCCCCTTTTAGCAAGTCGTTAAAGCCACCTGAAGATTTATCTGTATCCTCAGGGTCAACTGAGTTGCAAATGGGTGTGAGCCTTCTTAGAACTGTTGAAAGGACTGTGTTGTAGACTGGAGATAGATGATGTGATACCTCCCCCCCTCTATTGAGAGAGGGCTGTTCAATTTTGACATAGATGGCCTCTTTGACCCCTCTTTCAATCCAGTGGTCCTCTCTGTCCAAAATGTGGACTTTGCTGTCTTCAAAAGAGTGGCCTTTGTCTTTTAAATACTGCTGAATGTAGTCCAGATGGGTTTGTTCTCCTATGTTGTGCCATGCGTTTATGAAGTGATTGTTTTGTTTCCCCAATGTACAGATCTGCACATGGCTCACTGCATTATACTGCATATACCATTTTGCTCAGTTTCTGTCTGTATCCTTTATCTGTGTATTGATCTCTACTAAAAAGGCTGTAGAGGACCACAAAATGAGAATCAGCTTATGGTATATTGGTCGCTTTGCTTAGCTTCTAACTAGAACATTGATTATATAATGGAGGTTTTGTGAAATTATGGCTGAAAGTTTGTATCACAAGTTGTTAGGGAATAATCTTGAGCTAAGATCAGGTTTTTTTAAAAAAATATCACTTTTTTTAATGCCCAGCTTGCTGACATTGTAGAGCATTGCAGAGGATAAATAAAATAGAAATAATGAAGACTGGCACAAGAAGCATGGACACCACCACCAGCTTCTTAATCATGGAGCAATTTCATGTATCCCAATGTCATTTCTTTGTATCACATTTCTTAAAGAATCCAGTATGACTTATATATTATTTTTTCCAATTGGAAACCACAGGAAGAAATCCTGTCTCTTCCTTCTCAGGTGCTCTCACTGGCGATCATTCTTTTAAATTTCTTATTTACTCACATGACACAGCATGTGATTGATACTGTTAGCTTCATCTTTGTTTAATTGACACCATTTTTAAGTTGACACAGCAACAAAAATGGATTTCTCACTGTATGTCTATGTAGCTAATGTTGGTCTGATCTTTTACACACAAACACTAGGGTGCTCCAGAAAGATGGAGGAATGCTGATGATAGTATTCAATTAAAGTTGTGTTTTTCACAGATATTTTGGTTACAGTTTTGTTTTCTTTAAATTCTACTCTATTGTAATTGGGTCTGCTGTGATGGGTGCTTATTTCTACTGCTCACAGAACAGTCTGTTCCACCTTTTAACTTGCTAGCACACTTTGTAAACAAGGGAGGGTTAGGCTGCAAATCAAAATTAAATTTATTTACATGCCATTGCCAAGGAGCTTTTGGTTTTTTTTCTACTGTTGCTCAGAATTTTTTTAAAATCGCTGATAGCCAAGTGTATTTCAGAAGTCTTATGGATCACGGTACATCCATTTCTGACATGAATGCTAGTTTTTTTTTTTAAATATATCATCGTGATTACATTTGCTCAATAAGTTTTAAAAAAACACCTCAAAATCCAAAATAAACAAGCTGACTAATTTTATGGTTGCTAATTGCATTCATTGCTATGCAAGCTTGGATAATGATAAGAGTAATCAAATCTCATGCTTCAGGGTATATGCTCATCACCTGTGCATTTCAAAAAGCCTCTTCCCCTCATCCTTACATACAGGAGGAAGTAATTAACTAGATATAGAACAAATGGAGGTTCCATTTTTGGTTTGTCTCTATTTATTGTCTTTAATCCCATTTCCTGAGTAGGAATCTGGGAAGAAGGATAATGGATTCCACTGAACAATATGGGTTTTCCTTGATTCTTTTGGAGAACACTATGTGTAGGTTTAAATTAATATGATGTATTTCAGAAAAGACTGTAGAGCAGTATTCCCAGCCTAGTCAATAAATCTGGAGGCAGCAAGATGGGAAAGTCCGCTGTCTTTTTTTTTAAATGTCTGGACTAAATGTACTCTGGTGATGGAATACATCCAAGATTTCTGCAATCTGGCCAGCCACCTGAGAGATTGGCCCAAGTGCATGCTGGTTTACCAATTTTGGGAAAGATTAAATGAAGACCCATACCACAACTGCCTACCCCAGAGGATGCCATGGTATGGCATCAAGTGGCCACTGAAGTGGATATTGACCTAATGGAATACCACAAATGAACCGCAAAGGAAGAAAAGAACTATTTTAGGATGTATTGATTATAGCTTATTTACTAAGCTACAGTTGTCTGGCTTCACATATTGTGCTAAACAAATCATGGTTTAGTGGTTCAACCATTAATTCAGCCATAATCAAAGCACAAAAAAAGCATTGAGGTGTTTTGTGAATCAGGCCTCTATCTCATTTCCATATATCTCTTATTTATTTTTATTCAGCTCAATAATACATTTTTCTTAATTTTTCATCATTTTATCACTGAACTCTAGATCCTTTACAGCTTTCTATAGACAAATGTATGAATGGATCCTAATGAGAAACACTATTTGAGTTTATTCCTTTATTCTCCAATAGCTCATTTGAACCTGCTAGTCACTGCCTATTGATGCCACAGACATGACATGATAAACATGCATGTATGTCATTAGACTTCAAAAACATCTGTCTTTGGACTGATAGGATTATATTTGCATAGCCAACACATTATATTAACATGGAAAGCACTAGCCAAGGAGACAATTAAAAGCTGGGTTCACTATGTCTAAACAGGAAACAGCTCTTGATAATACTAGAGAGATGTTCGGGTTTGCCAGGAATATGAAGAGGGAAGATGAAAGATTGCCATATTTTTATTTCATTTCAAGTATTGTGTCTCCCTAAATCTTAATCAAAGATCAACAACTCTTCCTATAAGAGATCACTGATATTCTAATATGCAACTGTGATATGCTTGTTATTATCTTTAATCTGTTATTTATATTTTTGGGAGTCCCTTGTCATTTCCTTCTTTCTCTTTTTTTTTCTGTTCCTGCCTATCTGTCATCTAATTAATTGATCCGCCTTTATGTACCACCTAATGAAATTATTTTGTTGCATTCTCTATTGTAACTACCTGTTGACACATTCATATTATCTAGTGGGCACCTTTGAATGCTAGTGTGTGTTTGTGTGTGTGTGTGTGTGTGTTTGTGTGTAGACACAGATACATTTGTGTGAGTTTTGTAAATGTATATATACATACATACATACACAGTGTGTGTGCATGCGTGTGTGCGTGTGTGTGAATATTAGAAAATAAGTATTTTCTAATAAGTATTTAGAAAATTAAGTGTGTATTATATACACACATACTTGATACAGAATAAAGAAAACAGTAGAAAATTTGGACATATTGATAAATAAATTAGAGAGCTGAAGAGCTACCACAAAAGGCTAATTCCTGTATTAATCTAAAAAATATAGGAACATCTCCAAAAGTTGAGTAAATATAAAATAGTGAAGATTTTCAGTCATCAGGTCATTGTTGTCTCAAAGGTGCTTTTTCAAAATTGAAAGATTGTCTTTTGATAAGATATTTTACTTCTCATTCAAGAAGATAAAGCTTCTTCCTCAAGGAAAAAACAACAGTCCAGTTGCCTTTTGAAGAAGCACCTATGACAGCAGAGTTACATATGAGGGCTCCTTGGTGCTCTCTGAGCTTGCTTGTTTTCTTGCAGATGTTTCATTACCCAAACTAGGTAACATCATCAGTGCTAGTCTGTTTACATATGTCTAGAAAACAATTAGGATGTGCCCAGTGGTGGTATTCAGCCGGGTCGCACTGGATCAGGCGAACCGGTAGCAAGAATTTGGTGTGGGTCGCGGAACTGGTAGTAAGTTCTGGCTGGCCACCCCCTCCACTTGGTTGCCCTCCCGCCCGATGCTCACTCACCCCACCCACCTGCCTGACATTCACCTAAGGTATTTCTTTCTTTTTTTGCCTCCCGACAATCAGCTGTAGATAAGATCAGCTGTGTCAGGATTCCCCTTGCTGAGGCCCAGGAAGGCAAAAAATGGAGGGAAGAGCTCATCCACACCATTTTTTTGCCTTCCAGAGCCCCAGAAGCTCTTCTGAGGCTAGGAAGCTCCCAAAATGGAGCTTGGAGGGGTGCTGCGTGCCCCTCCCATGCTCTGTTCCTTTTCTTGCAGAGCCCCAGAGGAGCCTTAGGGGAGCCAAAATGCCCCCCAGAGGCTCCTCTGTGGCTAGGAAGCTCCACCAAATAGGTGGGGGCTGCAAAAAAAACCATGCCCACCCAGTCACATGGCCACTCCCTCCAAGCCACGCCCACAGAACTGGTAGTAAAAGTTTTTGAATCCCACCACTGGATGTGCCTTAGACTTCCCACCGATTAGATGCTTCCTGCTAGCTAGACTTTTTCAGGCTTTCACATAAGCCTGATGAAAGTTGGCACCCTTTTAAAGATGTTTAATGAGTGGATTTCTTAAAGTAGCAATAACATTATCTCAGGTGTCTTGAACTCTGCAACATATTTGGAATCGTTGAATAACAGAAAAAATGCTGTGCTCATGGGTGATCTGAAGCTTGCTTTCTGAATTTTTTTTTCTGAAGTGCACATAGCCTCATAAAATGCTGCCACCATGGGGAAATAAAATCTGTAATGTGCAACTGCTAGGGAAGAGGAATTACAATTACATGCAAACTGGGTTCTAAAATAGAACAAGTGATATAACTATTAAATTTATGGTCTTGGACCAAAGCAATGTAACTTTCCTATAATCCAATACAGTAATATTTTCGGCAATAGAATAATAAAAGCAGTGAAATAAGGAACAATGACAAACACTAACAATATAGTTAAATATCATTGCATGTGAAAACCCAGTACAAAGAAAAAGAGTAATGCTGTTTAATAGTATTAAATAAAATGCTTGGAAAAAGGAAGAATTCTTTCTGACACTGAAGGATATCAATCTTAGTTGTATCTGACAACTTTGATCTGAATGAGTTTTAAAGATTTCTCAATAATAATATAGTGTTTCACCTTGGATATCACCATGGGTGTTTCTTCTTAATCACACATTTTATTTATTATTGGGTTTATTTGGAACATCTCATGCTAATACAATCCAAGAACAAAACAGAAGCATTCTCATTGCAACATTGTGTGTGATACATGTGGTTCTATTTGCCACAGAAGCTACTTTGACCTTGGTGAATCTAATCAGTAAGTCCAGTATGACCTGACCATCACTTTCAGGAAAGAGGCACCACCCATCAACCTGCATTTTAGCTGGTTTTCTATCAGTGGCAACTTTTTCCAAATGTGTTTAGAATGTGTTTAGTGTGTGGTAGAATCCGAACTTACAAAAACATGTGCTTTTCTCTAGAATGGAATGAAATGGAATGGAATGGAGTAGAATTGAGTAGAGTAGTGTAGCGTAGCATAGCATAGCATAGCATAGCATAGCATAGCATAGCATAGCATAGCATAGCATAGCATAGCATAGCATAGCATAGCATAGCATGAAATAGCAATAGCAATAAGATTTATATACTGCTTTACAGTGCTTTACAGCCCTCTTTAAGTAGTTTACAGAGTCAGCATATTGCCTCCAACAATCTGAGTCCTTATGTTACCCACCTCGGAAGGATGGAAGGATGAGTCAACCTTCAGCCTGGTGAGATTTGTACTGCCAAATTGCAGGCAGCCAGCAATCAGCAGAAGTAGCCTGCAGTACTGCATTCTTACCACTGTGCCATTGCAGCTCATAGAATAGAATAGAATAGAATAGAATAGAATAGAATAGAATAGAATAGAATAGAATAGAATAGAATTTTTAAATTCTGTCCAATCAAGACACTATCCATTCTATTGGACTGTAGTTGAGATTGGTGGTGATGTCCATCACCTATTATTTGAAAAGTAAAAGCTAAAAACTTCATAGAGGAGTGCTATAGCATCTCCATTCTCCAAATTATACAATAGATAGAAATCCAGCAAAAAACTGTATATAAGTTAAGCTATTAAATCTAAGAGTTCTGCTTTTAATAGATGTGTTGAAAGTAGAGTTTGAGCCACTCTGAGAGAAATTACATTTGAATTTCTTGAATACCGCCAAAGTATACATGGTCCTGCATGATAATGCATCTGATTACTCTGCAAACAATGTGATAACCTCTAAGTGTGTCTGAGTTTGTCCCTCTTTTGGAATCCAAACGTAAGGAGAACATTGGATTATGTACTTCTGCCTGTAACTTGCAGCAGCGATTGTATTAAGAGGACAGATGTTTTTATGATGGTATTGCTTGTATGAACATGTTTAATATTGCTTCCCAATTACATCTGTATTGGCTCCCAGGGGCTTATTTCCTCAGGTAAATGACTTGTGTTAGCATATGTTTGAGAGATCAAGGCTATCATCCTTCATGCTTTGTGTTATAGAAAACACCTGACAATATTGATCAAACAAAAGCTCTACAGTATCCACATAGGCAATATAATTCCAGAGTTGGTGTATGAAACATTTCCCTTGTCTCTGTAGCAATTATTAATGAATGGAATAAAGCTGCAAGTGAGCACAAAGGGCTACTGTTCTTTTCTGATTTTCTTGCAATATCAGCAGTCCAGATTGTATACTAATACCATGTATCATACCTGGAAATGCACCAGTTGTTGATAGATAGGTATTTGTGAAAGGTATATTTAAAAACGAAAAACCAGCTATCTCTGATTGGGCTGACCTGGGAGTATTAAGTACAGTATTTTTCTTCATGAGATGAAATCAGGGGCTTATTGCGGATTTGATAATTTGAAAAGTTAAGAGTCGTGCAGTCTTAGTGCTTTTGTGAAGAGGCTATGCTCCATGCCTGTAGCGTGAGGCACAATATGCAATTCATTTTTGTGGTGTATATTCCCAAGTTAAATTGTTTAAAAATCCATATAGAGATTTATAATTATGCAATTTGTTGAATGTTCAGTTATAAGACACTTGTGTATTATAGCAATCACAATAGCAATACCACTTAGACTTATATACCACTTCACAGTGTTTTACCGAACTCTCTGAGGTTTATAAAGGTCAGCATATTGCTCCCCCCTCCCAATCTGAGTCCTCATTTTAACAACCTCGGAAGGATGGAAAGCTGAGTCAACCTCGAGCTGGTCAGGATCAAACTGCAGAATTAGAAATAGCCTGCAAAAATACTGCAGTCTAACCACGGCACCACCGTGGCTCCTTTGTGGCACAGTGGTTAGAATGCAGTATTGCAGGCTAACTCTCATTTAGCTCTCATTTAAATATCAATTATCACTTTCTAAAAGTACCAGAAAGATTTGATATTTTTTAGACCAGAACAATTTTTCTGTCTTTCTTCTTCCTTTCCCTACATCAAATCTACCAGCAGCTAGGTCATCTAGATATTTTGAGAAAGCTTGAAAGAAAGTTTGAGTACAGTAGTCAATATCTTTTATCTATCCTCCTTGGCTTTGACTTTCTTCTTTTCATGGACTCACTTGTGAACAGTTACAAAAATGCACACTTCAAAGAATCATCACATTCAGTGTGCTTAACAAAGTCATTAAAACACCATTCTTCTATATTTGTACAAGTTGTGAAGCTTGGCTAGTTTTAACCATTGTTGATCTTGTGGCTTTGGATGTTTTGGAAATATAGCCCATTTGATTACTTTATATTGTGCAAACCTAAAAAAAAATGTTAATTCGGTAACCATATAAAGCTGTTGCTTTATATATATATATAAAAGAAATGGTGAAAACTTGGCCAGTGAAAGTATACAGAACCCTGCTATTTCTCTCTTCCCCAAGGCATCCATTTATGTATTAGACACTTTGAAGGAAATAAAAACAGTGGGCATTTCTGAATGGAGAAGCTATAAACCCAGGAAGAATTCAGCCAGAGTTGTGGAAAGCTGCATTTCCTCAAGGACAATCTGTTGGGGATTGCATGGTACATGAGTATGAAACTAGAAATAAATAGGGATACAGTCAAATATCTTTTTCTCCCCATTTGATACTTATCTTTTACTTTTTTCCCCTTTATAATATCCTTCCCTACTGTCTTCTATAATTTCTTGCTTTAGGCTTGCAAATGTTTCATCCCCCCATCTACTCCACTGTTTTTATGATTTCGTTACTACCTATGCTGATGCTGTTTCTTCTTTGTCAAAAAGTCTCACCTGTTTTTCTGTATAATATACAGTTATGCCCTGAAATGTATTTATTGCGAACGTCTTTGCCTACTAGTTAATTTTCATTAATTGATGATGGGTCATAAATTTCTAAATGTTCCATTTTCCTAAGTTTGAACTGTATACGCATCATTTTCAGTAGATTTTCTATCTTGTTTTCCACCTCCATTTTAAATTTTCCTGAAATAGGAAACAAAGATTGTTGCTCCTTTTACCTGATTTGACTACAGCAAACAGAAGAGGAGGGAAGGAATTGTCAGAAGAAGGCAATGATCATATGCCATGGAAACATCACTGTAACACCAAATTTGCATTTTTCTCTTTCAAGAAAGGCTAGAAGTACCTCTCTGTCTTTAAAAAACATCACTAGGAGATAATTTTCTCTTCTCTTGCTTGTCCATGCCCTACCATTTGTATTAAATACTATTTTTACAACACAACTGCAGCTACACATGTCAGGCCCGGAGAGGGCTTAGGTAAAGTGTAGAAGAACTGTGCAAATAATTCAGATTTGTTTTTCTGTGATTACTGTTCAAGTAATTCTGTGAACTTCTATTCAAGTAAATACTCAACTCTCATCCAATAATCAACAAAAATTCTTCTTTCATACCATGTTTATTCACCTAAAAGCAAACCTGTTATATGTACAAGAGTGTAGCTGTCACATTGACAAACAGAACATACCATTATTATACAGAAATAAATACAAGAATTATATATCCACATATGCTACACATTTTACTATCACATTTATTCAAAAGTGGATTTAATTTAAACTGACCCTCCTCCCCAAAAAACATAAAACATCATCACTTCTCACAATTTAAATGAGGCTTCCAAAGAAATATGATATATTTTATTATTTTTGTATTTATTTATTTGTCAAACAAAAATTAGAATGGAATGGACCAAAATGAAAAAAAAATGTGATAGGGTTGATAGGCATCTTAATGCACTTATGCACAATCCCTTAGGAACCTCTTAAATATGGGATGAGGCCCACAGAAGTTAAGTTAGAATTAAAACTGTGAAAGGTGGTAGCTAAGACAACTGAATCTGGTAAGATATTTGACAACTCTGTTACAAAAATCAAAAATTTTATAATCAAATTTAAAGTGGTTTATATTAAGTTCAAAGTGATTATTCTGATGCATTACATTACAATTAAAATTTGAAAAAACATTTACAGCTAAGATATTACTATGTACAGTTTTGTATGTCTGACCACATGCATTACAGTTCTAAACTATCCAAACCAAGAATTTCAAGGCAAGTAGCACAAGGTATTCTATTATGGACAGAAGAGTGCAAAACTTTTCTTGTAAAGTATTTCTGAACTCGATCAAATGTATTAAAGGCTGCATCCAGACTTTTGGTCTGGATGATTGAATCTTCATTTTACATATTCCCTCTGTCCATATTTTTATATTTGAAATCAGTTCTTCAATAAGTTTGTGCACTTAATATAAGAAGTTAATGTCATGTGAATAATATTGTTGGGGCAGCCTTAATTTAAGCACTGTAGATAAAGATTTCCGACTTTGCAGAATTCCTACGACAGAGCTATAATGTGGCTGCAAAAATCTGGTCAACCATTAATGGCAACATAATTAAGTGCTAGTGAATGGCTTACAGTATTTTCTAGAATCAAGCAATCATTGCTATGCCAAGTAAATGCTAATGCGGACAAGGTTTTTGTAAATATCCAATACAGCAATAGTGGGAGAACATAGCCACTTATAGTAGCATAGCTGTTGATTCTACCAAGTTGGAGCCTAAAGTAACTTTCTGCAATCATGTGTCTGCAAGATGTTTGAAATAATATCTGTGCTAAGTTTATATTTTTGGATTTTTTTTTCTCTTAAACAAATGAAAAGGAGAGTGACAAATGGCAGATAAGATATTCTACCCTAAAGACTGAGTAGTTACATAATAATAGAATCAACACAAACACATTTCAGGTTGACAGAGGAGAATTAGGTCTGAAAAGAATCGATTAACTGCAAGACAATCCTCCAAGACTACAAAAAGTCTCTTTGCTATAAGGAGTAGTAATATTTGAATTACAGATTTTTAAACTATGTGTTTTAAATATGTGAAAAAAGAGGTTATGCAGCTAGATAGAGGATTTACAAGTACTCATGTCCTGAAGAATACATAAGAAACTATCTGATATATAGGACGGACATTTAATAGATTAATTGGGAAATTAAGACATCATTGGAAAACTGTAAGAAATCAGTGTTTCTTATAAATTGGAGAAAATTATTTCAGCTCAGAATACTGTTGAAGGATTATGTTTGAACAGTTCACATTGTTTTGAGATTGCTATGTCATTCATCTTGGAAGAAAGGAATGAGAACTGTGATATATTTTGAAATGAGAAAGATAGTTTTCTCCAGGGATTTCAGGACTGGACTTCAAACTCGAAAAAGCCAAATTCAGCACCCACCCACCCAATTTGAAATTTCCTGGGTGATCTTGGGTCAGTCAGCCTAATCTGTCAGATTACTGAGAAGTTGGTGATAAAATGGGTTTTTTATTACTAGCTTGAGCTGTATGGGAAAGATGGAATATCAACGTAATAAATATAATTTAATAAAGCAAGTTAGGGCTTTTCAAAGCATGGTGTAATCTTCAAAAGATTGGTTGGATAACAAAGTTATTAGATTTTCCTTAATTTGTTAAATATACACTATTATCTGTGATCAGGGGATAAATAGACATGTGCAATTGTCATGATCAAACCTGATATCCTGTTCACCTGTTATTACTGTATATAATGTTTTCACAATTATACCTCAGCAAAACCTTAGAGAAATATTGGCCTTATTCCTCAAGCATCATATTGTTTTTTGCATATATTTGAATAAGCACTGTGAAACATCTGTTGCCTAAATGAAGGCTGTGCAGTGGTTTAGATTCAAAGGCAAAATGGTGCTTCAGAGATTACAGCCTGCAACCAATTAAACAAAACGTGTCCTTTTCTGGAATTGCACAGCGGCTTCCATGGGCAGTTGCACAATCCTGCATAAAGTCACAACTGCTTTAAGAAGTTGCAGGCAGATGTGAGAGTTTCCCCTTATACTCTATGGAATAATCCTATACTCTCCATCCTTCCCCCCCCCCCTTCTTTTGGCCTTCTTTGATGTAATCTAGAGGCCTACTATATCAATTCCTTTGACAAGATAATATCTGATTTAAAGGCTATAGTACACAAAACTTTATGCCTTGGTAAATGTGCTTGCCAGTAAGGTGCCATAATTATTTTTGTTGTTTTTCCATGAACTAATGATGTTTGTGGGCATCTAGGGAGCAATACAAGTGAGAAAATGAAACAGTAGCAACAATACTTAAAATGTTAGTCTGGGAACTGTCCTATTTTTTGCAGAAGGATTAAAAAGATGGCAAATTTTGCACTCAGATAGCCAATGCCATCTGTAACCTCTGGTGGCCTCCTAGAATCTCTGGTATTTAACAAAGGCAGAGAAATGTGTGGAATTAAGAAAAAGGCTCTGCTGTAAAAATGTTGTTTTTTCATTTGCTAAGAGTCAATAAAATGTAGAATATCTTTACTGAAGCTGGTACATGATCATGTTTTCCTTTTTTTTTTAACCAGTGGTTGTCTGTATTATCTCAGAATTTTGTATAGCTAATCATTGTGGGAATATAGTTCAGCTGTCACACCTATCCTCCCTGTCTCCCAATTCTGAGATCAGAAATACTGAACCACAATGAGAGGGGAATCTGTATGGAGATTCTCAGTCATCCAGGTCATGGTTGTCCCAAAGGTGCTTTTTTCAAGAGAAAGTCTTGAAAGTAAGTCCAGTCGCTTTTTGGAAAAAAAGCACCTTTGGGACATGAGAGAGGAATTTCCGGGGGATTGTCCCAGGATTGATATTGTGGTAGGAGCTCAATCTGAGTTCCTTTTACATTGCTTGCTTCTAACATAATATTATTGAGACTCGGAGGCAACATAATGTAGCAGCTGTCATTATAACATGATTGTAACATGAGAAAGTATTCCCTGGTGTCCTAGACAGGGAAGTTTTTAGGAGAAAGCTGCCGAAGGGGAAGTAATAGATGCTCACCTATGGCTACTATTTACTGACTCTTGTTCTTGCTGTGATTGGGAAACAAATGTTGCTTTTCCTACAAAATATCCTCACAAAGCAGTATCTATACTAGAGATGCCCTGGTTCAAACATTTCTTTGTATACCTGAGGATGTTTAGATTGTTCATCACATGCAGGAGAAGCTTAGGTTTCAGGTAGACTGAAACAATAAACGATTTTGGGGCGTCTTAAAGATGGTGAAATGGAATATAGCTTTAAGCTTTATAATATGCAAGATTCAATCTGAATTTGGAAAAGGCAGCAGAGATACACCCTTGTTTTCTTCACACTATACAGATAAACATGCTCTGACAGACAATTCAGCACTTCAAGCAGTATGTTTCATATATTAGATAGGCTACACCTGAATCCAGGGATGCAAGTTGTCCAACATTTGGTTTGAGAAGTATTATGACGTAGTCTTTAACCCATTTATGATCAAGTCTAAGAAGCAGGTCAGAAGCTCTTGTTGTGTGTATATATTTCTTGTTTCTACTTTTTAGTTTGTTACTGAACTTGGTCTGTTCTTCTGATACCAGGTTAATGAAAAGCTATCTGAAAGAATCCTTAACCAGGGAAACTCAGATTTTTTTTACATGGTATTCAGCACTTTATAAAAATAAACTTCATATGTTAAAACCTAATGTATTTATTTTGTACAGTTCCTACCTCACTAAGATCCACTTCTATTCCCAAATTCCAATTTAAACTGATTCTGAAGGATATATATGGAATATAAATTAAGACAAACCTCATATAATGTTGATTAATTCATCCTTTAGAACTAGGTATGAGACATATATAAGTTGTCAAATAAAGAGGGAAATGTATTTCTTCCTTTCTTACACTAACATTGTTACTGTGGTCCCTTACTGCACTGCCAATCTACACAAAACGCCCTGACAGAAAAATTGTCATGAAAGTTAAACTAGACACGTCCAATTTTGTTACAGGATAATCTGTGCTAAAACATGTGCCAGCTTGAGTAACCTTCTCAGGCTTATACTATTGTTTTCTATTAAATGTCAACTCTGATAGACTAGCTTGCTTATTGGAAAGGGCAGATTTTTACTTCAATAAAAACAAACCTTGTTAAAAAGACAGGCATTCCCTCAGTAATAAAACAAAAACAAAAAATCAACCCTTTTACAATACATGAAATATTCACTCTTAATTGGCATGAGCACACTGTAAATTTTTATTGGTGGTGTAAAGGCTAACTAGAGATTATTTGTTTTCAGAGGATTGTCAAGGTTATGAAACATTTTCAAGTACCAGAAGATGCATAAATTAAGTCTGCTTTCTGTGATAAGATAACATCCTCATGGTGTTGGATTAAATATGCAGAAACCTTTGGGACAGACATACAGTATCTATATCTATATCTATCTACAAATTTTCACAATATTGTCTATGTATTAAAGGCCCAAGTCTCATGTGATATAAATTTGCTTAGTCTCTCTTGACAGTCTTGTAATTGTGTTAATTTACAACTTTTCCAAATGTGTCTTTGCAGCCCACACTTGCTGAACAGAGTATATTATCTTTAGAAGTTAAAACACAAGGAATAGGAATCAATAATTTCTGTCAAATGTATGTTATTCGTCAGAATTTGCACTTGGCTCAAGGAGTAATCAAACAATGATTATTTTGATGTTGTCTGCTGTAGATTTTAAAGATAGCATTTAAAATAATGTTATTACAATATGTATTATTTATGAAATATCTAAAATGCTAAGTGCTGTAAAATGAATGAATCAAAACCACTGTTAGAAAAACAAAAGATCATGTTGCTCTTCAGTTTTATTGGAAACATGAAAAATTCAGCATCAGGAATAGCTACAATTCATAGTTGGGGGCCACATTTAAGAAGACAGAAGTGAACACAAGGACTACAGTGAGTAAAGCAATGTTGTTTCTTGAGAAGAAGAATGTCAAGGTTCACCGAACAAGGTTGGAATATTGCACTTCTGTTTCTCTACTGCTGAAATTTGGTGGAATGGCTTCTGGGAAACCCCCAAAATGCATAGGGCTTGCAGTAATGCAAGAAAGAACATGCTAATTCCTTTAAATTATTGTCATTGTTCTATACCTTCACAAATTAGAGACTATGTATATGTTACAAGAAGCCATGGGACATTTCTGCACAATTGTATGAGGACCTTACTCATGCAGATGTAAAGGTTTGAAATACTTCAGAAAACTCTAGTCTCTTGAAAAACCTTGAATAACCTTTGGTAGACCAAAAACACCCTTTGGGAGTACTGTTATCACAGCTCCCCTGGCAACGATTTGAATCTTCTTCTCCCAATTGTTGCTAAAACTTATTCTCAAAACAAAAAGTGTTGCTAAACTATGAAAATCAGATTCAGTGTCATCCAAAACTTTGGGGTTTTTTGAGGCTTTCAGTGCTAAGCCATGTATCTGATTTGGATGTGAATCAATTAAAAATTCTGGAAAATAAGAGTTTCCAGATATAGAGGAGAGTCTTTTCTTTATACCATTACCCTGTATATCTGGAATAAATCAATAGTAATGCAAGAAAAATAATGAAGTTACAGGTAATCTTCAACTTACAATCATATGTTCAATGACTATTCAAAGTTCAGAGGACACTGAATTAATAGTGGTTATGACTGGTCATCAGAGTTCTGGCCATCCCAGCACCTCTGCAGTCACGTGATCACAATCTGGATGCTTAGCAACCCATTCACACTTATAAATAGTTACTAAGCTGTGATAACATGATAGCCATTTGCAACCTTCGATGTCAGTTCCCTAGAAAGTCAAAGAGGAACCTGTGACCTACACTGCCTCTTGCACACTCCTGCACATTTTCCTTAACTCTCCCTGACCTACTGTAAGTAGCACCTCTTTCAACATCCTTGCACTCACCTCTTGCTCGCCCTCCTGTCTTCAATTCTTTCCCACACCCTCACCCACCCTCTCCCTGGCTCCCCCACCCAGCCACTTATCTGCTTGTTGGCCTGGGACTTGTAGCTTCCTACTACTGACTTTGGTTGTGAGAAGCCAGCAGAAAGTCAACTCACCTAATATCTGTGATATTCCATTAACATGGTAACCAGGACTGCAGTTATTGTGCTTTACTACTACATTGCTTAGCAATTTACTCATCTGTGGTGAGTGAATCATCACTATTCTTCCCACATGTAGCTTACCATTTTCAAAAAGACTGGATAAATGTAAGGAAAATAGGCTGTTGGTGCCAAAATTCATAATTTCAAAGGAAAACTATGTTTTCACTGTAACCAGAGACTGAGATGAAAGTTGTAGATACTTTGAGGTCCAAGAATTTTCTATAACTTAACCGCTCAAGGGTTCAGGAATAAAGCATAACATTTGTGTTATTGCTTCTGATCTCCAGACCACATAATCTTAAGAAGAAAGATTGTTTCCTTGGCTAGTGCTCTGTCTGTTTGCATTATGGGATGCTTACCTGGAGGCTGATCCTTTGCTAAATCCCTTCTTAGTCTTACCCAGTGGACTGGAACTGATGTTTGTTTTTTAACTTCACAAACCCATAGGTTACTTGCTGCAGGTGTGACATAAAAAGTGGAAGTGAATGAAGGAAGAACAAAAGAGGAATATGGGTGGTACACCTAAGGTGGGAATGTACTGTGTCTAATTCTAGACACTTCATTTTTAGAAAGATTCAGAAAAACTGGAACAGATGCTGAGAACAGCTATAAGGATGATCAGAGGACTGGGTATGTTTAGTTCTGAGAAGCAAAAACTGATGACATGTTATTTTGGCATTTAAGTACCTAATGGGCATTGCACAGAAAATTAATTCCTGTTTTCTAGTACAGTGGTTAAGACACTTGGCTTATCAAGTGGAAAATCCAGGTTTGAGACCCAAGCGTTGCACAGTATGGTGAATTCCCATCCTCGTTCTAGGTCCTGCCATTCTAGCAACCCAAAAGCATGCAAATCTGAGTAGATAAATAGGTGCCACTTCGGTGGGAAGGTAACAGTGATCTGTGACATCATGCTGCCCACATGACTGTGGAAATGTATTTTGACAGCGCTGACTCAACAGTGCTTGAAATGGAAGACACTGCTTTCTATAATGGGCAATGACTAGCAAAGTAAAATCCACAGTGATAATAACAGAAATATAAGATGTAATGCTTTAAATTAAGTTAACTATTATGAATAACTTTCTAATGGTAAGAATCAATCCTTCAAGCTGAGGGCTCTGATAAGGAAAAGAAATCTAATTTGTAGCCAAGAATCAACTTTGGCTGGGGAAGGAAGGGAAGGAAGAAGGAAGGAAATGTTGCCATAAAACAAAGTATGGGAAAAGTTTCACATTAACATCAAAATAAATGTTAGATGAATGAGTATCTAAAAGCAGGTAAAAATAATAGGGGAACAGTGCATAAAAGATTGCCCAGTTTAGAGTGTCCACTTATTTTCTTAGCTAAATATTAACTGACTTAGAAAAATGAAGCAAATGTTAAATCCCAAACAGTTTGAAAAAATAAGAATAGAACAATCAGAGATATTCAAACCTTCAAATAAATTTTAAAAAGAAGAAGATTAAATGTAGCAATTCAGTGCCTAATATGAACCTCATGGAACTACTTGGAAGTATAGTGATCACGCATAATTATTATAGCTCATGTTGTATGAACTCTAAAGCAATTTGTAGTCTAGATAGAATGCGTGTCTGTTCTATATAATACTCTGACTGCAGCAAACTAAGTTGTCTTTATTTGAAAATAGAGGTGGAAAAGTCAGACTGGCAGACATGATGGTCTTACATGATCCATATGTTTGAGATTATAAGAATGCTGGCAAAGTTGTTAGAGCATTGCGTGTGTCTGTGTGTCTGTGCCTGTGTGTGTAAAAAAAAGGGAGATTCCTGGGTCAGGCAAGTAACACAAATTATCTCAGTCTTTATCTTCATACTCTTTGGAGCCTTATGTATATAATTCAACTTCTGCAATTGTGAAGACTAAAAAGCAAGGATATTTGAAGACAATAATGCTGGCGGAAAATTACCAAGAAATAGAACTTGATAGAATAGTCACAGATAATGGTCTGATAAGAAAATGCCTATATCTTTGACTCTCTGACACAATGATCTAGCTTCCTCATTACATCATTATCTACCTGTCATGTTTCAAAAACGCTCCAGCACATAGAGGAAGTTGGAGTAGATTAAAAATACATTATAATTCTCATCTTTCACTTTCCTCTTTCTGAATTTTTGAAAAATAATGATGGTCTATCACCAGAAGTACCTCTTTGCCTATTTATTGCAGATGCCAAAATTTGAAACATCCAAATACACACCATTATTTTGATTGGGACAATCTTCTTCTTCCATCAACCCTTCTACAGCATCAAAGATATGATTACTCTGTTTGATAATGCATCCTTTGTTGAAAATGGTGAGTGATCTTATTCCTCATAAGTTAGTGACAATTCCCTTTTTAAAGCTGCCTGCCTAGATTACTGAAAAGTGAACTACTTTGTTTCTTTTTATGTACCCTTGATACCTATTTTACTTTTCTTATATTACCATCCTTTTTTCACATAAGGATTTATTTTAAGAAAACATTTTAATTAACTTGCTTAATTTGGAGTCTGGAGTTTGCCTGTATGCTGTCAAAGATCTTTCTTCTACATACTAGACCACACTAATATGTAACATTGGACCAACAGCAGATTCAGAGATATAATAGATGTGGCATGGACACAACTTGACTTCCTGGCAGCTGCATGTCTTCATGTGTGTTGCTTACATGTGCTTTGAAATAGATATTCATCATGTTTCTTCCCCCACTCATATAGCAGTTCTGCTATAAGAACATAGATGCCATTTTAATTTTGCCTGTGAATATTCTTTCAGCTGCAAATAGTTTAAGTGAAATTGGAAGTTCCTGAACACATTATATATTTATTAATATATTAATTTCCAAACCTTCCTCATTCTTTTTTTTTTCATTTAGGCCATAAAAGAAAGTAGAAGTTAGAAAACTGAGAGAAAGAGAAAGAAGGGCACAGAGAGTTTTAGGAGTAGTTTGTCGTGTACCACTGAATCAAAGGCTTTACAGAAGTTTATGTAGATTGCGTCAATTATTTTGCCCTGATCAAGTTGTGTAGTCCATATGTTTTTGCAGTGTAAGAGTTGCATATTACAGGATAGTTTTTTTCTGAAACCAAATTGTTTATTGGAGAGTAGGTTGTTTGTCTCTAGGTGGAGGATAATGGATTGGTTAATAATTGATTCCCTGACTTTACAGGTGCATAAGTAGATTGGTCTGTAATTTTCAACTAGGCTGGGATCTCCCTTTTTGAAGATGGGGATGACCATGGCTTGTGACCATAGGTTAGGCAAGGAGCTGGTCCTGAAAGATGTTTCAAAGATTATACTTGGAGGTTCAGCTATGGCAGTGGATAGCTTTTTTAAGAAGTAGGTACACATTCTGTCCGGTCCAATAGATAGAGATGTTTTAGATTTCATAGTGCTTTTTCAACATTGTCTTCTGTAAAATCGATATGTATTAGATCATTGTAGTTTTCTAGGAAACTAGGAAATACTGGGCATGATCCATTGCTGTTTACAAATACTGAGCCAAAAAATATGTTAAAGATGTTGGCTTTAATGGTGTCGTCATTGCAGTCTTTACCATTAAGTCCTATCAGGGGTGTAATGGACCTTGAGTCTTTTAGTTTGTTGTTTACAAAATTGTAAAAAGCGCATATAGTATTCTAGTCATTGTCAGTGTATACAGTAACAAAGTTCCTTTTTTTTTATGTTCTTCATCCATCAAACCTTAAATAAAGCTTCTGGATACAATAATCAAAAAGGAGACAGCCTTGTTTTATATTTAGCCTAAACTCTTGAGATGGCACACCCAACAAAATAATTCTTAAAATATGCTTTCATTTTAGTTTTATCATACCACAGATAGGCATGCGACCCAAGTCTCAATTCACGGCCTTCCACAAACCTTCTTCATTATGATCTAATTGCTCAAATATCTGCCTTTGTTCATTGGAAATACCATATCTGCCACAAACAATCAAATTTATTATCTGAATAATTAGTAACATTATCCAAAAAATTGGTACTCCTGTTGAAATTTTTTCTGGCCCTGGTACTCTCAGTAAAAATACATATTCAGTCACCTGAAGTTATCAACACATTCAAGGTAAATAATAATTGATGTTATTTTTTTTTTAAAAAAAATATGACTGGCGTTATTTGTTAAATGTGATTAGCTAGAAAGGAAAGCCTTCCTGCGCAATCCAATCCTTTTATTTCTCTGCCCATAAAAATCAAGACACAATTCTTTACTTTTACCACCATCACCTGTTGTCATAGAAACTATTGGAACACATAAGTACTGCTAATGACTGCAACTTCATTGAATGGACAGGGATGGAGATGGGTCCAGAAGGGAACACTTTAGTTTAAACAGGTGTGTTGATAATAATAGGGCTGATAAGAGGAATAATTCAAGCCACCCCAGTGTAGCATGAACAGCATCCATTATTATGCTAACAATACTAAAAAGGCTATTTACTGGACCTTTTGTTTATTTCATGGCATTGTTTTCCACAAGATATGCAAATGTGTCTGAAAACAAGGAGCTTGTTGTCATGGCGTGAAAGAAGCACCCTGCTCAAATTCTGTATTAATTTGATTATGATCCCTAGGAAAAGAATGGGAAAATGTTCTATGTTTACCATCCCTTACAAAAACTGAGAGTACCACGGGCATATATAGTTCTAATAAGTCTCTCAAAAGCTTTCATCATCCAGTGAATATATCTGTAAAATTATGTCATAGCATCTAGAAAAATCAGCGGCATTCTCTCAGCTTTATCTACAGCACTGTGCTGTTCTTCAGAATGAGAAGGTCACTTACAATACAAGGTATTATTTTTGTTCTTCACTCAAGCTGTAAAATGCCAGAAGAGCTTTGATTTGAAACTTGGAGAAAACAGTTATTCTTGCATCCTCTCTGTGGAATGCAGAAGCCTATACAGGTCCTTAGGATGTGTAAATGTCACTGAAATTCCATTTTGAGAGAAACCATTGACACTCAAGTGACAGCAAGAAGCATTTTGCTTCTGGTTCAGTACAAATTACAGACAACTTGACATTTGGGACCTCAGAATACAAAAGCAGATGGAAACCCTACATGATCAACTGGCTTTTTCATATGCACAAAACCAGTTTTGATTTAAGACCGCTCTTTAGGGACAATTGGGGGAAAAATTGAGGGAAGGAAAGTGTAGGGGAGGGAGAGAAAGAAACAAGGGGTTGCAAAGTTTCTAATTCATATTATTTTCTGCTCTATATTTAAAAACCAAAAGTGAGCAGTAATTTTCCCTGCAAGATATTAAACATAAATGCTATTGGCATATTCTTCAGTTGTTAGTATACAGATTGTATTCTCTAAGCCTCTATTACATAAAGCATAACAGAAAACTAAACGGTTCAAAAAAGAAGAGATTGTAGCAGTTTTTCTTGGTCTCTATTGTTGTTGTTTACTACAAATAAATTCCTATGTTTGTTGTATGCTTTTACTTAAGGCTAGGCTTTTTTGTCTGTCTTGCACATGGAACAAAAGCATTTGGGATGCCTGTTTCAAGAGGTCAGCTAGCTTGATTCTTCATTTTGAGTATTTTTAGTGAAATAAGACAGTGAGCAACAATGTCTTTATCTGATCTGTTTCTCTCTTCTCTCCCCCTCCCCCCCCCCTTTTTTTAACATAGCTCTAGGCTAATGGCAAACATAACACTTTCAGTTCAGTTGAGAAAATAAATAAGATAGGAAGTTAAAGTAAAGACCTGTCATGCCCTGGGGCTGATTTTTAGAAGTGGAAATCAAGGGACACAGTTAACTAGGGAGTGTCAATAAATCCAAATGTGACATGTACCCTGCTGCTTCTGGTGAAACTATTTTAAACAACACTGTCTCACAAAATACCTAAGATATATACTGAATGGAACTATTTGAGATTTCCATAAACTGATGCGATCTTGCTGGAATGGGGAGCTGCATGGTATTTTGAACACATTCTGAAGCACTGAACAATAGAGTTCTGGACACAGAAAGAATCACTTTGCTGTTTTCATTTCTGCTTGCCATATGATAGCCTTTTCCAAACTGATGCCTTCAAGTATGTGGAGAGTACACTTCTTAATATTCCCATCACTCATGCTAGCTGGGAATTTGGGGAACTGCAAAGTCAACATATCTAATAGCTGCTAGGCTGGGGAAAACTATATGTTCTAATCAAAAGCTATAATATTGAGGAGTAGGAAGTTTAAGGAGCTGGGAGCACGTGTACTGTTTTCACCCAACCTTTCTGGTGATGTCAAAGGAGAAGAGCGGAGATATAAACTATGGCCGACATTACCAGTACAAGGGGTGTAGGCTGGGCTGAGCTACATCACACAATGGTAGCCTAAACTTCTATTTGGCAGCCCTTATCAGGAAAGCTTTAAACTAAATTAGTTTAAATATAAAGCAATATGGATTCCAAGGTAAACAGTAACAGGCACTGGGAAAGGTACTTGTCCCTGATAATGCTGGAGATGCTCAGAAATCATCATTATCAGGTAATAGGTAATGCCCTATTACCTGATGCTGATTATTTCTGAATAGCTCCAGCATTATCAGGGATAGATACTTTCCCAGTACCTGCTGCTGTTTGCAGTGTCTGCACATCAATACATAAAACAGGACTAAGAAACAGGAAGAATTAGAAATACAAGAAAGTCTGATTGACCTGACTAGTATCGTGGAAGTCATTAGGATAAGAATGAGAATGTAGAAGTCAAAGGATATGACTTTTTTAAAAAGAAAACTAACCACCCTCCTCCCTGCCCCCAGAAGGAAGACAGAATGCCTTGGCTATGAAAAGAAACCATATACCTGCGAGGAAATTCATTTCCCTGAATATAAAAGTCCTGTCAAAAACCTCTGGGAAGAGAGGTAGGAAGAGGTAGTGGTAGTAGTCCTACCATTATGGCAGTTTACTACAGATACTTGCCTATGGACAAAATGTGGTACAATGCCTTCTAAATCAACTCACCAAGTTCTCAAGAGGGCAAGTTGTAGTTGTAATGGGTGACTTTGTCTGAAACCATTTATCTGAAATGATAGAGGTTTCCTGCCTGAGCAGAGGGTTGGACTCAAAGACCTCCAAGATCCCTTCCAAATCTGACATCCTGACACTATCCCTGATATTTGTTGGTAAAGTAATTAATCTATGAGATCCCCCCACCAAAAATCTGTTTTTTCTTGATGACATTTCAACTTTTCAGAACTTCAAAAAGAAACAATATCAGATTTGATACTGATAAGTTGAAAACCAAAAAGTATAGGAAATTTAACCAGAGGCTGACAACTGTTGGAAGAAATATCCTTCTAGGTTCAGTTCCAAGTGGGGAAAAAGACACTGGAAACATGGAGGCTATTTGGAATGATGGTTTAATGGTAGACAGGACCACATGGCTTGAAGCTCCAAAGAAGGATGATTCCAAGCTCCAAGGTGAAGGAAAAGAGAAAAAAAAGAGCTGGCCAAGATGCTGAGAGATCGTTATATACCCTCTGTATATAATGCCTTAGTGTTTCCTGTTCCTATGCAAGAAATGTATCCAATTGGCTGTCAGGCTCCCAGGGCGAGGGTTGTTAGGAATATGAGTCGCCTAACAGCTATTTGGATTAGAAATACATAAACCAGGATAAACATTTTAAAACTGTATCTTTAAGAAAATGCAAAACTGTAATTAGGTGTGGTTTCTCAAACGGCCATAAGATGGAGCCAAAAACCTGGTTTTTTTAGTCTGAGTCTCAGAAGAGAGTGTGAGTGATCTCTGTTTCCTTCTGTTGGAAAGTATTGCCGTTGCTCCATTTTTCCTAAATGACTGATATTACTGGATTTGATCTAAGTCTGATACTGAACTGTTTTTGACACTGGACTTTGTTACTGATTATCCCTGGATTGAAAACTGACTGATTTAACCTGTGAATGACTTTGGACTGCCTATTTTGAACTTTGCTTAAACCTTTAGTGAAAGTAAAACCCTACATTTACTGTACAGTATATCTGTATGCTGTGTGTGTATTATTCAAACACTATTCTCTATACGTCTCCCTGTATGCGCTCATTCTCCTAACAGGGAATTACCTCAACAAGGGTCTTAGCTAACTTTGTAGGCTTTCCTGAGTTCCAGGCTTGGTTGAGCCTTGCTGGATGATGATGCACTGAGAGGGCTTGTTAAGAATGATAGTCACCTAACAGTTGGGTTGGCAAACTGTTAGCAAACTCTGTTTACTGAACTTTGTTTATGATACTGGACTTCGTTTTTAGATTATCCCTGGACTAATTGTATTGAATACTACCTGCTTTAACCATGTATGATTTGGACTGTTTGTTGGACTTTGTTTATCCATTTACAGGAAGTAAAACCTATATTTTACTATTCAGTGTATCTGTATGCTGGCTGTGTGTTATTCCTCACCACTCTCACTACATTTCCCTGAGTGTACTCATTCTCCTAATGGGGAAAACCTCAACAGGGCTCTTGGGCAATTGCTATACCTTTACCTTTGTTATATAAAGTATTATGGCCCAAGCCTTAATGGCCCACCCATTAACAAAGGTGGGGGTGAGTTTCGGCTTCTAAGGTGAGTTTCTGCTCTTGAGTTTCTACTCTTTTTAGGGGAAAT
This sequence comes from Pseudonaja textilis, assembly GCF_049901715.1. Lineage (NCBI taxonomy): Eukaryota > Metazoa > Chordata > Lepidosauria > Squamata > Elapidae > Pseudonaja > Pseudonaja textilis. The sequence goes on from NC_141993.1 coordinate 34,503,964, forward strand.
ATTCTGCCTTTTTAATATTTCCTAGGATATTTCAATTTTCTAGGAGCGGTGTGGGTGCTAACTTCCTACACAAATAAGCAATAAGAGTAAGGAATGAGAAGAGTAAGCTAAAAAATACAAAGCAAAATAAAGGAATTTGTGGGTTGTCCAGAATAATAATAAATAAAAAAACACAAGAAGCCTGTTGTCTGTGGCAGAGAGTAATGTTCAAGTAATAATAGGGTGCACAAAAAGGTTAAACTTCTTAACATCCTCTTTACTTCTATCCTTTTCTCATTTCCTTAAATGAGAAGGGGGAGGGTGAATCAAATTTAGGATTTATAAAGGTATGCAAAGAAGTTACATTAAATGAATTAAATATCCCGGACCAGACATCTTAAAACAGGGCATCAAACTCAAGGCCCGGGGGCCAGATCTGACCCATGGGGCTGCCCTGGAAACAGCGAAGGACTGCCCTGCGGTGCCTCTGCCAGTGAAAAAGAGCGCTGCCTTTGCTATTTCACAAATCTGCATTCTCTCTACACTTGAGCTTTGCAAGGCACATGACTTATTCCAGTCAGCTGAAGCATCACATTTACATTCATCCTTTTGGCCTTCCTACTTTTAATGCTGTAAATTTCAGAAATGTAACTGTAAACCTTTGTAATTAAATAAAAACTTTTATAGACACAATTTCTGTCCCTTCTAAATTCAATAAGTTTCAGATTCTAACTTTCTGAAGGATGGGAGAATGAGAAAGAGAGAAAGAGGGAGGGAGGGAGGGAGGGAAGGAAGGAAGGAAGGAAGGAAGGAAGGAAGGAAGGAAGGAAGGAAGGAAGGAAGGACAGACTTTTGCAGAAGATGAAGAATATGGTATATCAATTTCATATATATAAATGTAAGCAGGGTTGCAGCCTACAGAAACTTAATTGGATGCAATCGCTGAATCTCATTAATGGTGTGATCCCATTTTAAGGTGAAATAAAGGCAGGAAGCAGAACTTTGCCCTCCAAGAGAAAGAAACTGTTGTTGTTATTGCTTATAAATAACCATCATCTGTTGCCAGAGGGATGACCTCAGGAGGTATGCAGAGATCTTCTTTTCTTGAAGAATTACATATTTCTTCCTCCCTCAAATATGTAATGAATCGAAGTTATCTTCCTGAGTTTATGTGTGTGACAGAGTAAATAAATAACTTGCTTACAGAGCCCATGGATGGTGACGCCATGGTTACAGTCTCAAGGAATACAAAGGGGCGAGAAAGTTCACATCAGGTTCTGGTGAACTTAATGATTAAAGTAGAACATTAAATTGGTGGAGGTGATCTTCTTTTCAACTCATTCAGCAGCAATACTTGAGATTTAAAACAAAACTTTCCTTCTAGTTTGCTAACAGCTGCTAGTAGCTCGGTTCCCTGGAAGCCTGTGCTCAGCTTCCTAAACTTAACCGTGTATACTACTCCTACTGAATTTGACCAGGATGAAATCATTTGAGCAGATTCAAAATTTACTGACTGGTCCCAGTGACATAAAAGTCAATTAGGCTACCTGTTAATTTGATTTTAAAAGGAACTGTGAAGGTACCCCTCAATACTTAAAAGAGGAAATACTAAAAAATATCCAATGGTGGATGGAGCTACTTCTGGATAGCAACAATTCCCCTTCCTTTCCCAAAATTATACTACAAAAGACCCCCAGCTTTGTCTATAAAATACCTAAATACACAAACATATTTATTCATGTGCAGACAAATGTATGAGGGTTGTTCATAGTTATATCTCATTATGGAACACACAGGTCTCAGAGATTTGGTCTTCCAAATATCAAGACTCACTAGCATAAGTTACATTCATGTACACCCAAGTGTGCAACTGTCTTATGTGCAACACAAATTGCTAGAAAATGAAGAATTCCAAACTGCGTATCAGAGAAATGACATGCTCTTGGATAGCTTCTGTGCAAAGCTGAAGCATGAATGTGTACAATAGGTCAGGCTAATGTTAGCAGACAAAATGAAAAATTAAAAGTCTTTACATAGATTAATACATAATAATATACTTGCTCCCTAAACAAGGTCAATTAATCCTCCTAAGATTGTAACAAAGCATTCCCCCCAGTGCATGTTTTCTGTTTGAATAAGGGTAAGGTTTGTTAAATTCCACCTTCTCTTCCAGATCATGACCTGCCTTAAGTCATCAGAAGATGTTTCAGGAGGAAAAAAATGATCCTTTGCTTGGTATCTTTCTAATGGAAAGAATTGTGTATAGTGCCCAATCAAAAAGGAACCGTTGTAATGATTAATGGCTTCAGCTGTCATGATATTAAACTATCATGTCCACCAAAATATGCTTTTTTCCTTTTTGTCAGGTGCAGTTTTACTTGAAGTGTCCGTGTCCCTGTTTAGTTGTGATCCCTTTTTGAAATAATTGGTATGGTTTGATTGATAATGTATATCCCTCTTTAAAGAAAGCACGCCATTTTTCATAATCAGAACCTGAATGTGTAATGAGCATTCTGGCATTGCCTTTAGCATCAGGTCTGTCAAACCGCACCGTTATTTCCATATTGATGCAAACTAAGATATTACACTCCCTCATTACATTGACATAGCATCTCTTTCAACAGTCAGCTTCCAATCATGCATTCCTTGCAAAGAAAATTACCTCCATCTTCTCTTTTCCTATGAAATGAACTAGTCTTGGAAATGTACCCCTAACAAGCTCATCAACTAATTTTTAGGAAATGTTTGAACCATTTTAACAGTCTCAAGGAAAAACAGATTGAAAAAGTTGCTAACCGAATGGCAAACATGAAGAGAAATGAACAGGTAGCTGCTTGACTTAACATTAGCATACTTTATGCTTTATTAGAGTTACAATAGAATCTATTTTGCAAGCCCAAAAAAAGAAAACATCTTTTTATTTCTATAAGACAAACAGCCTCATTTAGAATATATATACACACTCGAATAGATAACAACAGTGTGGAAAGTGCTTTTAAAAAGGCCTTTTCTCTGCATCCTGCCTCTTGTGTTAGGAATCTCTTACATGGGACCCGCAAACAAATTCTTTAAATCAGGTTTTTAACTGCTACATGGCAGAATCAGACTGTGTTCCTGGTCAGGGTCATTCATTCATTCATTCATTCATTCATTCAGGCTGACTGAAAATTTAAATGTTTCAGAATCAACGAAGAACATTCCACTTAAATGCTAAGGCTTTACAATGAGGTGAGGCAGATGTATACTGACAAACTGATTGAACACACTAAAGATGGACATAAAAACAAGAGAGACTCTCACAATTGTAAGACCACTTAAAGAAATTAACATGCACTGGGCTAAGCTTATTTTCCTACAAAGCGCACACAGTTGACTAATGGAACTTGCTGCCACCAGAGAGTTGCATCCAATTAACCCCTCTTGCTGATGGAACGGTTTCTGTCAGCAAAATGAAAAACAAGGGCATTTCCCTCCCAAAACAGCCCTATGCACCTTCAAAACGAAAAGAAAAAACAAGGAAGAGAAATATCATGAGTAGCTTCTGAAGAAATTTCAGTTCTTCTAGATGTACTGGGATGAACAATCACTGATATTTTATAAATAAATCTTAAGTTCTCTCATACTTTCTTGCTCATCTCCAGTCAAGGATTTCTGATTCTATGTTGCTGGGTAGGAGCGTGATATATGTTTCACTGTCCCTTCCCTCCCTCATTAGGTGAAAAGCTCCTCTTTTCTATATACACCCTTTAATTTCTCCCTGAAAAGGGTGGAGAGAGGACAATGTTCTCCTCAGAGTTTCCCAGTTGACCTCAGTGCACAAGCTCCATCCCATGGTGGAATTCACACCATTAGGAGTCTCCAACCTTTATGTCCCATCCTTTAGAATTAGGACAGTCACACTTTCTCATATCATCATCATCATCATCATCATCATCTCCATTTAAGGACCCCATAATCTCTTGCAGAGTGGAGTCTGGAGCTAGCAGAATGTTTCAATGGCCGGATGCCCTTCCTGTCACCATTGTGGAGTTTTGTTCAGTAGGTATATTCTCAGTGTGCCCAGATGGAAAAATATCTGCTTCTACCTAGGATTGAACTCCCAGCCTCCTGATTGTGAGGCGAGAGCTCCACCTCTAGGCCCTACACCACTCTAGCCTCTCTTTCTCGCATCACCCCCATCAAATTAAAGCCCACTATTTCAATATTTAAAGATATATTTCTCTAATGTAGTCCCCCAAAAGATCCCCTTTACAGGAGAAGTTGGAGCACTCTCTCCAAATTATATGTGGTTGGCCTATTTCATATCCTATCAAAGTGCTCGTTTTTGAAAGGCTGAATGTGGGTCTGTCCAACAAGAAGGGAGTTAAGTTTATGCATGTGGTGAGAGGTTAGGGTTCCCCATTCTCTGCCCCTCTACCGCTGATCAGTACCCAGTTTGATTTTTCCACACACACCTGGCAACTGAGAAATAAAATTTATATTTAAAAATGTTTCTCAAACTTTACAGAGCGTCTATTTATGTAGAAAGAAATCATTGTTATTAATGAATTAACAAGCCATTTCTATATCACCCCATGACATAAATATCTCCGGGAAACTTGTATTAAAAACAATTATAAAAATAGAATATATGATAATTATAAAATCAAGTGCAATGTATCATATGTCAAGAATCAAAGCTCACAGTGGTTCCTAAATTAAAACCAGAAAGTTGTAAATAGCATGAAGGTTTTTTTTCCCGAAAGATGTGCTGGAATAAGATCAAACTATATTTTTGTGAAGATTTTTCCAAAACTGTCCTGTCTTTCCTTTTAGAGATAATGGTTTAAATTAACTAATCTCCCAAATAGAAAAAAATCCATTTATATCAATAAAGACAGACTAAAAGTACTCTTCATATTATTGAATCACAGATTTTAAATTATGCTAAATGAACAGGTAGCACCTCATTCTCAGATGCTCAGAACATAGAACATAGGTTAGCTATTCAATATATCTCAGTGAATGTCTATGGAGATTGTCAATCATCCAGGTCATGGTTGTCCAAAAGGTGTCCCCCCCCCAAAGGCAACTGGAGTAAAAAATTAGTTGCCTTTTGGGGAAAAACCCACCTTTTTGAATGCTTGCTGAAATTAACCTCTTTCTCCATTGAGTTCAAATATTCCAGGATTAAAACAGCTTAAATTTTTGAGTCATCTATTCAGAATTAAAATCCTCCTCATGATCACTCATACTTCACCAATGGTTTATATTCTTAGAACCAATAATATCAAATGTCAATTTTTGGTCAACAGTATTTCACATCTATGTACACACCAATTTGCTTCTGGGCATGAGTCCCAATCTACCCCAAGCTGGATACAAGTCCCAAGATCCTTAGAACCAGGAGGCCCCATATGGGGAGTATATGATTGCATTTGTTTGAACTCATCCTCAAGAGCCACCTGAGGAACTCTGGAAGTTGAAGTCCACAAGTCTTAAAGTTGCCAAGGTTGGAGACCCCTGCTCAAGAGCACACTGTCTTGAGGCAGAAGAAGCAGCTGGCAGATTTATAGAGGCAATACCTGTCTTGTTCATTTGTGAATTTTGAGAATAAAATGTTACCAACCATGTACTGATGTGTGCAGAATATAACTTGCCACTTCCAGTACAGACTTCCAATTAGATGGGCCTCAGTGAAGCTGCTGTAGTGTATTTAATTATAAATTTCAAATTTCATAATGATCCTTAGCAAAATTAAGTGTGTGGATTCATGCTAGTGAAACTAGACTAAGCTTATATTTCATAAAACTTATAATCTAACTGATTCACGCATGCTATTCACACATATTATTCATTCTGGAGTTCAGAATACTATCCTAAGTTCATTAAAAGCAAAGAATTTGAGTTTTTAGCAGTTTGTCCAGCACAGAAACACTTCCAGTTTCTTTCCAGGTGTTGTTCAAGGAGCTACTCATCACCTTTAAAGCCCAAATAACACAGGGCTAGACTGTCTATGGGACTGCCTTTCCCAAAGGACATCTACCCATCCTGCCATCAAATTGGATGGGCAGGCTACTAGTTCCTTCCTCTAAATATTATTATGTGGTGGCAGCTAAGAAGTATATCTTTCCTGAAGCAGCTCCTATGGAGGATTCTGCCCTGTGAAGTTCAGCAGGTCTTCATTCTCCTTGTTGTTCAATCGCTAAGTCATGTCCAACTTTTTGCAACCCCATGGAACATGCCAACCAGATTCCCCTGTCCTCCACCATCTGCCGGAGTTTTCACAAATTCAAGTTCATTGTTGTTGTGGCAGACTGTGCAGACGGCACAGGAATCGGACAATGGGGAAGACTGGGGACCAGTCTGAGAGTCTGGAGAGGACTTGGACGAGGATCCTGCATCCAGTGCAGAGATGGAGCCAGGGCCATCTGGGAGTTGGGTGCTGACTCCAGAGCTCCAGAGTCTGGCAGCAGCGAGGCCGAGGAACAAGGGGAGCCTGTTCCCAGTGTGCATGTGTGCTGAGCTGCTAGAAGGCAAGAGCAGCTGAGACAAAAGGGACAACTCGGGAGTAAGGCTTGGAGGTGATTGCCCCTCCCATAAGGTATAAAGAACAGGCAAAGGTGATGAAACCTTTGTAGGAATCAAAGTCATTTGTTCTGTTCTGATTAATCCTTGAAGCTCTGTGTAGACTTTGTACTTTGGTTGGTTTTTTATAATTCATTTGGCACTCTAGTTGTTGGCGGAAATTCAAAGGAAAGAAAGGTGGGTGCTTATCTCGAAGGGACTATTTGGGACTCATTACCAGCTGGGAACAAAAACAGGAGTTGTTTTAACTAAGTGTGTGCTTAATTACTGTCTCGGAAGCCTTGGTTAGAACAGTTGTGTCAATGACACTGTCTAACTATCTCATCTTCTGCTGACTCCTTCTCCTTTTGCCTTCAATCTTTCCCAAAATCAGAGTCTTTTCCAATGAGTCCTTCCTTTTCTTTTGATGGACAAAGGATTTGAGCTTCAGTATCTGTCTTTCCATAGAACAGTTAGGATTGATTTAGTTAGGATTGACTGATCCGATCTCTTTGCAATCCAATGAACTCTCTAAAATCTTATCCAACATTATTCTCCTGGTCTTCCATAAAACTCTGAAGATGTGGCTTTTTTCCCAAGCACTAGATAAGACTATGACTGCAGATCAGAAGTTTGACTTGGCACCAGGTTTTTGTTGTTTTTAATGTGTTAGTTTTATAATTTTACCATATTTTAATGCTGTTTCAACTTTTAACTGGGAGCCACCCAGAGCAAGTTATAAAATGGGCAGTTATATAAATGCTTTAAATAAATATACGCAATTAAATAAATATATGCAATATACGCAATCTACATAAACTTCTGTAATGCCTTAGATTCAGTGGTACACGACAAACTACTACTAAAACTAAAATCTTATGGTATCTCTGGACAACTGCATAACTGGGTAGAAGCATTCCTGTCAAACAGACAACAAATGGTCAAAATTGGGAGCATCCTATCAAATTCTGTACCTGTCAATAGTGGTGTTCCCCAAGGCAGTGTTCTAGGACCAACTCTTTTCATACTCTACATAAATGACCTCTGTGATCATATTAAGAGCAACTGCGTTCTCTTCACTGATGATGTAAAGCTGTTCAATACCACAGACAATACTGCTACCCTTCAAAAAGACCTTGACTATGTATCAGAATTGTCAAACAAATGGCAACTTCAAATCTCAACAAATAAATGCTCTGTCTTACATATTAGCAAAAGAAATCAGAAAATAAAATACAAGCTGAATAGTCAAGACCTTGTTGATGATCCAAGCTCTGTAAAGGATCTTGGAATACTCATCTCTAATGATCTAAGTGCTAGAGCCCACTGTAACTACATAGCCAAAAAGGCATTAAGAGTTGTTAACCTAATCCCACGTAGCTTTTTCTCTGGTAATATCACGGTACTAACTAGAGCATACAAAACATTTGCTAGACCAATACTCGAATACAGATCATTGGTCTGGAACCCACTTTACATATCTGATATTAGCACAGTTGAGAAAGTCCAGAAATATTTCACAAGAAGAGTTCTCCACTCCTGGCTGACCCATTACAAATTAAGAACTATGGACCCATTTCTCTACTAAATGCAGATGATAAAATCTTTGCTTCAATATTGGCAGAAAGACTTAAAAAATATTTAAATAATTTTATCCATCCCTATCAAAATGTATTTCTGCCAAAGACACAAATTAAAGACAATATGAGAGTAATCTTGGACACCTTGGAATACTACAAGGCACATCCTGAAAAACAAATGGCTCTGATATTTCTAGATGCACAGAAGGCATTTGATAATGTGAATTGGTGATTCATGTTATTACTGTTGGAACAGATGGGTTTTGCTAGAAAATTCATTCAAGCAATAGAAGCCATATACTATAAGCAAACTGCAAAGGTAATGATAGAGGGAGAACTGACAGACTATTAATATAAGAAAAGGAACAAGACAAGGGTGCCCACTATCACCTTTGTTGTTTGTGTTAACTTTGGAAGTGTTAAACAGAAATATTAGAGATGAAAAGAATATAAAAGGAATGAAAATCAAAAAGAAAGAGCATTTGCAGATGATCTGGTTTTCATCTTAGAAGACCCTTTAGAAACAGCATCAAAATTGATAGAAGAGATAGAGACATATGGAAAGGTGGCTGGTTTGAAAATAAATAAAGATAAGACAAAGATTTTGACAAAGAATATGCTATTAAGACAAAAGGAAGAACTGGCAGACCTATTGAAAATTCAGGTCATGAACAATATCAAGTACTTGGGGATATATTTGACAGCAAGATGTAGTACATTAAAAGAGAATAATTATATTAAACTTAAACAGCAGATAGCACTAGATTTGGTGAAATGGGAAAACTTACAACTGTCACTAATAGGGAGAATTTCAACAATCAAGATGAATATATTATCCAGAATTTTATATTTGTTTCAATCAATTCCAATTAGGCTTGGAAAAGACTACTTTGAAGGTTTAAATAAAATTGTGTTGAAATATATTACAAAATAAGAAAGCGAGAATAAAGTTAAAACTTTTGCAAGATGCTAGAATTAGAGGAGGATTTGGTTTGCCTAATTGGGAGTTGTACTACCAAGCTACAAATCTGATGTGGGTTAAGGAATGGATAACACTAAGAAATACTAGATTGTTGACATTAGAAGGACATGATTTGTTGTTGGGGCGGCATGCTTTTTTATGGTACAAAGGAACTAAAACACAGGGGTATTTTAGAAGACATTATATACGGGAGTCTCTGTGGTTAAACTGGGAGATTAAAAGACAATGTTATTTGAAAATTCCAGTCTGGTTATCGACTATTGAAGCATTTTCGTATCCTATAATATACAAAAAGGAACAAACAGTTAGATATGGTGAAATATTGAATGAAAAGGGTGAACTTAAATCTATGCAAAAACTAGAGAAACAAAGTATAAAGAGGAATTGGTTTTTATATGCGCAAATACATTCAAGGTATGATAAAGATTTTAAAACAGAAGGTTTCTATGATAAACTCACTGACTTAGATAAGATTTTGACAGGTACTGATGAAAAGGTGATTAAAAAATTTTATGGATATTTATTAGAAATTAAACTAGAAGAAGAACAAGTCAAAGAAACAATGATTGCTTGGGGGAAGAATTTTGGATATGGGATTGATTTAGAGAAATGGCAAAAACTGTGGTCTCAAAATTATAAAATGACAATGTCAACAGCATATAACGAAAATTTGTATAAGATGTTTTACAGGTGGCATTTTCCCTGACAAGAATAGCAAAAATGTTCAAGAATAAATCCGGAAAATGTTAGAAATGTGATCACACACCTGGCTCATATTACCATATGTGGTGGACTTTTGTGGATGCTAAAAAATACTGGACTAAAATCCACATGTGGTTGGAAAAATGACAAAAAAACATATAGACTTGAAACCAGAGATATTTTTATTGGGAATTTTACCTGAAATATATAGTAAAGACTTGAAATACCTGATTGTAAATGTATTAACAGCGGCTAGGATTGTATTTGCTAAAAACTGGAAAAATAAGAAAATACTATCACAGGAGGAAATCGTTAAGAAAATATTGGAATGTGCTGAAATGAGCAGATTGACATTTGAAATTAGAGAACAAGAGGATAAACAATGTTATAAAATTTGGGATTTTTTCTATCATGGTTAGACAATAAAGTACAGTAATGAAATATGTAGACTTTTAAAAAATAATAAATATATAAAGATGTACTTTTTTCTTATTATATCTACAAAATGATTTTAGGATAGATTTGGGATGATAATATGAACTGTTATAAAATAAACTAAGTAAATTATGGTTATCTTGTAAAACATGAATGAATAAAAGTATAGTCAAATGATTGATTAATAATGATACTAAGGTATTTAATTTTTGATTGACAATATGAGATTATATGTAATGTAATTGTAATTGAAGACTACGAAATGGAAGCACAAAACAATTTGTAAACCAACCAGCACACTGTATGTACACCTATGGAAGATAGCTTGATGTTTTTATGTTTTGTTTGTTTATGTTTGTTTTTAAAAACCAATAAATTTTTTTTTAAAAAAGAAGAGTTCTCCACTCCTCTACATGTTGTAGATTACCTTGGGCCACCAGACTTGAAATTCTAGACCTAGAAAACCTTGAATTACGCCGTCTTCGGTCTGATCTAAGTATGGTATATAAAATCATACATTGCAATGTCCTACCTGTCAATGAATACTTCAGCTTCAACCATAACAACACAAGAGCACACAATAGATACAAACTCAAGGTTAACCACACCAAACTTGATTGCAGGAAATACGACTTCAGCAACGGAGTGGTCAATGTCTGAAATACTCTACCTGACTCTGTAGTTTCTTCCCCAAACTCTCAAAACTTTAACCTTAGACTGTCTACTATTGACCTCACCTCTTTCCTAAGAGGTCTGTAGGGGGCGTGCATAAGCGCACCAACATGCCTACTCTCCCTGTCCTATTGTTTCTTTTATTTTTCTTATGTGTACCCATTTCATGTATTCATAACTATGTATATACTTATACCTATTATCTTGTAAGCAATTGACAAATCAAATGGGTTAGGGTTAGGGTTAGGGCAGGGGTGGGCAAACTTTTTGGCTCAGGGGCCTCATTGACTTTTAAAATTTGACAGACGGGCCGCCACCTGGTGTCGAAATGCCTGTCATTACAAGTCAAAATAAAATGAATGCAATCATTCACATCAAACCTTAATTCTGTACCAATCTTCGGCGGGCCAGATTAAAAAGACCAACGGGCCGGATGTGGCCCCCGGGCCATAGTTTGCCCATCCCTGGGTTAGGGTGTAAGCAATTGACAAATCAAATAAATAAAATAAATAAATAAACAAATAAATAAGCTCACTAGTTACATTTACAACTCCTTTGCAGCTGTAAAAATGTTACAAAATAGAATCCGTTGAGAGCTGCTGCCATAATAAGTAAAGAAGATGAGTGGAAAATAGTAAGTGAAATAAGAAAAATGATAGGGAAACTAACAGATATCAAGAATCAGAGATAGTGGAATGAAGAAAAACAAAAACAAAGTAATTGAAATTCAAAGGGAGAGAAATAGACATGAGAGGTTAATAATATTAATAGCAACTGAATATAATTGAAGATCTAATGTTATAGTTCTGTGGCACTACTGTCTCACACCAGCCAGTAAATATCTAGATGAATTAGGGAGTGAAAGACAGGAACTGGTAATACCTGTACAATTCAAGTGGATAAATAACCTAAAAAAAAAAAGGATGAACACTCTAAACTAGGAGAAAGCCCTGTTTTTGGTCATTATGAAAAGACTGAAACACAACAATTTGAATCTTCCTCCTGAAATGCTAGTTTTTTTTCTCTTCTCTTTTGGGAACAATGCCACTTTTACAATTTTAATAACTTCTATCCTGACGTACACACATGCCTATGCACAATCTAAATTCTGACACAAGTCCTAGACGTTGCCTTTCTTGCTTCAGCAAGAATCCATTACACTTTCATACAAAACTAAAACTCTTATTTTCTTCATCTACACCAGAGGTCTCCAAACTTGGCAACTAAGACTTGTGGACAACTCTCAGAATTCCTCAGCAGCATAGTTAGCTGAGGAATTGTGGAAGTTGAAGTCCACAAGTCTTAAAGTTGCCAAGTTTGGGGACACTTGATCTGCACCAAAAATGTAAGTGAGGGCAGCTCATACTGCAGCATGTATGCAAGTATCAAACTGATTTTTCCTGAGCAGAGACTTCTCTCAAAAGAAGACTAGTCGTGACCTTTCTGAATCTGTTAATCTAATCCAGGGGGTTCCCAACTGGGGGTGCAAGACGATATTCCAGAAGGGTGAGAAAACTTGGGTTTAGAAGTTTCAAATTATAGTGTATACGCACAATTCAAACCGGGTATTTACTTTTTGTAAGGAGTGCGAAAATATATCAGAAGCATTCTAGGGGTGCGGAGTATAGAAAAGGTTGGGAATCCCTGATCTAACCATTGGAGAATAGGAAAACTCTCTGCGTATGCTTGTTTTCTTGCTTGCACAACCAGAGCTCCCTAACTTCATGATTTTAAGCTACTTGTCAGATCTTCACTATCAACAGGGAAAGGTGGGGGGGGGGGGTAAAGAAACCAAGCTATGTATCTGCTGCCCACACTAGCAGCGACCATATTTACAAGTACTGAACACCTGAAGGAAGCTAGAGAGACTAACACATTTCGTGAAGTTCAAGGACAGGGCAAGCATTTCAGGCAAGAACGCTTATCTATGCAAATAGAATGCCTAACATATTTCAAGTGCTATTATCTTGGTGTAGGAGGTACTTAGAACATTTCTAGTCATTGCTTAGTATAATATAAACTAGTAAAATGCCCTTTTATAAGATATCTGAGTATAAAGCTTAAAGTATCAAATTAAAATAAATAAATATGATCTATTCAAATTACAAATTCCAGGGAATATGATATCTAAAGTACTTCAGGGACAGCTCCTAAATTAAATCATCCCTGGCCATAATTGCATGATGTTGTAAGCATTGCACAATAATTAAGACACTGACACAGCAAGTCCATACAATCTTGGTTATCAGGTTCTCTTTTTTTGATCAATATTCCAATAACATTTGTGGTAGCTGGAACTAAATGTAAGAAACGGGAGAAGCATCATTATTCCTTTAGGATTGATCATAAGAACATAGCTATGCTGGATCTGGCCAACTACCAGCTTAGTTCAGCCCTTTGTTTCTCATAGTGTCCAATCATATGCCTCTGTGGATGCTCACAGATTTGGTGACATGTCCCTCTCCTGGCCATGTTCCCCTGCAATTAACTTGAAGGCATATTATCCCTTCAACACAAAAATAATTGGTCTTCAAGACCAATAACTGCAGAGATATGTCCTCCATAAATTTATCCAATCCAGTTTTAATGCCATCCAGGCTAATAGTCATTAGCACATCTTGTCATAATGAATGGCAAGGGTAATTATGAGATCTATGTAGAAGTACTTTCTTTTCTGTTTTTCTAATAAGATTTATTAGAAAACATCTAGTCCCGATGTTTTGAGAAGAGGGGAAACTTCTCCCTGGCCACTTTCTAAAGGCCTGAAAAAAACTTTGATCATGTTCCCCCTCAGTTCTCTTTTCACAAGTTGAAAAGTTCCAAATGTTCTAGCTTTTTTTTTTTTAATAAGAAAAGTCTTTGAGCCTTCGGGTCATTTTGATTAACTTTTGAACTATTTCATGTTTTTAAAAAATGTATCTAACACAAAAAATATATTTTTATTCAAAAGAGATAATATTTATAAAACTTTCTGAACTGTCCCAGCTTTATTAGCCCTTCTCCAGAATTGTCAAACATAGTAATTTGAATTATATATGGTATTCTAGGTATGCATTTGTATAATTACTTTACTATAATGGCAGTTTATTTTTATTTTTATTTTTCTAATTATCTCTAGCATGCTATTTTCTTTTTCACAGTTGCCATACATTGAGTCAAAAGGGTTCATTGGGTTCTTCAGTCCGATTCCAAGGTTAGGTACAGAGAATTCTTCCTGGTTAGGTACAGAGAATTCAGATTCCATCAAAGGATTAGGGCAAGTAGACTTGTCACACTTTATATTTAAATTGAATAACCTTTTCTGTTTGGAGGATGAGCTCCTTCCAGAGTTCTTCAAATCATCTTTAGATTTCACTACTCTGAATAATTTAATATTGCCTGAGAATTTAGCAGTTCTCAGGCAATATTACAGCTTATCTCATAGCTTATCTCAAGATCTCTAGAGATTCTATTTTTAAAATTTCCTTACACCAAAAAAGAATTGCACATTTAAACCTATTTTTAGTTTTTTATTTCTTTTTAACCTATTAGTAATCCTTATAAGGACAATTCCTCTAATCTATGCCTACAAAGTTTAGTCAAGAGCGTTCAATAAGAAACTTTGACTAAAAAATAGGAACATATCATTTTCTTGGTAAGTTTGGTATGTATTAGTTTGTATTATGTAGCCATCATTTAGTCATCTTTTATTCATATTTTTTCAGGCTAAGAGGTAGATAAAATAATCAAGGTGTGTTTGATAAAAGAAATATTTTATCTGTTTCACAATCGACCTGTTTGAACAATCAATAATACATTTTCAAGTTTAAGTATCTTTTAATCATTTCCAATCCTTTGAACAGTCATATTGTTAAAAAGATTGGAAATGATTAGAAAATACTGAAACTAGAAAATATATTATTATGTATGTCAGAAAGGACATTCATCACTGAAAATGTTGATTCAATTTCAAAATTAGAGAGAAATTTAATTTTTAAAGTAACCGGATGACAAATCAAAATATATGAGATGTAGATCACCAGAATAATGTAGTGTAATGTAGATCACTAGAATTTATTGTAAACTTCTTTTCAGAGATCTGATTGTTAAAGAAAAAGTCTAGCTCTGGAATTGTTTTGTTTGTATCTTTTCAGAAAAAGATTGTGCAAAATAAAAGGGATCATTAAGCTTTAAATTAGATTTTGAGAAAATGAACATATTTAGCTTTGGGTATGCACAGTATCACACATAATGTTATTACTTTTTTGTTTGTTTCTTTGTTTAAGGCAGAGAATGGGTCAGAGTCTCTTCTGTCCTTGATTGTGTTGTGCAAATAATGACTTTAGATTCAAAAGTAATACTTTAGGTACGAAGTTGTGCATTTCAATTTGTGTGGCAAAGACTGCTGCTAAATAACAAGTTCCCCAAATGAACCTTTTTAGTTTTAGAATGGATGTCTATCTCAAGGACCAGAAACAAACTATGATCTCAGAATTACCCTAATGTATATCAGATTTAAAAGGTATACATTAAAATTCCAAATGCTTAAAAGGTGGACTGTGATAATGAAGGTCTATTTATTTAAAACATTTTAAAGACTATAATTCTATAGAGTATATACTTATGTGGAAGAAAGTTCCACTGCACTCAATAGGACTATTCAAAATGTATAGAATATAAAGTTGACTTTCACAACACTTATCTAGGTATGAGCCCTCCTAAACTCAAGGAGATTCACTTCCAAGTACATAGGATGCATAATTGCATTGTAAATGTCTATTTAAATTTCATATTTGCAAGTATCTCAGATTTAAAGTGCTATGACGCAAATATTAGAAGCATAGTGATTTTTATGTCTTCTCTCTAGACAGATAATGAAGTTCCTATTTTTCCTATATCCAGAATAGTAATATCCAGAATAGTAATATCCAGAATAGTAATATAACCTGGAAAAAAATTTTTTTTTAAAAAAAGAACCACAACTGGACAATGGTGTTACATTTTGAAAAAGAGAATGACATGATAGATTTGGTTATGTAGATATAACAGAGATCATTAGAACAAAAGAGTTAAGCGGAAGTGCTCAGTGGAAATAAAATAGGATGGCAGCCAATACGGAAATTATCATTGTAGCCTATTTTTCTATAAACATATCTTCCCAAAACATCTTCAATATTTTTTTGTTTATTTGATGGGTTGTTCTTAGTTTTATAAATCATATTTTTGCTTCTCTCATTTTTCTTTGACTAGGAGTAGTTCTTTGGTGATCCTAGGTTTTATGCGTGTGTGTGTATGTGTGTGTTTTGGTTTTTGTGATACCAGACATAGGTCTTTGCTGTATCCTGTACATTTTTTTCTTTTGGCAATCTGATCTCCTGTTTTGGCCTGCAGTATCTTTGTTGCACTAATGATATCCAAGGCTGCCTTTCTGTTTCCTCATATCTTCCTCCACCCTTACTAATATTTCTAACTGCCTTCCAGCTATTTCTGCTTCAGTGATTTGTCATAATCGCAAACTCAATATGCAGAAAGCAGAATTTATTGTATTGTCCCCTAAACCACTGTCACCTCCGTGCTCTCTTTCTCTCCCAAATGATAGCATTACTCTTCAGTCTTCTCAGCAAGGCAAAAGCTAAAATGTAATATTTGTTTCATTATCTCTTTCCTTCTCTGTCCTAGCCTATTTTAGTACTCTAGCTGAGATCTGTCACTTCTCTGCCTGTTATATTAATTATAATCATTATTATTTAACCACCATCAAAAACAGTAATTCCATATTATTCCATTGAATATAATTACATTTTGAAGACTTGATCATCCCATTTCTGAGTACGAAAAGGCAATCCTTTTATTTATTAATCAGGGCTCTCAAATTTAGCTAACAGAAGGATGGAAGCTGTTCTAGACCAGTGGTTGCCAACCAGTGAGCCGTGGCCCACTGATGGTCCATGAGAAAATTTTGGTGGGCCGCAGTGTACCTATGTCTTCAACAGAGGTGATACTGGCAGCAGATGGACTGATGTGTGCAGGGAGGGAGGGAGGGTAGCGTGTGGGAGATTGCTGCGTCAGAGCCCTTCCCAGGTGTTCCCTGGCCTGTGAGCAGGGGGGAAGGAACCTCTGAATTGGTGCTGGGTGGTGGGAATCTGATGTCCGGGGCCAACGAGCCATGTGCTGATGACCAGATGGCTGGCAGGGAGGTAGGCAATCCTGCAGTCTCCCTAGCAAACCTGTGTCATGGCTGCTGCCTCCTGCCTCCGAGCATCAAGGAGGCCGAACAGCAGTGGAAAGAGCGCTGACCTCCTGAGCTGCAGGAAGTGGCTGCCAACTATGCCCTCAGGTGAAGATCTTGGGAGGGGGAGGCTTGACCCCCTCTTCCTCCTCACCAGAAGTGCTCACATGCCCAGCGGGAAGGAGGAAGCTTGGTGGGTACCAGAGGGGCGGTGAGCACTTTGTGTGTGAGTGCTTCTGGCAAGGAGGAAGAGAAGCTCCTGAGGGGAGGGGTCGAGCCTCCCCGTTGCAACATCTTCACCTGAAGGCATTGCGGGCAGCCGCTCGATCTACTCGATTTGCAGAGGCAGGAGGTAACATCAGTTCCGAGGTTCCTTTCCCCCCACCCCCTTGCCAGGGAACACCCAGGAAGGGCTCTGATGCCACGATCTCCCACACGTATCAGTCCATCCACCACCACCCTGTTGCCCCATCTCCCCACCAGCCATCTGGTCTTCAGTACGTGGCTCGTTGGCCTCCGGACATCAGATTCTCACCACCCAGTACCAGTTCAGAGGTTTCTTTCCTCCCACCCCCAGTGATGGGGGGAGAGAGAGAGAAAGAGGGAGAAAGGGAGAAAGAGAGAGAGAGGAAAGAGAGAGAAAGAAAGAGAAAGAAAAGGAGAAAGGGAGGGAGGGAGGGAAAAGAGAGAGAGAAAGAGGAGAATGAGAGAGAGAAAGAGAAAGAGGGAGAAAGAGAAAGAGAAAGAGAGAGGAAGGGAGGGAAAGAGAGAGAGAAAGAGGGAGAAGGAGAGACAGAAAGAGAGAGAGAAAGAGGGAGAAAGGGAGAAAGAGAGAGAGAGATGGAGGGAAAGAAAGAAAGAGAGAGGAAAGAAAAAGAGGGAGAAAGAGAGAGAGAGGGAAAGGGAGAAAGGGAAAAAGATGGGGAGAGGGAAAGAGAGATGAGAGAATGAGAGAGAGAGAGATGAGAGATCCCAGTGTTTTGCTTTCTGTGGGGAAACAGGTCCAAGTGACTCTTTGAGTATTTAAGGTTGCAGAAACAGGCAGCCAAGCTAAGTATCTGAAGAACCCTATCCCGTCAATGGGAGTCCAGGGGCTTCAGCGAGCGGCATGCTGGATTCATATTATGAGTTTTGGACCTAAGGTCCAAAAGGTTGGCGATCCTGTTCTAGACATCCAAAAAATTTAAACTTCCCTTTCAGCTCTCATCATCCCTCCTCCTAGTGGTTTGGTTTGGTTTGTTCTTAAAATCAAGGCTTCCTAGCCCACAAATGTGCTGGCGATGGACAATAGTGGGGGGGTGGGGGGGTGGGGTAGAGAGGCTATCCAAAAGTATATTTTTGGTCTGAAGGTAAAGCCATTTTTTCCAATTTCAGAAGAATAAAATCAAGTGCCCTTTTTTTTTCCTGCTGCTTCATTTTTTCCCATCATACAAGCAAACAAATAAGCTGAGAAAGTGCTTAAAAACAAACCAGGATTTGATTCCAGCTTTAAACCAGACTTCAAAAACCAACCTACAAAAAATTAAAAAATATTCTCTGAATTGCCAGCATAGTATGCAATACTGGATCTGAACTTCATTCAATCATTGGCATTGCTTTTTGCTTGTTTCCACCCACAGAGAACAATCCAGAGAATTTTTGTGCACTGAAATAGCCCATATATTGCCTACTGTGCAAAAGGATATATATACACAATTAAACTACTTCAAGTGTGTGCATATATTTCATTTCCATTTGTGTTTAGTGTATCATGTAAAGTCTTGAGTGACTGATTACAAATCATTCCTCTATAACTCACCTGATTGTTTTTCTATTCTTGGATTTTTCTCTCTCTATTATTACCCATAATTGGATAACTTCTCTCAATTTTCCTTACAGAGGACTAAAGATAGGGTTTCTGTTTAACTTTAAATATCTACAATCAGACAGGATATTGCGGCATTTTAAAATAAGACAATGATATTTAATGACTTTCATTTTTTCCTGTGCAGAAGATTAATTTATGATCTGAGTCAATATTACTTTTAAAATCTTTCTCTTTACTCTGTCCTTCCAATGATTAAACCCAAAGAACATTTTATTTGGAATTTGGAATTGTATATCTTTCACTGTGTACATCAAGGTTAGAATTTTCTACTTAATATCTAATGATCTTGTTTACAAATTTGCTTCAAATTAGGGATCCAAACATTATTAGCTTCTATATAACAAACTTATGCAGCTTTCTAAAAATTAATATGAAGGATTTCTTTGTGTTTCCTAAGAATATGTGAAGAGCCTAGAAGGTGTGATTATAAAAGCTATTTCCCACTAATTACTATTAGTATCATCAACTACCATTCAAGTAATACAAAGCCTATTTTTATTGTTATTATTCTATGACACTGGATGACTTTAGATGAGAGTAGAGGAAAAATGAACTTCAATCTATAATCTTGTAATGTAAAAGTCCTTGGGTAGTTCTACTTTAGGCATGGTGGTGCTACAAGCCCTAGAATTCTCAGTCAGTGTAACTAGCATATTAGTGCAAGATGACAACTAGCTATATTTCCCAACATATTTATTTATCCAGCCACACAGACCCCTTTCCAATTATTAACTTCCAATAATGTTTGAATCAGGGCATTATCATCTTTTGATGTTTCACATGTCATTTCTTTGGTTAATATTGACATAGAAACAATCCTTACGTAAATTTTTGACAGCATAACCTGCATGGGATGGTCTTTCTCTGCCATTTTTACAAAGATACTTTTAAAATACATTATTTGGGAATCTGGTTATTTTCCATAACAAGGAGATTCTCTGGACCTAAAAATCATACTATTACGTTGTGAGCATTTTTATATAAATTTGCTTTAAAACTGGTGATACTGTTTCTTACTACCTGTATAACATATAAAGAGGAGGAGGAGGAAGAGGAAGAAATCTACCAAATGATTCCTTATCTTCCTGTGCCAGATAGGCAACTGGTTTAGACTCTTCCATCTATGCTGGCTGAGGAATTCTGGGAGTTGAAGTCCACAAGTCTTAAAGTTGCCATGTTTGGAGACTTCTGATCTATATGGTTGGATAGCAAGAAACAGCAACTCTGTTCTAACTGATGATCAGTTGTGATCAGCACTTTGGAGAGATGATAGGTCCTGATATCCAAGGCTTGGGTTTATGTAGGATCTGTTCCTTTGTTTTGGAAAAATAATACAGGTAGCCCTTGACGTACGACCACAATGGAGCCCAAAATTTATGTTGATGAGTGAGAATGTGTTAAATGAATTTTGCTCCATTTTACAACATTTCTTGCCATAGTTGTTAAATGAATCACTGCAGTTGATAAAGTCATAACCTGGTTGTTAAGTGAATCCGGTTTCCCCATTGACTTTACTTGTCAGAAGGTTGCAAAAAGTGTTCGTCTAACCCCGGGAAGCTGCAACGGTCACAAGTATGAACCAGTTGCCAAGCATCTGAATTTTGATCACATGATCATGGGGTTGCTGCAAAGATTGTAACTGTGAAAAACAGTTATGTCATTTTTTTTAGTGATATTGTAACTTTGAATGGTTACTAAATGAATTACAGGACTACCTGTAATTAATCTGGTAGTTTGTTTGGTAGGTTGATTTGTAGGTAGGTAGAAACACACACATGAATAGATACAAAGACAGGTAAAATACTAAAGAGATGGGAATTTAAACAAAAGAAAGAGGAAGGATGAGTATAGCATGGCTTAGTGTAAATTGAAAAGAAAACAGCATTCCTTTTTACTTCTTGTTTACTGTTTATATCCTGTCCTGTGTATTCACCAATATGGCATGTCTATATCAAAATGGCAGCCAGGTATTGAGGGAATGTGAGAGGACCTGAGGCTATAAAGTGATTATCGCAATAATCTAGAAGAGACATGGTGTTTGGGTTTTACTTAGAATTTAATGATGGCAGTTCTTACATATTCAAATCAATAATAATATTCCAAATGTCTTCAATGAGATCAAATTTTCATCCCAATTAATTTCTTCTGTTCCAAAGCTACAGGACATAGTTCTGTCTTTTATGTGTTCATTTGAATCTCTGAAGACAAAAATTGCTCTATGATCATTAATATGAAGCAAGCCATCTGGTGCTGATATTTTTCTCTTTGTTGGTTAAGGAAACGGTCCTAATGTTGCAATTATTATAAGCATGATTTTTATTAGTTAATTTTCTTAAACAATCAAATGCAGAGAAGAGAATGAGATGTGGCATGACAGATTGTAGCTGTTGTATCTAGTGGCCCCAAAGGCAGCAATTTATGTCTTAAAAATGCACTAATTATACATGTCTGTTACTGCCTATAATGGCCCCCAAATGGTTAAGAATGGAGCATACTGACACCAAGTATTGCTGCAAAAGTACTAATCATTAAAATGAAATGTAGATTGCTTTTTATGTTTGGTGCAGTGTTGTGCCACTTAACCGAACAGAATTATAAGGTGATGTTCATCCCCAGATGTAAAAGAAGTAAGTGCTTATAGACATTAAATGGAAACTGCCTGGTAAATGTCACAGCACTTCCTAGCAGCACCGTCCCAAAGCTTGCTATGGCATCACATCTCCTTGTCCACTTCCATGTTTTTATATGCACACACATTTATGGAAAGTTTCTCTGCAGTTTTATGAGTGATGAAGCCCATTTTATAATTTGGACGTAAGATTTGCATGCCTGATTTATTTCTGTCTTAAGGGATTAATTTGCACACAGGGATGTTGAAATGGGCACCGCTGTGGATCTTCCTATGATTTAATAAACAAACATCCTTAACTCAGCGATGGCCAGATAAAATCATTGTTTTCCGTATTAAAGTAATGATGAACCGTTTCTGTTATTGATTGCAGCTGCTGATGGAATTGTTGAATAGGTGGCCTCTGGCAGGAATGTCCCATGTCCATTGTTTTAGATAGTCCTCTGCCTGGTTTGTAGCATATGGGAAAATTCTACCACTCTTTGAATACTGCACTTTGCATAGGCAATCTGGAATATTGTATATGTAAGATAAAACGTTAATCTTTAACGTGTTTTATTCACAAACATTATGCTCACAAATCTTCAAATGTGCTTATGCAAATTGGTCCTGTGTGACTTCTAGTCCCCAGAAACTGTTAGAAAACAGTTACAGCTCTTATTGAGAGAATGTTTGTGGATGCTCTTACAAATTGGTTGTCTTTGCAGGTATTGGAAGGAAATATCCATCCAGCTTTCAATAAGCTCTTTATCTCTTAGGTGCTGGCATCTGCTGTGGGCTATTTAGAAAGACTTGGGGGCTGCTTTCTGTCTTTAAGAAACACGTTTCTCTATTTCTCATTTAGGGAAATATAATATTCTGCCTTTTTAATATTTACCAAAAATTTCATTCTTCTAGGAGGGGGAGGTTCCCATAGAGGCATGGCTAATCATAAAATAAATTTCTACCCTCCTAGAAGGGCCCACTTCTCAAGAACCACTTTAAGCATGCATCATTCTCTTTTCTAGCGAAGATCTATGAGGGAATTAAGATTATGCTCAAGTTGGGGCTTTGCTTTCTACTAGATTAGCTTCCTATTAAAAAAAAAAAAACCCTCTATAATTCATATAGGATTCTACAGCAATCTGTAGGATAAGGACCCAGGCCAGCATGCAGAGAATGCCAACAACAACACAGATGTGCCACAATGGCACAGTGATTAGAATGCAGTACTGCAGGCTACTTCTGCTGATCACCGGCTGCCAGTAGTTCAGCAGTTTGAATCTACTAGGTTCAAGGTTGACTCAGCCTTCCATCCTTCTAAGGTCAGTAAAATGAGGACCCAGATTGTTGGGGGCAATATGCTGACTCTGTAAACTGCTTACAGGGGGTTGCAAAGCACTGTGAAATGGTATATAAGTACTATTGCTATGATCACGGGGATCAATTTAGCCTCTAGGGACTAAAACAATCTTAGATATTTTCAGATACAACAAATGTTGAAACAGTATGCCAAACCCAATTTATTCTTAATAATGGGATTTTCTCTACACCAAGGAGATAACAGCTTGAAAATATTGTATAATGAAAGTATTCTTTTGGTCATTTGTTCTTATAAAAGCCCTAGAAAGTAGATCAAATTATAAACATATTATAGATATGAAATGAGAAATAATCTGGTTCTGAAATATTGTTTAATGATATCCTGCAAACTCATGCTTAAGTTAAAATTTAACTCAAGTTTTTAAGTTCATGTTCTTAAAACTATGTTACATTACCCCTTTCACTGTTTAGCATTACTTTTACTTTTCCTGCTTAGGACTTATTTGCCTCAGGCAGACTCCAGGTTTCTTGTATGGCAACTTTGCACCTGTTCTATGATTTTTTAAGAGGCTTATACTGTATAAGTAATCTCTCTTTTCCTTCTTAGAAAACTCAAATTGTAAAACTTCCAAGAAATTTAGTGTTTTGCCAGACTCCTTTCTGGACAGGGGTTACTAGACCTAAGTGGGGGGACGGGACACAATGACCACAAGATGGCAGCAAAAAATGATAGCTTTTGTATTTCTTCTTCTGCCATCTAGAGCTCATCAGAACATTTGCAACCCAGTTCTGGCAGCCCAATCATTTCCTTCTAAACTCTTTTTCTTATAAATAACTGTTTCCAAAAAAGGCAATTTATGGAAATTAATGTATGCCAGTTCTACATATGACATAGAAGACCTGGCTTGACTGGTGAAAAGTAGAAGAGCTATAACATTTTGATCTTTCGTGTTTATTCATTCCCCTCTTGCCAGCATCTGAAAATAAGGAGGCAATAGTATATGAAGTGAAAGTTTCTTCCAAGATCAGCATTCTCTTTCTAATCCCAGAGGGGACATCCAAATAATTCTAGAGTCCCTAAAATATCTTTCCATAAATTATAGGATTTCAACTTTCAATACTAAAAGCATTAATAAAATTATTTCAGTACTGGCTTAGAAAATTCTGTGTATTTTTTTTTCTTATATGTTGAGGTACAATAGCTAACTCATGTGCTTCTAACTATTCATTGGCATCTGACATAATAAGAATTGTGATAGCTTTAGAGCTCATAATTTTGAAAAATCTACACAGAGCTAATCAAGCCAATATATAAATTATAGCCTATACCGTTTGATGTTGTGTTAATTTGACTTGGGTCATCCTTCTGTTAAAGGCACAAGTTCTCGCCTTATACTATCAAAATAATTTTTGGCTAATGAATAAATAAAACACCTTTGTTTCCTATACTCCTTGCTACCATTTATGTACAATTATTACTGAAATAACAAATGAGAACATTGTCTTGAAATATGATGTCCATAGATAGATGTGATGTGTGGGGGTATTGTTCCTTTTTAAAAAAAACCAGCCATAGAATATTCATTATAGTTTTAATTATATGCTCTTCTCATTTGCTAAATGTGAAACATTCACTATTACTTGTATAAAGAAGATAATTGGCTTCCAGAAAATGAATGATAAACAAGGGTTTACAGAAAAGTGTTTTGGTTGAGAACAATATGGCTCATAAAAGAATGTATTTTAGTTTAGTAAGTTTTAAGAAAAAAGGAAATAAAAGATGTATTTTAAGAAGCAAAAAAGCCTGTGGCTATTTGGCAAGAAATGACTGCAATTTAAAATTCATGTTCTATTAAGACATTCTGATTAAATTGTAAGGACCTTGGGAAAAGAGGAAACAAAGAAATGGTAAGCTAGTTGTGCCTTGACAATACTGTAGTTTTGGGTTGGCTTACCTCTTCGGAAACTAACTTTACTTAGGTACCCAAAGTGCTTTTGATTTCCCTAGTATGGTCAAGGCAAACATTAACATGAGCATGCATTAATTTCAAGGTGTGAAGCATTGGCAATATTTTCTGTGAATAATATTCCTCCTATTTTGACATCTGTTGCTACTCTTCTCTCATGAGTCCTGCTCCTTACATTAATGGAAATTATCATCTGATTACAACTTGGAAAGAGACTCCTCCCGCCTTCCAAAAATTCAGTCAGAGTTGAGTAGGATGTTACCAAAGGCAGAAAACAGCAAAGCCAAGTTACAACTCCTATAGCAAAGGGGGCAGAATCACCCAACGTACTCTAGTCAAAATTGTCCCATAAAACTCAAGGAGGTTTATATTAATGAAAACACCTCTAATATTTCAAGTAGCTCTTCCCTTTAGAACAGATTTTCTCCAACTTTGTATTCTTCCAATGTGTTGAACTTTATATCCCATCATCCCTATATTTAGAGAAGATTACAAGAATTAAAGTCGAACAACAGAAGGGGTTCACCAGTTCGGGGACCTTAGAACAAACAATTCCAATTTAGAGGCTAAAATTCATTTCCGCTTTGGGTGGGTCTCTTGAAGACTTGTGCAATTCAAACATTGCTTCCTGTACTTATGGTCTACTTGGCTGTGGGATTTATAGTCAAGATCCTCTGTGAACATACACAAAGTGCTTCAGATTTGACTTCTTTAAAAGGGCGAAAGATTTATACACTCTGAAGAGAAACCAGAGTAAGATTTTTGACTTTTTGTTAGGAAGTCAGTGCATCTGAAGTGATAACACAGCTTTGCAAAACAAATGAATTTGGAATGAATAGACAGATAAATAGGTGCACAATAAAGTCCAAATAATATTGATGGAATCTCTCTCAAAATATGACAGAAGACAAAGAATTTTTTTTCTTTGTTACATTATCTAAGACTGCACAATAGAAATAAAAGCTTTGTTGGGGAAAAATAAAACTATTTTTCATGTTTGTGTGTGTGTGTGTGTGTGTGTGTGTTTGTGTGTGTGTTCTTGGTTGAACACTAAGGACTTTGGCACCCATCACCAATACACATTTTCAGATTACTTTTGTGTTCACTATTTATTTATTCTCTTTTGTATCTGCTTTTTGATGCAAAACAGAGTTCTTTAGATGACAACTAAACTATAACTTCTAGCAGCAGTATACAGCAAGGCCAATTGTGCTGAAGCTGTAGCTCAGAAATATCTGGAAAGCTATTGTTTTTCAAATCCTTTTTAGAAAGAGGGAGGGAGATGAGATGGGCGGGGGAACAGGAGGGTAAACAGTGCCCTACAGATTTATACTATGTATGTAGTTCATCCTTGGTTCTTGGAATAGAAATAGGGCTCATGGTAACCCGTAGATGTTTTAAATGGTGGCTATCATAGTCTCTTGCCTCTGACCAGACTATATACAAATAGATAATAAAATCCAAAATATGTGAAGGTCACCAAAGTGCCTCTGTGCCTTAAAACATTTAATTTCATATTGAATTCGCTATAACATGTTATGTTATTCATTTTCTCTTATTACAACATTCTAACCATATATGTGTGCATCTCTCCCTCTCCCCGCTCTCCCTCTCCCTCTCCCTCTCCCCCCCTCTCTCTGTATGTGTGTGTGTGTCTCTCATCTCGGATAGATAACCTAATGGTTGTATGTCAATGGACATATTGTTATATGTGGGAAACACAATGCTGATCTCTACTTGGGATAAGTCATAATCAAAAAATTCTTAATTTTCCTATCTGTAAAATGGGTATTATCATGATGCTGACATTCTTTTGACATTCCTCTGAATTCAAGACTACTCTAAAAAAAATGTCATCCAGGCCTCTGTAAGCCCTCTGTAACTTAACTGTCTGATTACCTTTAAGTTGAAATGGCTGGTGATATTCAACATGGTTTGCAAACAATTACCTTGCTTGTTTCATTATTCCCATTTTTCAGAAGGAAAGCTAGAAGTGATCGATAGTGACATATCTGTCCTTGCCCAATGAGTTTCCAATTGATCAGGTATTCAGACCCAACTCATCAAAGACCAACAGTGCCATCCACTGGGCCTTACTGACATTTATTAACATATGAAAGTGGTCTAACACAAAGGGCATAAAAAGCTGGAATTTACGAATAGATGGCTAGTTGATTTTAAAAAAGAAAGTTGGATTTCATTTGTCTGGAAGCACCTCACCCCCACCCAAAATATATTGTCAAATAAAGAAAACTGGAGGAAGGAAGGAATCACATTTATTTGTGTGTTCTGTTGAAGGAGGGGCTTGTTATTATATGGATGGATCCATTTGCAAAGACATTCTCAAGAGTTCTATAATTCAAAATGCATAATAAAATTCAGGAATGAAAAAAGAATAACTTCATAATCAACAAATAGCTTAACTGAGACCAACCAATATGCTCCAAAAGAATATGTAAACTTGTGATTTCTCTAGAACTCTTTATCAGGTGAGGTGGTGCTAAAGGCAAGAGAAAGAAAGAGAGAGAGAGAGAGAGAGAGAGAGAGAGAGAGGAAAGAAAGGAAGAAAGAAAGGAAGAAAGAAAGAAAGAAAGAAAGAAAGAAAGAAAGAAAGAAAGAAAGAAAGAAAGAAAGAAAGAAAGAAAGAAGCAGATAAATTTAAAACTCTGCCAGTTATTACAATAATTAAGCTCAAGGCTGACGGTTACTTTTTGAAACTGCAGAAATGATGTTGCAAGTATGAAATTATTTCTGGGTGAAGAAGCAAGGTTTGAATGGCATGTATATCTCTGACATGTAAAACTCAGAGGGCAGAAGTCTAGAAAAACATAACTATCTTTGTATTATCAAAGTGGAAATCTAATTCTAGTTGTGTGCTATTTAAAAAACAGCAGAAGCCACATTGTATAATATTATTTAATAAGTGCATGAGATGGAGCCCTTATCAAGTTATAGAAAATCAGGGAAGAATTCATTTTGGGAAACTATATAGACATTATTTTCCAAGCAATATAGAAAACAAAAGCCGACATGTTAGTCAAAAAAAAAAAGCCTATGAGTTTTGCACCTAACTCCTATTGCTAGTTCTTGAAGGGTTGATAAAAAGCATAGTGAATCCATAAAGCTGAAATTCACACAGCCTGAATTAATGCCACACACTTCAAATAGAATTTTCATTTTCTCAGAAGCTTATCAAAAGTTCCTTGTTGAGAAGAACAAGAATGGGAGCCGGGGAGTGGGTTTCACTGTAAGAACTCTTTACCTCAGTCAGTCTTGCCTTACAGCATAATTATCTAGAAAGCTTGGAATCAGATATAGTGCCAAAGTGAATGTCAAGTAACAGTGTAACAGAGTTGGAAGGGAGCTTGGAGGTCTTCTAGAAGGAGAGTCTAAACCATTCCGGACAAATGGCTGTTCGATCTCTTCTTAAAATCCTCCAATGAGGGAGCACCCAAAACTTATAGACACAAAGTGATCCACGGATCAGTTGTTCTCACTGTCAGGAAATTTCTCCTTAGTTGTAGGTTAGATCTGTCTTTCAGAAGTTTCCATCCATTACTTTTTGTTCTCAGGTGCTTTGTAGACTAAGTCAATTCCTTCCTCTCTGGTCAGCCCTTCAAATATTGGAAGACTGCTATCAATCATTCTTAGTCCTTCTTTTTATCAGATAAAGACACACTGAGTTCCTGCAAACTTTCACCGTATTTTATCCTTCAGCCCCCTAATTCTCTTTGTTGCTCTCCTCTGTACTCTTTCTAAACTTCTCAACATTTTTTTGTAACATGGTGACCAAAACTGGACTCAGTGTTCTGAGTGTGGTCTTACCAATGCAATATAAACTGGTACTAACACTTGATGTTATATTAATACTAACCTCTGTTGATGCAGCCTAGGATGCAGCCTAGCCTACATTGGCTATTTGGCAGCTGTAGCATACTTCTGGCTCATACTTAAGTGGTTCTCCACTAGGATTCCTAGATCCCTCTCACAGTTACAGCTGTTGAGACAGGTACCACCTATTCTATCCCTGTGCCTCTGGCTTTTCTTGCTGAAGGGTAAAACCTTACATTTCTCATTATTGAATGGCATTTTGTTGGATAGGGACCATTGTTCAAGTCTGTCAGGATCCTTCTGTGTTCAAGTTTGGTTATTCCCTCCTGCTTGGTGTTGTCTGCAAATCAGAATAGGTTCTCCTCCTATCCCCTTATCTAAATAGTTTATGAAGATGTTGAAGAGCACTGGGGCTAAGACAGAACCATGGGGTACCCCACTGGGGCTAATATTTAATTTCCTCCAGCATTTGCTCCAAAATGTTTATGGAGAGGAAGTCAAAACAAGGTATTAAAACTCAAATAAGTGCACAGGGCTGTTCAGTTAGTTTCCTTGCTCAGCATTGCCAGGGTCGACCTTGTCATATTGAGTTGTAAGTCTACAAATAAGTGAGGTTCTATTCATGGTATTATCTCCATCAGTAATCAAAGCTGTTGGTATCCAGTTTATTTTCAAAGCACTCATGACGATGAGAGACAGATTCTACCTCATTCACTAGTCCAGAGCGGGCAAGGCTGAATATTTTCAATCAACATTTCTATATTTGGGGAAGACTAAAGAACAAAATGTGGACAAAAATTATCCGATATATCCCTTTAAAAATCAGTGTCTCTAAAATCTGAATTTTTTTTTTCATTTGAGGGATTTTTTTTTTCAAAAGGAGTACTGTAAACTGTAATGTTCGTAGGCACTCATTCTATTCTTTTTAATTTATCCCAAACTAAAATACATTAACCCAGAAATATCAGTCTGAACATTTGAGTGATCTTACTATCAGCCGCAGACACCACAGAGCCAAGACAGAATAGAAGTTGTCCGTCCTCTAGGATGAATGAGACTGCTGAATTATTCTATGAGTATTTCAGCTGGTAGCATAAGACAAACTGGGGCTATGAACTTTAAGAAACTTAAGACACAAATAATTGGTGGCATAATTATCTTGATGTTATAGAATGAATAGATCCTGTATTGTTTCTCTTCATACACACACATATATTCATTGTTATAAACTTTACAGAGAAATAGCTTGATAGATATCTTAAAATTACAGCTTTTTAATACTAAAATAGAAACACACCCACTGCAAAATTAACATTACAATGAAACTTAGGACAACTTACCAAAACATAATGCTTCAGAAATCTTACTCAACATCACATCAACTATTAAAACATGCCAAACGGTAACATTAAGATTACACCATTACTTAGCACTAAACCACAAGCAGCGTTTTTTTTTTGCAGCTGGGAACCACACTTTTTAACTTTAAAAGTAGTGATGAAAGGCTACAATGATGAGAATATAATGCCACAATGAGACTAGGCTAGGATTTGTAATCCTTCTCTCAACCCTTTTGGAGAAAAAAATTAACATTTTATACATCGAGCCAACCATTTGTTCTTTAATTTTTCCCCTGGAAATAAACACGAAATTTAGCTTTGTTTATTGGCTGATATATCAGTGAATTTGGATGATGTGATCTAGAAGGAAACTCTGAAAGCCACAAAGTAGTATATACAGTGTGTATCCATATATAATGCCTTTGTCGCCATAATAATTCAATGTGCCTGTCTTTCATAATATTCAGCATACTGTAAGCATGGAGCTTTTCTTGTCAGATTACACAGAAATTAATAGCAGAAAGTCATAGTCAAATGCATCTAATTCAATGATTCACAGGGAAAATCTTTCATGATGAAATGTTTAATGAGTCTAATAATTCTATAGTCTTCTGCATTGCTTGTCTAACTTTGTGTGGAAGAACCAATCTATTATAATTAAATTATTGGTAAAAGCCGATATAAATTGGTTGAATAAAAGCAATATCTATATTGTAAAGTCTATAATGCAGTAGATGCATTAAAATTTACTATCTCATAACATTAAATTGGACGATTGTATTCCCAATACATGGTCTAATTGAGCTCTCTGGTATTCAAAGGCAATGAATATTCAGCTCTCCTGGACTGCTATAACTATACCAAACAAAAACCTAAGACCCAAATTGAAACAAAAAGTAGTCATGACTTCCCATGATATATAACTAAGAGAACAGAAAAGAACAGAAAATCTGCAATACATTAAATTCCTTTGCTTCCTTCCAATTTTCTGTAACAGTCTTGCTAACTGTATAGTATTAATTCAAAATGGTGGGTGGGCTTAGTATAAAATATGTATTCTAGTGATGTGATAACTGAATTATTTACTATAATCTGCTTATTTGGTTTTAGCTTACTGTCCTGTGGAAAATTGACTGTGTTCACCCAAAATCTTACATCAGGATATTTAAACCAAAGTTTGTTGAACAGGTACCGTAGTTCATGCAAAAGGTGATCCTACTATATGGATGGGATAACTGATCACACTAAACTTAATCAAACAAGTTTTTTAACAGTTTACTCTTTATGTACAAAGCAGGCCCAAACAATCAAATATTGAATATTCATTACTGACTTTATTTAACAACTTAAATTTATGTATTAATAGCTTTAACCTCATTTCTATAACTTTAAATTTTCATATCCCAGTCAGTATTTTGGAAGGTGAAGCCCAGCACATCTGGAAAACATTTTATTTGTTTATCAGATTGATATCATGTGTTTTCTCAGAAACTTGTTTGAATTCCCATACTACCATCCTACTCTGGACTGAGAGAAACTAAATGACCCCAAGGCAGCCAGGGAGTTCCTAAGGCTGAAGGTGAAGCTAGGTCAATGCAATCCTAGTCCACATTAGCGAAGGTGGCTTTAATCAGAAGATAGTAGAAACTGTTTAACATTCAGTAAGATTGTTATCCTTACTATCAGAAAGGTAACTATGTCATAATCCAAACATTTGACAGAAATTAGTAAATAAAAGAGAAAAGAAAACCAACCTAATCAGGAGAAAGTCAGATATACATTTTTTGTTTGTTATCTCTGGAGAGATTTCCAGCTATAACAATGTATAGCTTTGAGCTTCTGACAGATGCTAATGAACTGTTGTTTACATGTTTGATTTACTGCCTAAACAAAGATAAGACATGCTCTTGAAAACACATTGAATGCACAATCCAAACACATCCATTAAATCTGTCACAATAAACATGACAGCTTTCTTCTAACCTAACAACTGGCATGCCTCATTTACATATTAATGAGAAAACTGGGATCAGGAAGCACAAATTGCTTCTGTCTTGTGAAGGGGAAGTTACTGATCGACAGACAACAGTGTACTCCGGAGCGTAAATACCACAAGTAAATACCTCTGCCATTTTAATAGATCTTACTTTTATTTGCAGAATCAAATCAATTGTTATTCATTGTTTTTGATACATTACAGAGGTAGATGCCAGAGTTATATCACCATCCTTAGATATTGTGCTCCTCTCTATTCACCCAAAGTATATAAATATTTACACCTACAGGATTTTCCCAAGGTGTTAGCAATTCACATGCCTTTTTAATTAGTGTTTATATGTCTCTGACACTATTTTAAAAAATCAAGCAAATCTATAAAAATTATTCCCTCTACTACAAAAAAAGGCTAACAAATTCTTCAGAGAAGCAGAAAGTTGAATTGTTCAGCATCTTGGCCTTTTTTTTTAGCAGTATCTGACTCTACAAATGTTCCTCCCTAAGGAAGTACAGGGGAATTTTCTGAAGAGTAAAGCAATATTTTATGACAGTAACAGAAGCACAAATCTATCTTATCTACTGTACAAATAATGAGCTGACTTTAGCCTAGGGAAAAGATCTTCAGCATAAGTGATGCTTATTGGGAAAATACTGCAAATGTCACAATACAATATGATGAGCACTATAACTAAAATATTGTTCGACAGCCAAATTTACTCTCTGACTTCTATTGGCATAAATGTAAGTTATACATGAGAGCTGTCCAAATGAATAGTATTTAGAGGGGAAAGGATAAAATAGATTATTAAAATTCTTGGTACCTGAGACTGAATTGTAGGCCCTACTGGGGCTTTTACAAGAGCTTGTTTCTGTAAAAATTTACCCATGAATGATTTCTGTTTTACTCACTGTGATTTACATACCCCTTGGCTAAAATGCATACACCTTGCCTCAAAGATGAGCATTCTGTGGTTTACCAGAAATTATTAATCCCTAACACACCTCACTAATGATATGGGATGATGGGAGTTACATTCAGCAATATTTGGAGAGGAATGCAAAACCCGCCATTACTAACAACATATCCAAAGGAAAATATCATTGCACTCAATAGTTTATTTCTAAGTAGAATATATAGTCCAACTGTACTCTTCAAAATTTCCAGCATAATCCAATATACACATCTATTCAAAAGTTCCATTAAATTCAGTGAAGCTTATTCCCAGGAAAGTAGACAGAGCTGTGGCTTGCAAGTGCAATTATAGCAAGTTTTTTTTGAATCTGAGTCAAATACTGTATATTCCACTCAAAACTATTCACAAATAATCTAAGCTCTGATTTAGGTTATCTCTCACTCTTGGAAGTCTCTGGCTATTAATTTTGAGGGGCAATCCTACAAGGATCTGGATTTCTATATTTTTCTCATCTGCCTTGTATGATGCAGAATATTTCAAGTGCTCACCAGTTTCAGTTGCCTTTAACATCACCTTCCATTTTACTAAAATGCATTAATATTTGATAGACTGAGTGAAATGTTACATAATGTTCCATTTAATAACTTAAAGCAATTGCTTGAATTTAAAAAAATTGTTTCTTTTTTTTATTTTGCTTGTACACTACTATATTCAAACCAAATATAAACAAGCCTGCCCTTATTCATAAACTAATTAAATGAGGCTTAATTGGCTCCCATTGATTAATCAATTAAAGATTAAAGTCAATTAATATAGCAATTAAACTAATGGTACAGCTCGAATAGTACCATAACAACAATATTTTATGTAAATTTTAAAATATAAGATTTAACTGGTGAAACCTTGAAGAATCTTGCCAACTTATGTAAATGAAAGAAGTGTTTATCAAGTGCATGGTTATACTATTTTTACAAAATTGTAGCTGTTGTTGTTCCCTTTCCAACAGCTTCTCCTAGTCTTTCCTACAGACAGGCAGAAGACAGCCTGTCGATTTGGATATCACAAGATAGAAGCAGTATAAGAGACATATTCAGTTGTGTCCAAACCAATCCCATTTTTAAGCATCTCATTCTGCTCCCATATTGGAAATCTCCTATGAAAGATTACCAGTTTGGCTACATGATCCTTACCAACTAGTAACTGGAGAGTGGGGTTTGCTCACATTATACCAGTGGCTTGCCTGTCAGTATATGTAGAAGTGTCTTGATGGTTCTTTGATTAAGTTGTTGTAAACAGCTTGTTTGTCTGCATTGGTATTTTCTTGATTGGACTTTTTTTTTGCTTCCTAATTGTTGGTCTAATGTTAATCTTGGTGTTAATTTCTACTCATCTCACTGTTGATTGAGGAGTCCTTCTGGTTTTTTTGTTCTCTTTTTGGTTTTTTTATTGTCTCTTTTGACTGGTATGTAGATGTTGTTTATGTTTATGTTCCTGTTGATGGCTGATTTGTCTGAGTGCCAGGCTTCCAGGAATTCTCTAGTGATTTTTTGGATTTGGCTTGTCCTAGGGTACTCAAAATTTCTCTATTGAAACTATGGTGAGGTCTCTCTATGACTAATGAAATTAAGGAGCTTTCATCCTTAATGAAAAGTTTGCCCAGGGGAACTTGCTAGGTGTTGCAAGCTAAGCACAGGTTAATTTCCCCAATGAATCCATAAAAATTAATGGCAGGCCTTATACCCAGTAGGATTTAATGCCAACACTGTCCTTACAGCCAGTATATTTTCTATGCAAATTTGTAGAACCACCTTCAAACACATTTGGGCTTCCAAATGCTACTGGACTCTGCTTCAGGCAGGGTAGAGTTGGTAATGTTTTGATCAATGGGAATCACATTCCAAAGAGTGATGGGAAACTGGCACCAATGGCATCATTGAAGTGAGCAACACTGGGATTCAGGGAGGAGCCCAGAAGGGTAATGCAGAAATTTATTTTTCTGTTGCATAAGGGTTGTTTTGGCTTGTTAAGGCACTACTCCTTTCTGACTCTTTGGATAATTAAAAAGAACTAGAATATGCTCTTTGCAGATAAAATGACTTTCTTCCATTATGCTATCTGTTCCATGCTGAGAACAACTCAACCAGGAAGAGGAAAGAAAGTTATATATGAAACACTCTTAGAGTTACAGTTAAGGTTAGAGTTAGCCTTCTATTGCTGTGAAAAATGATTTCAATTGAAAAGTAACTGTAAAACAAGACATGAAAACAGCAACTTCAAAAATAAAACACATATTTCAAAACTTATGCAAAACTGGACAAGTTAAGCCTTCTCATTAAATGATATAGTTTAACATTATTTTGGGTTACTGTTTTTTTTCAATGAAAGTGTTTCATTTTATAAAGCTGCAGAGCTCCATGATTGTTTTATTCATGGCTTGAATTATATCAAATACGTAGACATCGCATTAGAATTCATCACCCAATTCTGTGAATGGAAATTGCACGGAACAAAAATACTTAAGGCTTGGTTTCTCCATTCCGTGTCTGTCCTCTTACGTTTTTTATTCCTTGTCAATAATATTATCATACCCTCAATCTTTTAATTCAGTTGGTAACAACATTTGAGTCCTATCTTGATTTTATTGCTGTTCAATGAAAGTTCCCAAAAGGTAGTGTCTCCTTTTTCCATCTGTTTCGTTTGGGGATTGTATTCCCTTTCTGTTTGCAAATAAAAAAAGAAAATTAATTCCAGCTCAATACAGACACTTTTCCTCGAGGAGAGGGATTCCAAAATGAGAAAGGAAGAGGTTCAACTTGCCTAAGCCATGCTTGGTAGTTCCTTTCCAGATATTTGTTTTTACAGTGATCATTGTCATTGCCATGATTCTTATCATCCAAATAATAGCCAGGTCAGCTGCATGGTACATGTATATTGCAACATAATTTGAAACTGCCTTGTTTTAAAATGATGTTAAAGTATTCTACAATTAAGGATCCAGCAAAGTAAAAATGTCATTATTGATAGTGACACTTATAGGCAAACGCTTATATTTAAATTGTTTCAAAATTATTGAAATTGCTAAACATTGATGCCTGTTACTAATGCAATTGCAAAAGATAACTCTTCTGGAGGTACTATCTGGCGACCTATATGTTCAAAAATGGAAAATGGGATGAAACTATAATGTGGCTCTATATGTAATGGTATATGAGCCCTGATGGTACAGTGGTTGAATGCAGTATTGCAGGCAAATTTTGTTCACTGTCTGGAGCTGGATCCAGCCAGGACTCAGGGCTGACTCTGCCTTCCATCCTTCTGAGGACCCAAATGGTTGGGGGAAATATGCAAATAATGCTGACATTATAAACCACCCAGAGAGTGCTGTAAAGCACTATGGGGCAATATGCAAGTCTAAATGCTATTGCTATTGCTATGGGGAGATAACTGTGGGACACAGGGGTGGAAGTGAGTGGGGAAAGAGATACTATCTAGAAATGACATCCCAACTTATCAGGCTATAAAAAGAGACGGTGGAAGATTTATATTTCCAGATTTGCAATATTCTATTAATATAGCCTAACAATAAAGTAGAATTAGCTCATCTGGTCATGTTTCCTGTCTGCTCTACCTGGAAAGGCTAATACTAGCGTAAGTTCTTTGGTTCCATTTTTTCCCCTCCTTGATTGAAATCATGGTTTACATGACTGAGGTCTGTTTTGCTTTACTGCCTACACTGGAAGAAATGATGTAAGATAATAAATGATGGTGCAGTTGAAAACGTATTTGTCTTGTGACTAGTTTTACAAATGATCTTCATAGTGTACAAAATATTGTTCTCTGATCAGAAAAAAAAACCTAATTCTCTGCTCATGTGAAACCATTGTGAGGTCTTACTTGCATCAGATTGCTGACAGCCAATATCTATTCTACAGGTAGACCTAGACAATCTTTCAGGCTCCTTATATTGCTCCAGAATATAATCCTACAATCCAATACCTTGAAGAGTGGTTGATCCATGTTAAATTAATCTCATTCCTATTGGGGCAGTTTATGAGCTGACTACAAAGCTTGGAGTGGTATATATTGCTCAAACATCTTATTATAATTACTCTGAGATTTTTTTTTCTCTTTCCTCCATTTTAACAAAAAAGATCCATATTCTGTCCTTGGTTTGGTAGATGTAATTCTTTTTTATGAAAGCAAAAATGCCATGGTGCGAAATCAGACCTTCAATAATGTATTATGCCAGGTCGTCCATGAGTCTGTACATGAAAAAAATATGTAATGGAAATTTTAGGAATGTGTAAATGTGGAAAATTATTTTTATGTCTAGTAAATTGGAAAAAAGAGAAGATGTAATCCTGGAAAGGAGAAAGAGCCAGATGGGAAGAAAACATCATCATTTCTGTTTCACTAAATGTGTTAATAAAACGTTACAGTTATTTTCATGGAGGGAGGTTTTTTTTATGGCTATGCCAACAATAAGTGCATTTATGTTTCCTTGCCCTACTTCTATATTATCCTTTATTTATGATTTGGAGACTTTATAAGTAGCAATTGTTATCCTTTTACAGCCTTTATATTGTAGTTGTCTATTTGGAGGGAAGAAATCAAATTAAGAAAAATAAAAGGTTCTTTTCAGCTCTGGAAGCTGTGCTCAATGAATTGTTGTCCCTGTTTTTCTCAAATGCAAACTCACTGCTAAGTATGTTAAAGGCTAGAAATTCAGAATTGTAGAAGTTCAGGGCAGGAGGAACATTTCCCTCCACCCACAGATGGTACAGTCCAGCACTGTGTACTGAAAATTAAATTTTGAAATTTTCATTTCAAAACAAAGGGGCTTTTTTCTGTTACCTGGAGTGAATTCATAATGGCCTGTCACCTAAGCAGCTCTCTATACCTTCATATTTTTCAAAATGCCATCTATGCAAAGTTATCTTTCTCGCAATAGAAGAATATAAGAAGTGTCCTGTTGGTTCACAATCCTGGCTCGTCTAGTCCACTATCCTATTCTCACAGAAGCCAATCAGATATACAAAGAAGCCCACTAGTTTTCTCAACAGTTAACCTTCCGAGGCAGCCATGCTGCCACAGAAGTTAATAACCATTGAACCCCAAGATTCTCTTATCCATTTGAAGATGTTGGAAGAAATATCCAACTGTTTCAGTTTCAAGCCAGGAGAAAGACACTGGGAACATGGAGGCTGATTGGAAAGATGGTTTAACGATGAAGCAGAACCACCAAGCACATGGTTCTAGTGCAGCTGACCACATGGAATTGAGAGTGGGAGGATTTATATCTTCTCTTGGGCTTTGCACTTGAACTTCCTGTTCCTGTGCAAGAACTTGTATTCTATTGGCTGTTGTCAGACTCCCATGGGGCCATGTAGGGGTTATATAGGGGTCATAGCTAGCTCTATAGATTGTCTGAGCTAAGTTTGGTTGAAGTTTCTGAGGGTGATGCAATGTGCTTAGGAGATTGTGAAATATACCCACTCTCTGTCTTAGTGGGTTAATCCTATTATGTCTTGAAGGGTCAGGTCTTAATCCCTTCACCCTGGAGCTGAAGGTCTTTTGTTTTGTAGATAGGCCGGCCCAGTTTTTCTTAATGAGCACAAAATATCTTCTGGGGGCAGGGAGCTGGGGCTCTGAGTTTCTGTCTCCCTTAAGATTTCTTATTTCTCTTTTAGGGGAAATATTTTATCCTGCCTTTTTAAATATTCCTCAAAATATTTCATTCTTCTAGGAGAGGGATGGGTGCTAACTTTCTACAAAGAAAAGCAGTTAAAATTAATTTGTCTTGTATCTTTTTTAGATTATAAATAAACATTTCATAGGTGAGCACCACCTTCAAAAATGCTTTCCCATAATCTCCATCTAGATAGACTAGGCTTAAGGATACATCCTCTAGCAGCATTTTAGCTAGACCATTCTCCAAAAGCAGATCAGGCTGGCCCAATTTCTTCTGAGTTGCAATCAAGAAATATTGTCTTCTGATTGCTTATAGAGTTATTTTCTTGTTTTGTTTTGAAGGATGAGCGCTTTTTTGGCCTTCATTCTAATGTGACTTAATTCCATTACTGTTTTCAATTGTATATTTTTCTGAGGACGCTGTTGGAAAGAGACGTTGTGTATATATGTGTGCATTAATAAATGATAAAGAGCCTCTTTTTTATTAAATACATGGAATAAAATAAATACCCCTAAAACATTATCTAACTAATTTGACGCAATTTTGTAATTAATCACAAACTTTTTATCTAATTAAAAACTAATCTATACTAACCACTCACACATACATACAAGTTTTAGAACACATTCAATTATTCCTTTGAAACACTTATCTTTATTAAAATCTCTGCTAAGAGACATAAAAAAATAATCACAACAAAGTACTGCTAGTATACATATTAATAGACAACATAATGTTAAATATATCTAAATCAATGTTTATATATACAGTATTTGATGATCTCCTGTCAAAGGGACGGATACATCATGCTTCTCCAGGTACATTAAGAATACACTGCCCTCACTTTTGACATACCACCTGTGACTGATGGGTATTATAGTATAATAATAAATAGAATATCATAGATTTACTATCTCAACTGTCCTGGGATCTTTGCTTCCTTAGGACTTCTAATTTTGCCCTCAAGATTACTCTGGAATAATAGTAGAAGATATTCTTGTGCTACTACACCCATTAGGCAGCATGTTCTTGCCAACATTTTCAATCAGCTACAGTAGTTTCTGCTTGTTATAATGGTGTTGGAAGAAATATCCTTCTGGGTTCAGTTCCAAGTGGGGAAAAAGACACTGGAAACATGGAGGCTGTTTGGAAAGGTGGTTTAATGGTGAACAGGACCACGTGGCTTGGAGCTCCAAAGTGAAAAGGACGATCACATGCTTCAAGATGTTGGGTAAAGGAAAAGAAGGGAAAAGAGAAAAGGGCTGATCTGCTGAGTATGCCTGGGTTTTATACCCTCTGTTGGGATTTGAATTTGAGCTTGTATTCTGATTGGTTGTCAGACTCCCATGGGGCCATGCAGGGGCAAATCTGTAGGCTGTCCTGATTCTCAGGCTTGGTTGAGCCTTTCTGGATGATGATGTAATGATAGGGCTTTGGGCAATTCCTATTATAGCTCTACCTGGAGTAGATCTTTGTTACATAAAATAGACTCGCTCAGGCCAGAGTAATGGTCCATTAGCAAAGGTGGAGCGGGGCAAGTTTCTGCCTCTTTGAGTTTCTACTTTTCTTTTTAGGGGAAATATTCTGCCTTTTTAATATTTCCTAGGATATTTCATTTTTCTAGGAGAGAGGTGGGCGCTAACTTCCTACAATGGGACATCAGCAACCTGCATTCTTGAAGGTACTGTGCATGACCAAAAGTGAAATTCTGGCCACTGCTGAAATAAGAAGAAAAATGCTTCTCTTCTGGTATAGTGCTGTAAAATAAATGATGACATAGTTCAGACATGCTTCCTAGTACCTTCGCCCTTGCCCAAATCTTCCCATTGAATTTCAATTGTCTCAATCTGTCTTCCTGGATTTCCCATATGAAATGAAACTACATTGGAAATATGCTTGAGATGACAGCATAACCTTGCTACTTTAATATTTTCTAAGACATGGGAATATATTTCCTGTTTTGTTACCAGACTTTCTTATATTACATAACAATTCCTGCTCCATGGAAGGATGGTTATAATAGAAGACTTTTGAGATGGATTAGACTCCTTGGTGACACATCAGTGATTAATCAGCCTCAACAGGCATTTATTACTTTGTATACTATAGAGCAGGAGAGATTGACTCTTAAAAACACTTGACTCTTTTGGTATCATGCAATTACACTGTGGAGACCCCAAAACACGTGCAATTATTTTGAACTACTTCACCT
Organism: Pseudonaja textilis; assembly: GCF_049901715.1. NCBI lineage: Eukaryota > Metazoa > Chordata > Lepidosauria > Squamata > Elapidae > Pseudonaja > Pseudonaja textilis. Next base: position 34,544,817 of record NC_141993.1, read on the forward strand.
GCAAGGAGCAATTGATTGTCAAGAGTCTCTTCTTCGTTTTGTCACACTGGTTAACATTTTGGAGCTATCCCCCAAAAGGAAAACATTTCCAAAAATATGTGATAGTTCTTATTTTAATATTTTAACTGAAGGTCCTCTGTGTTTTTAATGAGCCTCTGGGGGGCTTCTTCTTTCTTCCTCACATATTAAATGCATGCAATCATATTTGAAACAACTCTGGATGACAGATTCAAAAGTGAGTATAATTTCCCCACTTCTTTCTCTCTCACACACACATCCATTCATCCACCATCTATCTATCCATCTATCTATCTATCATCTCCCTCCCTCTCTCCCTCCCTCCCTCCCTCTCCTTCTTTTATATCTACTCTCCTTCTTTTATGTCTACAGGGTACTTTAAACTTACTAAAGTATATTTGCATACTTAACAGGAGAATCTTGGAAGTGCTTGTAGACCATACTTTCCAGGAAATTGTGAGATTCAGAAGTCAGTATGAAAATTCAGAGGAGCTAGCGCACATGAGAGACAAGGCCAGCCATCAGGATATAGTAGAAAAGGCACAACAGACACACCTGGGCATTCTCCCACATTTGAACTAGCTTTTCTATCTTGCCCTCCTACCCATCCAAGTCTGCCAGACAGTCTACATTCTCTTCCCCTGAAATCATATTCTCTATTCTTCAGTAATTTATTTAAGTAATTTCAGAAGAAAATAAATGCATGTAGCAAATATCTACCCACCTAGGCAAACCAACCTATTCATTTCTTGTTACTAATTTCATTGCATGGATGCACAGGTCCCAGAGTAACCCCACATCTGAGTATGTTGTTTCATACTTAATCCCCTTTGTCAGAAGAGTCCATAGGATTTCTTTGTCAAAATGATGGGTATTGTTTTCTCATGTTTCACCCCTTTCATACCTATGTACAACATTATATCACAGGCACAACATTGCACTGTGATGGTGCAATACTGCTATCATCCTTTTATCTCCACTGATCACTCTCCCTATCATACTGTACAGAGTATTTGTGGATAAACATACATTTGGAAGATTTGGGGTAGAAGGGAATAATCGTTTGAAGCACTCCTTCCATCTCATGTCAGACTTTCCAATTTATTAATCTGAGCCATTGCTTTGATTCTTTCCCTATCTTCCGTATGACCTACTATTTATATGTAAGAGTGTTACATTCTCATTAAAAATTTCTTAAGCATGTTCAATTGGGCTTAACCTCCAAGCATGCAATTAGGAACACTTTGAGAGAAAAAAAGATTAAAATTCATATTGCATCATATGAAGGGTATGATAAAATTTGGTATTGCCATTATAAGCATCTAACAACTTCTTGCAACTTACACAAGACAGAAAGGCAGCCGTTAATGTACATCTTAAACTAGATCCATTAATGTCATATTATTAACTTCACACACTTGCTAAATTCTGTGTGGATGAATTATTGGAATAATAAGAGTTCCATATCATTCATTCAGTAATTAATCTTCTCAGGAAGAAATTTTCATTTAAAGTGCTAGTAAAATATATGTAAAATATTAATCAGGGATGTGGAGGGCGAAGTGCAGACCACTGGAAAAAATCCAAGGCAAATAAAAAATACGAGCACCCAGCCATTTGTGGTCCCCAGAGAAGACTCTAATCAGCCATTTAAACTGCACCTCAGGCAGGCCAGTACAGTGTGTATCAGATCTAGGAAGACAAATCCAATAAGGCTCCTTCACTAAGAACAACAAGAAGACTCAGCAGAAAACTTCCAATGAAATGGGGAGAAAAATAAAATGACATTGCCCAAATTTATATGGAGCACTCTGTTTGGAGAAAAGATTATTTTAAAAACGGATAAGTAAAAGATGGCAGATATTAAAATAGCAAAAACATAAGCGTCTATGTATATAATGGTTTGTGTTAGATTGAAAACATATTCCATCTGATACAGCAGAGGTTAAATATAGTTCATAGCAGCTATCTCGGTTAAACTGTTTTCCCTTATCTCTGTGAAATACATTAAATATAATTTCCTGAGAAGTAACTGGATCATGCTATTATTTGCCAATTGAGCATTTGTTTGGAGTTTTACAAGTAGGTATTAAGAATACAGCACGTAGGCAGCAATATTTTCTTTTATTTGCTTCAACATGATGCATTGTAAAGATATTTGTTTTCCATTAAGAATAATCTTTGGGACTTCCGGTTTGAAGGGCTTCGGCGACAGACAGAAATCTGCGATCATGCGCGGTTTCTGTCTGGGCTCGCCGCTGGAGCGCCCCGAGCCAGCTGGTTTCAGGGCTAAGCCACCCCGTAGAGGTGGTGAAGAGGGGGGAGACCACCAGCAGGGTTGAGGAGAGCTGCATCTCTCCTCCTCAGCTGGCCATTACTCCCTTTTCCGAAGGCGGTTGCAGCGGTGGTCAGAAATGGCCACCACAAAGAAGAACTCGACCAGAAAAGAATGTGCAGGAGGAAGATAAGTGAAAGTTTTGGCTGACTGGGTTAAATTGTAAAAGCAACAACCAAGGTACCCTGAAATTTAAACTTACAAAAAAATAACATTGCTACCAAAGAAGAGTCGGAAGCAGCAAAGGAAAGTGAAAAGGGAAAGGTTTGGCTTTTTTTTTCTTTTCTCTCCTTTCCTATACCGACAACTAAGAGACTTAAATAAGAAATTGGAAAAATCTGCTTTGACATCAATAGGCAATTAAGCTGAAAATAAAACAAAATGCCAAAGGGATAATAAAGATTTTTGGACATTAAAATTTTTCTTTTTCATAAGCAGGAAGGGAGAGAAAAAGAATAAGGGCAGGATCTGGAAGAGGGAGGAGACTGCCTAGAATTAAAAAGAATCTACAGTAAAACTTCAACAAGACTTCTAAAAGATACATTTTAACTGAAACTTTGCAACTAAATAGTAATCCCAGGAAGAGAAAGTGAAAAAAGAGCAAAAAGAAACAGCTTGCGTGTATTTGGATTATTTGGTGATCTTTGGATTCTTGGTTATTATATTTGAATGACTAAAATCAATCGGGTGGTTGTTTAAAAATTTATACAATGACACCACTTCTGGATGAATTGAAAATGGAACTTAAAAAGTACAAAGAAGATGCACAAGAAGGGAAGGGTTCTTTTGGCTTCGTTTTTCAATTTTTAGAAATGGAGATTTGGAACTATGAGTAACAACAAGAAAAGACTGCAAAACAAGAAGACTGGGACAAAGAAGAAGCCATCTTTAATGACCAAGCAATTTTATGTGGGGAAGAAAAAGGAAAGGGGGGAAAGAGAATGGAGAATTTAAGACTTAAAAAAACAACCAAAGAAAAGAAAAATAATTCGAAAAATAAGTATAATACTGGAAAGCAACAGAAAAGAGGAATACAGAAGAGAGAAATAGAGGTAGAGAGACAAGGGGGTAAAAAGTGGAGAGAGAAGAAGAGAGGGAAGAAGGAAAGGAAAAGAAGTTAAAAAGGACTGGAGCAAGATATAGAGAAACAGGATCTATTTAGAGATAATGGGTGAAAATCTAACTGAAAAAGGGATTCTGTAAAGGTACATATGATTGCATTGTTATATTAGTAATAGAAATAACTTTAGAAAATTGGAAACAACGTATGATTAAAATGAGGGATAAAATAGTTAGTGTAATTTAGTGAAATGTTTGTGAATAAAATAAGTGAAATAAAATAAATGAGAAAATTGAATTAGGAAGGAATGGGAACATTTTAATTAGTTAATGTTTTATAAAATATAAGTGAAGAGGGGGGGGAATTAACTATGGAAAGCTTATAATTGTTCCCATAGAAGTATGATAATTAATTGAAAAGTAATGTTAAAGATGTTAAGACTTTAATGAATATTAATATTAATGATAGAATTGAATTGGAATGGAAGGTTGTTTTAATTATATATATTTATAATTTTTTCTTTTTTTAAGAATACAGTGTGTATTTTAAGAATGTACCAAGCAGAATCCGAATGGAAGTTATGTATTATATTGAATGTTACAACTTTAGGGAAAAGATATAAAGGCGTCATACTCCAATCAGTAACTACAGGAGAAATTTTGTTTAATGAGAAAAGATAATAGATAATTGAAACAGGACAGACAAAAAATATAAATACAATGATTTGAATTGAGATGAGATAATTAAAATAAAATTGAGAAAATTAAAAGAGGGGAGAAGCTATGCAGAAAATGTAAAATAGTAATAAGATATGGAATAGAATATAAAAATGAGCATGAACCTGAATTGTGTCTGTACGAAGAAATGTAACCCGGGATTACGCTACTTTCAAAAAAGATGTTTTATTTGTATTTTTTTTTCTCTTTGTGAAAACTCAAATAAAATTTACCAAAAATAAATAAATAATCTTTTATCTGTAATAACTTGAGAATTAGTAGACAAGCCCCGAACCTTGCTCTCCCTTAAAATATTTTAGAGCAATATATGCTAAACATTTTCTTCAGAGGTGCTTGAATTACGATTAATGGGTCTTTCCAATTAAACAAAAGTTAAAATAGATCCCATTTATAAAGTTATTATTGGGAGGAGGATTCATATTGAAAGAGACAAGCTAAATTGATGTGATTTTAAAATAAACGTCAAAAGAAGGCAGTGGGAAAACCATTTCCATAGCGCCAGAAATTTATATGAATATATCATGAAATCAGCAAGAGTCAGACTCAACTTGAAGAATTTCAGTCCACTTAAAAACGTATAACCTGGTTGGTTGAAGCTTCTGATTGCCTAAGGAGAAAAATTAAGATCGGTGCAGCAATATAAATTTTAAGGGACAACACAGAGACTTAAGGCACTGAGGACAAGAAAAATATATGATAGGACTAGTGCAAATGAGAAACTGTGGGAAAACTTGTTATGTTACAGTGATAGGGAAGAGTGTAGTAAAGAATCTTGTTATACAAAGCCGACTAAGAGTAGGATTATCAGATATCTGACAAAAAGAGAAAATGTCTTTTTTGTTCTCATAACCTCCATTTGGTAGGCATTAAAGTGAAATATTGTCCAGCTTTTTGAGTAGTTTGAGTATTATTTTATTTTCAACTATTTTCATAACAGTAGTCATTCAAACATTTGGGTACTGTGACCCTGTAAATTGTTGATTTCTTTCTTTCCCTGTTTCATCAATGGACTCAACTACCTAGATTTATGTTAAGTTAATTTATTATCTGATTCCATCAATAGTTGCTTCTGATGGTGAGATTGGTCAGACGGGCAACATATAAATTTGATAAATAAATAGATAGGTTTTTAATCCAGACCTTTATATCTATGATCACTGTGATTGGTAGAGTACATGTCTCATATATTTCTATGATGAAATTTAAAAACATGTCATTGTTGATTCTATATTATTGTTAGTAAATGTTCTTGAAAATAACAATTTATTGGGTGAGAAATTACGATTGGGAGAAACAGTCTGATGCTGGAAAAAGTGGTTTCATGTACATATAGGACACTAAATTTATATTTTTGTTGATTTTTTGCTAGAATTTTTGTGGTCGATGCCAGGATTATTAGTATGCCCTTCAGCCCCATCCCCAATTTGTCCTCCTTTACAATTGTCTGTGTTCTTCTTTGCCCGTTCAGATATCTGGCAGCCCTAATTAAGACACAGTGCATGTTACTAGCAACACTTTCAAAGAAAGGATAGAACAAGGCAAGGGAACACTACCAGGGCTCTGGAATGATAGTGCTCAGGGCAGAGACTCCCCAGCTTTCTGGAAGATCTGTTAGACAAGTTTACTTGTAGGGAATCAACTTAACAACAGGTCTTCCTAGTCACAAGCCAAGACACTGACATGAATATAAATGCAATGGAAGTCAGGAAATTGTTGCTAGCTTGGATCACAGCTATATTAATATTGTCTGTATTAGGCTAAGTGCCTAGTACAACAAGAACTGGATAGTTTGCAGACAAGGAAGTTAGAGCCCTCATAAATTATCAGAAATGGAACATTATTCTTCATAGTTGAAGCACAACTACAAACTTCCACATAACCTTCTAGTAAAAGTATAGAGTTCCTATAATTACTTTTATTGCCCTGCTCTGAGCCAAAATATCTAGATAAATGCATGCTCAACTGTTTGCAGAGGTCTTTTAGAACTGCCTCAGCAAGAATAACTCCCTGAAAAAATCTAGAGTGAGTGAAAAATGAACCATGCTGATTCACAAACTCCTTTTGTAAAATGGCAAGCCTATGAGAAGCCTACAAGTATGCTTTTGATGAAATAACTCTCTTCCACAGTTAAATCCTAGCAACTAATATTCTGAAACATGTAGCCTTGGATACTGTTGATAGTATACAGCCTGAAGAGCTAGTATACATTCATAGCCTACATTAGTTGTCTACCGTTTCAAAAGCCACAGAAGATTATGACTATGAACAGAGGGGATTCCACAATTTAACTGCGTAAAGAAGTAATTTCTTTGATCTGTCTTGCATATCACATCATTCAGCTTTATTGGATTATCTCAAATTTTAAGAATCTTTTCAAAAACAAAGAAAACCTAAAGTGGTCTTCTTAGAGAATAAGATCAGTAGCAAAATTGGTGGCTGTGGTTTCTATTAAGAATCCAAACCCAATGTGTTATTACTTGCCTAGCCACTATAATATTTCTCTCCTTTCTTACCTTAAGAATATAACAATAGACCTATTATTTAGTTCAAACTTCTCAGTAAAAACATACATACTTAATATATTTTCCTCATCAGAATCTAGCCACTCTTCGGTGATGCTTCAAATGCTATCAGGAGTCAGAATAAGCACTGATGATGTTACCTAGTTTGATAATGAAACATCTGCAAGAGAACAACCAGTTCACAGAGCACCAAGGACTCCAAAGTCAGACTGAGTTAATACTTTGATGTGATTCTGTGAAAAAGACCAGGACCATAGATTACATGGAGAAGTTGCAAAAATGTCGTAGAAGAAAAAGCTGTGGCAAAACCACTTCTTTCGTTTCACTAAGTAAGCTATACTAAGTACACATGTCCATGTAATCACCAAAAATCAAGTTCAACTACTGTAGAGTGAGTCTTTAGTTTTACCTTAAGGGGGTTACTCCTTAAGGAGAGAACTAATGGTTGGGATATATTTGTAGTAATGAATGTATGTGGAATATGGATATCCCATACACATGCTGCATGCAGTGATCATATATACACATAAATTTACTGTAAATGTTTCTGGGTTGTCCCACCAATTAACATATAGTTGGGGTATTCAATGTTCTGACTTGAGGAATGGCTTGAGGAATGGAATCAGGATGAGAGCCAATGAATCTGGCAGTATTCCTCTTGAACATCCTGCCTGTTTTGCCTTCTTAAGAGAGTTACTTAACTAGTTTTCCCAAATTATTTGTTTATGTATTTGTAAGCCTCAGTGAGTGGGTGGATTTTCTTCCCATGTAGATATGTAATCCTTTTTGAAATGAACTTGTCCTTTATAGTCATATAATACTATCAACAGTGGTAGGCAGAAAAGCATATGAGGGCGACTAGAAGTTGTTCAGTGTTGTAATTTCAAAATACTATTGATCTGAAGGTAGAATGCATAAATGAGAGAAATTATCCTAGGAATTAACTAGATGGAAGTTGCAAGTTCCAACAACAAGAAGAATTTCACCTGTTGCTTTTTTCCTATCCAATCACACTGGTTATCAAAATATTCACTGTGGGGGGAAAAACTATTTAAATTGAAGAGAAATGACAGCTCCTGATCCTGATATAACTAAGATAAATAACAGATCTACTTGGATCTAGCAATTAACTAGGTACATCTAAACCTGACTATAAGGAACTTGTCATTTTGATTCTGACTAACTTGAAGCAATCTTGCCTGACCTTTCACATATGGAGACATGGAAATTTTTATTTCCATCATATTTCCAGGATTTAAATTTAAAGTTTAAAACCTTCATTTATGAAACTCACCTTTTTCTTATCTTAGCAACAAGTACTTACTATGAGAAAGGTATTAATAACTACTTGTTTATTATCTTGTCTCACAAACCCTGTTATTAAAAAAATACATCAGTTTTACACTGCAGACTCTTGGGAAACAATCCAGCTGTAGTATGAAAGCATATGTATTTTTAAAAATCCTCAATGGTATCTATTCTATGTTTTTCATGGAGATAAACCCTTCCACTTCCTCAATAAACAAATCCCAAATTAATTCTTTTTTCTCATTTTTCTCTGATAATAAAATTGTAAGATGTTACATTAAAAATAATCCCTGAAAGAGCTGGTATGAGTTCAGAGATCTTTATTATTTCTCTATTATTTTCTGAGTATTCGCCCTTCCTGCAAAGGTTCATGGCATTCAGACTTAAGGGCTAAACTAAAGATTTTGGAATGGAATGGATTGAGCTAATTCTGTTGTCCTACCTGTATTGATTTAACAATTGCAGAAGCAAAATTGGGTATATTAATGTCATTCTTGCATGTTATTACAGTGGACTTTATGCAGAAGATTCCTTTATGATATCTACACATGCAGATAAACATTCAAATAGAGCTTGAGATGATACTCCATCACTGATTTTGAAATGTGAGGTTATTTCATATATGTAAAATGAAAACTATCCTCATGTGGATCGTGATGTGTGTAGCAAAGCAAATATGTATAAAAAAATTCCAAATGATAGACACATGTGGATCTCTTAAGTATGAAGGATGTGCATAATAAAACACATTGCTAATCAAACATTGATAAAATATTTAGCTCCTTCATCTCCCTCCCTACACAGCAGTAAAGCTACAAAGTGATGGGTTGCTCACACCTGGTTTTAGTTTTGGTTTTGTGTTATGTAAAGAATGCATGGCTTTGACAACTCATATTTTATTCCACAATTACCAGGCTTTATGTTCCCAGTCACTTGCAGTAAGATTTGAAACATGCTGTTACTATACTAATTGTTTCCCCAACTGATAGTACTGTAGTTACTCTGCTATTATTTATAGGGACTAGTCTTGCTGCATTTGGTATTTATTGACGCTTTGGGAGACTCCTCAAAAGCAGCCTTGTATGGACTAATTAAGATGTAATTAAGACATGCATAATTATTATGGGATCTGGCTGACTTAAACAATGTGCATTTTTTGTTACTTTGATTAACCGGTGGACCAGAAACAATTCAGTGTCAATGAACATCCTACATTGTCCTTTCTGAAGGAATGTAATATCTCCCAATCTCACCTTGAAGGTTTTCTAGCAAAAGTCCAGAAAGTTTCCTTTAAGCTAAAAAAAACATATGCATATTTGAGTCCTGGTGTGTGATTGTATATTACCTACAATAGGTTGGGAACAGTTGATTTTTAGGGACAACTGATTTGTATTTTTATACATATCTAGAAGAAACCATATGAAGTAGGCTTGACAAAAATTGCAGTAGCATAGAAAAAAATAATGGAATGAAACTAGGATTGTTGATAAAGTTATTACTTGCCCCCCCCCCCCCATATTCTCTCTCAGACCAGTCCTCAGGTTTACCATCTGTATGTTATCATCTTTTACTGTCTGACCCTTAACATCTCTTTTTTCTTTCTTTCTTTGATTTTTTTGGCTAATTAGGTGACTCTATGGTCCCTGTGAGCCTGTCCTTTTGTGCAGAGTTTATAATTAGAGTGCCTGTGCAGTTCTCTGCTAATTGCAAGAATTGTGATTTTTAGATTAATGAGTTAATTGGTAATATCTGCTTACAATATTCCCTTAAGATATATTATATCAAATAATGTGTAGGACACATGACACTCAGAAAAAAACTATAATTGTCTTAGAAGCTGCAAAGTACTTGGATAAATTTGCAAAGAAGTAAATTTAATATTTTTTAAAAAAAATCCATAATCAATCAAGCAGCAGTGACTAAAGATATTTGGCTTGAAATATCGGGTGTTTCTGTCCATTTTTTACTCTCATTTCACACAATAACATAATAACAAAGTCCTGGTGTGACATCCATTCATTGATTAAAGGACACAGTAGAAAATCACACTATTGTTCAATGTACTTTATGATATCTAATTTATTCCACTATTATTCTGGAATTATTATTTTTGTGCCTTAAAAACTTACATTTAATATTGTTTACTAGTATGTAAATCCAGTAATTAACATCTCTTATCCAATGTGTATTATATGTTTTGCCAATATAATATACTGATTGATGTTATACCACAATTTATAAGGACATTAATATACAGGCAGAAGTGTTTGAATAAGAAAGGAATGCAGATTTGAGGACATGAGCATGCAATTAATGAATACCATGTAATAAACATTAGTTGTTTATTTGAAAAGCTTTCAATGTTTTTGCAGAATCTATTTTATTATACCAAATTGCTCTTTTCTCATCAATTCTCACATCCTAATTTATGCATTTGTATTTCCATAGCAATACTGTTTCTACTATTTGAATATTGCTATCTTAACTGAATGGACATTTTTTCCTTACCTGGAAAAATTGCTTCCTTATATATAATAATTCAATCCAACTAAAAAAACCCAGTATATTTTGTTCTCTATGCAGCTCTGTAAGTAGAATAAGTTCATTGATGACTTGTCCCCACCCCGCCAAAAAAATTGTCCAGTGGATGTTACAGCTAAGACAGCATTTGGACTAAGGATTCTCAAATCCTATACACTGTGCCATGCCGATTCTTTCCAGTGTTTTTTTTCCTTTGTAGCTGGAAATATAGCAAATCTTGTAATTAACCAAACAATCTTGATTGGCAAAATTTGCTCTATTTATAGAATATGTGAACTTCATGGATTTGTATCTAAAATAGACATGGACAGAAAGAGCAGAAAATTTTGCATACTCAGCAGTTCCATGATGACTTCTATGTGAATTGCAGGGCAGCAGCTGCTAATCAGCTGATAACTGATAGTATAAGAGTGATCAGCAATTAGAAGAAGTAAGAGTTAGGACATTGCACAAGCAATTTAAATCCATTTTTGAAAACCGTAAGTAGGCCTAAACAATGGTAGCCATTAAAGACGGTTCTGTATGGAATTTAGTTCATATTTCAACAACATCTCAAAACAAAATACAGTACAGAGAAAAGTTTCCAGTAAGTTCGTTCTGCTATACAGTGAGAGTTTTCTCCAGTCCAATAGCCCTCCCAGGTTCATACTGCCAAAATCTGGCAGCAAAATAGCAGTTTGAAGAGTAGGTTTTTTTTATGTCTGCCTTAAAATAGGTTACAATAGTTTTCACCTACAGGAACCTCATGCACAAAAGAAGCAAAGCTTACACTGTGAGGATGTGATACTGCATTTGTTGCTTGCTCCTAGAAAAGCCCTTCAGCCTTTCCAACATGTATTAAAAAAGAATTGCAGAACCTCTGATGATATCACTATATCCCAGGCATGCTATATGCAATCTTTGAAAATGAAAAGGCGAGAAACAAACAAACAAAGAACTGCAAGTTTTAGAGAAAAATAGTTACAACTCCCACTATAAGACAAAATACTTGATTCACGCAGCCTACAAACTGAGCTGGGGTTGTGATTGGTGAAAGCAACAATTTGTGTCCAAATGGTGCAACACAAGAAATCAAGTAGAGTTCCTGTTGGATTGGTGACAAAACATCAGGAATTTGGTAGCAGTTTTTGAAACTAACACATTTTATTAAAATACATAAGGTTTTGTGAGCCGCAACTCATCTCATCAGATGCATAGAGTGGCTACAATGATGTAGGATTTAAACTGGAGTGAAGTTAGAGGAAGGCAGGTTGGTTATGCAGTTGCAGTTCACATGTGTAACAGAGAACAAGTTCATTAATTAATAATTGTACTGAGTTTTAAAAAACCATGGTTTTAATTGACACCTTCTGGGATGGTCTGAAACTTTTTGACAACTGGAGTCTAGCAACATCTCACTTTTCCAAACCAGTTTCTCCGAGGTCTGCTATGAAATGTCCTAGGAGACTAAAATGCTCTGATTTTATCTTATCCTTGTTTTGAGTCCTGATGTCAAGCCTTTGTTCATTAATTTTTTTGTGTGTGTATGTGAAACAAAAAGCAACATGAAACAAAAGCAACAAGAAACAATAGGACAATGGTGCCAAAATGGGAACCACATACCCTGCTACACAACCGGGGGTTTACTTTGCCCCCGCATTTTGCAGCAATAGCACCATCCCGGTCCTAACAAGTAGACACGCAAGAGCCTTCACATGCTACATACGTGACATATGCCTTCATCTTCCAGACAAGCCCTCTGGATTCTATATGGGATACAGCATACAAAACAAATTTTGTATAAAGAAGCATTCATAATGTTCATACTCAAAATATTTCAGATATTGGCCAAAAGACTATATTCTCCCAAATCACTTACCTGAATTCGTAACAGAATGTTTAATCTGAGTGTACCCATCAAATGACATAAGTACTTTTTCAACAATAACCAGTTATAACTCTGCTGAGGCTGATCCCATCTTTTATGGCTTTTCAGGGTAGGAACTGTGAAATATATTTCTGTTTATCTTGTAAGTAAATCATATAGTCTGAACCTCTTCCTTTTAAAACATGTTATTTAAGTTTGAGCTGCTCTACGTTTTATTACCTTGTTTTATGTTGCATTTGAATATATGATTTATTGAGTTAATTTACTTAAATGTTTGGAGGGCTGCTTGATGTACGCATATAAATGTCATTAATACTATTAATGACTTACAAATATACAGTCTTCATGAAGTCTGATTGGAAGGATGCTTAGAATCTCCCTTCAGTTTATGCAAAAGTTCACTAAGCTATGTAGATCGCTTATACCACTCCAGGAGATAGTAAATATTGACTTTATTATTAAATATTATTTAAATATTATTTTTATTTTAAAAATAATCTTTTTATTAACAGTTTTACCTACAATCTGTCTAAAACTTTAAAATCCGTTTGATCCGTTTAAAATTTTCTATAGCCAGAACTTTGCATTTCTTTTGCTGTTTATTTTGAATTCTTAAAGCTCATAAAGATACAGATTCATTTTCTCATATTAAGGATTGATGGTACTCAATGCTGTGTTTTCAGCATTGTCATTCTGAAAATGCTTAATTTCTTTAAAACCAAATAGGATTGTGGTTAGTAAAGAAAATATGACCTTAGTATCATTTGATGGGTCTGACTGTGGCTAGAACAATAATGACCTTTTTTTCCTTCCCATCTCCTGGTTCTCTCATCCTCTGGAAACCACTGCTTTGCAGTCTCCTTATGAGGAGCAAGAGTCTGAAGCACAATGAGTAGACTGCCACATCCTTTCTTTCTCCGGAGAGGATTGAAGGAGACAATATTCTCATGGGCTCCTCATTCTTAGCCACAACCATTGGCTTTGCTTTTTGCAAGGCTGTCTTCAATCTGCAGTTTCATTTCAGAAAGTCCACATTGGCTTCACTTTCATGCGTATCTATTTGGCTTGAAGCCACAGGAAAATTGGCAATCTCTTCTAATTTTAGAATACTTTTGATGTTGAAATCCTAAATATGGTTGCATTTCAGGCATCTGTATTATGTTGTATTTATTTCCTCATGAGTTTCATTGTAGATAATAAATTGAGGATGTTAGTTAATTACAGATAGTCTTCGGCTTACAACTGTTCATTTAGTGACTGTTCAAAGTTACAATGGTACTGAAAAAAATGAGTTATGACAATTTTTCACACTTATTCCAGCATCCCTATGGTCAAATGATTAAAATTCAGATACTTGGCAACTGACTCATATTTATGATGGTTGTAGTGTCCTGGGGTCATATGATCATCTTTTGCAGTTTTCTTATAAGCAAAGCTGTTGGGAAATCTAGATTTGCTTAAAAACTATGGTACTAAATGAAAAACTGCAGTGATTCACTTAACAATTATGGTAAGAAAGGTCATCAAATGGGGCAAATGTCTCACTTAGCAACAGAAATTTTGGGCTCAATTGTGGTTGTAAGTCGAGGACCACCTGTACTGCAGTTCTAGAATTCTGATTTACTTGTAAAATGAAAAACCCACTGATGCATACTCCTGTTAACAGATGTCTCATTCCTGGTTTGTTTATTGTGTCATGTGAATTAAGAAACCTGACTTGGCAACTGAATATGACTTATTTATTCATCCATTACATTTATACAACACTCCATCTCATGAATTCTAAAAATCATAGAATGTAATTATTATATTTGATAATTGTGTTTAATATCTGAAAGAGGAGCAATTGGAACAGTGTGCTGTATGAACATGGCCAAATTGTGATACAGATCCTTAGGTGCCAGTGTTTGAATAGATCAGTGGTAGTCAACCTGGTCCCTATCGCCCACTAGTGGGTGTTCCAGCTTTCATGGTGGGCGGTAGGGGTTTTGTCCCCTACTTTATAAATCACTGTGGAGCCAGTGGGTGGTTAGAGAAAACTTTATTACTAACAGAGATACAAAAGTGGGCGGTAGGTATAAAAAGGTTGACTATCCCTGGAATAGATGATATTAAATATATCTTTGTCTTTCCATTATTTGAAAATGTCTTTAAGGAAAGTACAGTTGATCCTTCTCCTAAGCTGAGCTGCTGAAAAGATGGACTTGGACGAAGTTCAGCTTTTATAGACAGGGAGGGGTAGCAATAAATATATCTATTGGTCTGGTACACTTATCAAAATTGTACTCCCATCAGACTTTAAACCAAATGGATCAACTCAAGGATTATCTGTGTAATTTATCTGGAAGCTTTAATGAGAAATATTTCAAGGGTGTGTAATATATGCTTAAATATTAAGTCTGGTGACTTGATACCACAGGAAAAGATTACACCTATTATATGCACAAGTCTTATCAGCTATTTGTCTTGTCTGGGCTTGTTCAAAAAATAAAGACAAATAGGAAAAAAACAGAGAACAATCATATGTTTTCATTGTGACCAGAGAGCAAGAGTGATCAAAAGATCACTTTTTCAGGTTTTAGCAAGTCCTTTTACTTGCACTTACAAATAAAGCAGTATTTCCCACCAAAGCTCACTTATGTACTTTTGGAAAGGCAGAAGCAATGCATGTTCCTGTCTCTTGTCAATGATTCAGTTCAGTAGGTTTTCAGTATACATGCCTTTTTTCCTCTTTCTTGAAAAGAATACATTTGCCAGTTGAAGAAAAGTTTGCAATTAGATCAATTTCAGGTATCTTTAAACTAATGTGAGTCATGTCTATGGAGATTTTCATCCAGGTTAATGGTTGTGTCAAAAGTACTTTTTTTTTCTAAAAGGCACTTGGACTTTGGTTGTTTTTCTTTGAAGAAGTTTCATTTGAAGATGCTTGAAAACATCTTACTTGAAGACATTTCACTTCTCATCCAAGAAGCTTCTTCAGTTCTAACTGAATGGTAGATCACCATTCAGTCAGAATTGAAGAAGCTTCTTGGATGAGAAGTGAAATGTGTTCAAGAAAAAACAAAGAAAGTCCAGTTGCCTTTTGAAAAAGCACCTCTGGGACGATAATGTATATAACCAAAATCTAGCTCTAATTCTACTTTTTCATATCAAATAATTTATAAAAATAGGGACATAACAGAAAGATATAATCCCTAGATTACATCTAGACTCTACAAAAAGTGATGATGAAGTAAATAGTCCAGTAGATAGATAAGATGGTTTCATTCTGAAAAATATATTGAATGCAGTAGTATTTATGATATAATTTGGGCATATCCAGTACTAGCTTTACATGGTAAGTTCACGTAACTGAGGAGAACTTTCTTCCCACTAGCAATAATAGAAATCAAATTAGATATAATATCAAGCAGTGCATCCATATAAGTCTTTAACATCTTCAGCATCTATATTTACACCTGCAAATGAGCTTATTTTAAGGAAGACAGCTTGTTCTTCACTAAGTTGTATGTGGCATTTTAAAAAGGAAACACGTTGCAGAACAATATGAATTACCAATGAGGTTGAGAAGGAAAGTTTGAGATTGCTTTAGATCAGAGGTGGGGAACAATGGCCCTTTCATGACTTGTGGACTTCAACTTCCTGGCTGGTTTGGGAATTCTGGAATTGAAGTCCAGAAATCATAAAAGAGCCATTTTTCTCTGCCACCTGTTTCAGATGGAGACTTAGTATTCAGCAAAATGATTTACTATGAGAGTTTGTTCTAGGAACACCTTTAAGTGAAGAAAAACAGTATTTCTGAATTAAGATACAAAATGGCTGACTAATAATAAGGGAGTGAGCTCTACACAAATGATTTTTTTTCTTTGACAAGTGAAACAGAAATGCTCAAGTAAAACAACATGTTTAGAAAATATTCAAAAAGTATTGACAAGAACCAGCAAGCTCCTAAAATACTGACATTTTCTTAAAAAGGTGACATTTGAAGAAAAGGAGGAGGGGAAAAAAAACCCTGAAATTATCTTTGAGCAGGAACACACTTGTCAGATAGTGAGAATACACTGCAACATTATATTGAGGCTCCTGCTGGCATTTTTAACAGAAGTGTATGCTCACTTAATGAAACCAGTGCTTTATCAACTCTTAACAATTACAACCTCAGTCACTACAGATCTTAATCTAAAACTATATTAGAATGCTAAGTGCCTAGAGTCTGTAAGTGGCCACAGTAGTTTAAAAAAAATAAAAAAAATATTTCCAACATTTTTTTTAATCCAAAGTGTTCCCCTACATTTCAAGTCTAAGTGACTTTCAGTGCTGGTATTTGTCTGACTTAAAAGGATATTTCGGAAATTCAGTTCCTTCAACAAATGAAAGCCTTTAAAAGGTCAGAAACTTAAGTAACTTATCAGTTCTATGGTTTGCACATTGAGACTAGACTGAGAAAGAAAAAGAAATATTGACTTGCATTACATTTGTTTTTAATTATGCATAAATTCATTACAGCCTTTTAGTCAAAACAGTACCCGTTTCACAGTCATTTTAACATGCTTCCTATATTCAATTGTTTGTCAACTCAGTGTTACAGTGAGAACCCTCTCCCTACTCCTGTAACATGTGAATTCTTTGGTTCTTTGGACCAACACCCAGCTGACTTCTAGAATGTGGTACATAATATTCCTTTTCTTTCCATTTTTTCTTTTCTCCGTTCTTTCCTTTCCTGCCCCCCTGCAGAACGTGTTCAAAGATTCCTTGATGCAAAGACACTATGAAATAATTGCTAATTGCCAAATAATTCTGCATCTATATTTCCTCTTGTCAGTATTGCATTTCTGCCAATCTGCCTCTCTATTACATATGAATATCTTCATAGGATGGAACCTGTTCTTTTGACTGCAATTCTGGAGTTATGTATTATCAGTGATTACTACTTCTGATATTCCTATCTTATGCTCATGCCATCTTGAATACAAGCCCATTTAAAATAATCCTAAGACCCTTCAGCAACATTTCATAAGCTATTCAGTGCAGAATGAGACTACCATGTTGCTAAAGCAGATAGCTCCTGTTGCTGTGCCCTCCCACTATTCTATACCAAGAAGGCAATGGTTAATCAGTTTCCTTTCACTGGATGATTTTTTTGATTTAATATAAAGATTTACATACTGTATACATAAGTACACCAGGACTGGCTTGCTCAACCGATGCTGGCAGAGGAAGCATGCTGCGGCCCCGTCAGTCAAGAATTCCAGCTAGCTTCCAGGAGAAGGGCCTTTTCTTCTGTGGCTCTGGCCGTTTAGAACATCTTACCCCATGAAGTAAGGTTGGCTCACACACACACTCTTTTCTTCCAACAGGAGCCTGAAGACTTGTCTGATATCACATTGGAGGTGGTTGTTGAATTAAAATAAACCCAATAAATAAATAAGGCACACACCCAAATTAAAGTATCAAAATGCAGATATATGGAGGTACATGCATTTTTCTTTCATTGAATATTTAGCTTTCTCCTTCTGCTTTTTAAAATATGTCCAAATGAGAGATGAATTAAAGGCAACATCAGTTTCTGCCCTCCAGAAAGAGTTCTAGCAATGGAGCAACTGCACAATGCAGTGAAGCACAATCTCTCCTAGTCTATTTTTGTGTACACCTCAATTTTCATCTGTTTTTGGTGAGACTGGCTGAATGCAAAAACATCCCTTTGGCAATTTATTGAGCCCTTTACATTATATTCCAAACTATGTGAGATTATTATTAGTACAATTCTGAGTAGGAAGAGCAGTGAATATACCATGAGTTAAGGGGGTGATTTTCAGCAATTTTCTAGGACACATTACAATCTTGCCCAGCTGTTTTTTTTCTTTCTGAAAAGATCACTGCTGCAGTGAACTCCAAACAATTATATTACTGAGTTTTACAGTACCATTTGAGGCACTCCTTCCAAAGGAAAATTCACTATTGAAGTTCCAGATGCCTATTTTTTTTCTTTTTGCTGTATATAGTAAATGTTTCCAAATCCAGTGTCTTCAACCAAAAATGTCCACAGTGAAGTGGCTCATGTACAGTGCTAAGCCATGATTTGCTTAAATCATGATTTGCTGAACACTCTGTAATGGATTGGGATTCCACAAGATATTACATTATAAATTATAAAGAGACTGAGACATTATATAAAACTAAAACAAGACCCACCATAGTTAAATTTAGTGTAATGTATGACACTAACAATCTGAATACATATTTTTAAGAAATCAGTCAATAAGATCTTTGCTTACAGTTATTTATTTGTGACTTGCTCAACAACCTGAATGTTCTTGGCAGTGTAACCACCCAAGAAGTACAATGTGGAATCTGTACAACACAGAAACAGTATTTATTATTTTATTAGTTATATGAGTCTAGTAAATAAACAAAAATAATATGGAATAATTGTACCTAGACATCAAAAGTGGAACAGAAAAAAGATAGATAAATGATAGATAAAAGTAGCAGTATGAAGAATGCACTTTCTGAAGCACAATAGTCCATTGTATCTGCAAGAAATGTCACATGTATATTGAGGTTTCAGAAACCTGTTAAGATATGTTATCAGCTTCACTTTCATTACATTTTAAATCAACATTTAGACCCTGTTACTTAATACTATTAGATTTATGTTTCTTTCCAGGAGTCCAAGGTAATGTACAGGTAGTCCTCAACTTACAACAGTCCATTTAGCAACCATTTAGTTACAACAACACTGAAAAAAGTGACTTATGACTGTTTTCCAAAGTTTTAACCTCTGCAGCATCCCCATGACCATGGGATCAATTCAGATGTTTGGCAACTAGTTTGTACTTATGACCGTTGCAGAATCTTGGGGTCATGTGATCCCCTTTTGCAACCATCTGACAAAGTCAATGGTGGGGACAGATTCCCTTAGCAATTGGATTACTAACTTATCAGCTGCAGTGATTCACTTAACAACTGAATCAAGAAAGGTTGTAAAAAGGGGCAAAACTCATTTAACAAATGTCTCACTTGACAATGGAAATGTTGGTCTTGATTGTGGTTGTACATCAAGGACTACCTGTACGTACAGGTAATCCTTGACTTCTGACCACAACTGAGCCCAACATTTCTGTTGCTAAACAAGACAGTTGTTCCCTTTTATGACCAGAGTTATTAAGTGAATCACATGGCCGTTAAGTGAATCTTGCTTCCCCATTGACTTCGCTTGTCAGAAGCTATTTGGAAAGTTACAAATGGGATCACATGACCTCATAGCACTGAAATTGTCATGAATATATGCTAGTTGCCAAGTGGCAAATTTTGATCATGTGACCATGGGGATGCTGCAAAGGTTGTAAGTGTGAAAACTGGTCACAACTCAGTTTTTTTCAGTGCCGTTTAACTTCAGATGGTCATTAAACAAATGGTTGTATGTTGAGGACCACCTGTGTCATCCTTTTCTTCGGTATGGGGCAAAAGTTAGCTGCTAATCTAAAGTTAAATGTGTTAGTTAATGTCCATTTTCCAAGTATGAGTTTGCCAATGGATCTTCAAATTGCGTCAAGAATATATAAAAACACTGATAATAAAAATCTTAAAATAGAATAAAATGATGTGATCTCATACGATGTTTTCTAAACCAGATGAAGTCAAATTGGGAGTCTAGATTAATTCTAAGTATTAAAAAAAATGAAATCTGAAAACTATTGGACTTTTTTTTAGGGACTCTAATGTGATGGTGAAGGTTAAATAAATTTACTTGAGAGATGCTCAAGGATCCTCCTCCTCCTCAGCGTGCCTTCTTGAAAAATGCAACTTCTCATAAGATATATCAGCAGCCTTATTGGAATTTTCCAATTGCAGCTGCTAGGTTTTCTTGTTTTCAAGCTTGCTGAACAAGTCTAAGGAAAAGCCTTATCTCCCAGAGGCAGGAGGATATATTTGGGAAACTATAATTGCATTAGAATACAGAAAGAGAAAATGAGCAGAATAGTTTTACTATGGCAAAGAGTGAGGGCAACAGATAGGACAGCTGAAGTCTAGCAGGAGGATACTGATGGGCTACTAATAGCTTTATAATCAACCCAACTTTATGAAGTGCAGTTTTTGCAATTGTCCAGAGGAATAGGTCCTGTCAAACTTCCCTCCTCTCCTCGCCTAACACACTCCTAATAGAAGCTATGAATTTAGCTTTGTATTCCCTTCTGGTGATATCTATCACTTTAAATAACTCACAACCATTTCCTCAGTGCTTTGAGGAGAGGCACTTTCTACATGGCTGCATACTGTTTTTAAAATGTGTGAAGTGCTAAAGTTCACCTGGCACATGTTAAATTCACAGTCTTTATCATGTGTTAACTGATACGGTTTATAAGCCAACCAAGCACAGAATCACTTGCAGATATACTGTGTTTTTTTTTTTAAGTGCACAATACCAGTCTCTTGGTTTATGACACAAACACAACTCATTATTATAATTAGTGCATTTTTCAGTTTCAGAGTTTGTACGAACAACTTTTTGTAAATGAGCCCATATATGAAACCTGAATGTAAGATCTCAGCATAACATTGTTGTGCTGATCTCCTTCCCTCTCTCCTTCTCCCTGCTAATCTTATGCATGCATAAAATCAAATATAATCAAGCCTAATTCATCTGAGCTGGGTAAGAAAAGTTAGATTACAAATCTATAATTAGTTACCCATCAAATATATTGTCAAGGTAGAACAAAAGTAGAACTGAGTGTTACATTGCTACTCTTTTCTGGTTTCACATTCTGAGCCAAAACTTTTCCCTATTTCATTGGCTCAAGAGCAAGTGGTCTTCTTTTCTCCAAGTACACTAATCTATCACCCTGCAGAAAAAAGTTAAGAGTATCCAGAGGGAATAGTTGCTTGTACATCCCTTTCAATGTTTCCTTTACCTTGCTTTGAGTACAAGAAAGAGATAGTTGAGAGAAAAAATAAGCAAGTTTCAAAAGGCAAAGTGATTATCTAGACCAGGGGTGTCAAACTCACATTATCATGGCAGCGTCATGTGATATATTGGGACTTTCCCGCCCTTCCCTAAGCTGGGTGTGGACAGCACATGATGCATCCAGCCCACAGACCATTATTTTGACAGCCCTGATCTAGACTGATGATTTATTGATCAAGGAGTTAGAAATTTCCTAAATGACAAAGATGAAACTCCTAACAAAGGAATAGGGTAATCTTCAATTAAAATTGTTTAATGGTTGGTTGAAGTGACAATGTCACTGAAAAAAAGGAACTTATGGCCAGTTTTAACACTTATTGCTAAGGTCATGTGATCATTATTTGTAACCTTCCCAATCAGTTTCCGATAAGCACAATGGGGGAAACCAGATTTGCTTAATGACCATGATTCACTTAACATTACTCATGGCAAAAAGGCTGTGAAATGAGGCAGAACTGTTCTGTTGCCTCATTCAGCAACAGAAATTTTGGACTCAATTGTGGTCATAAGTTGAGGACTATCTGTACTAGATACTCACTGGTTTATTTATTTTATTTACTTGTATCCCACTTTCATTATTTTTATGAATAAGACAGTGAGCATATCCAATACACCTCCCACCTACTATTTTCCCCAAAACAACAATCCTGTGAGATGGGTTGAGCTGAGAAAGAATGATCCAGAAAGTCACCCAGGTATCTTTCATGGCTAAGGCAAGACTTGAAATCACAATCTCTGGCTTTCTAGTCTTTCTGCCTTAACCACTAGACCACACTGACAGGTCTAAAATTCTTTACTCAATAAGCAACAACTGAGTAGGCTTGAAAGCACACTAACCCATAAACCATGATTTTAAATGCATACCAGCTAATACTAAATATCAAACAGTTACACCAACACCAAAAATCCCACCAAACTCAGAATTTTATGTATCCATTCACAGAACATTGTAAAATGTGTGCATGTTGCTAGATTGGATCTAAATAAACACATATATAATTCTGCATATCAAGATTATAGTAAAGTATTATATTTTCCCTCTATTTTTACATTTTAACAATTTAAGTGGGGTACAACAATTGTGATTTTTTTATTATTTTTTATTTGCTCAAGACTGTTTTCATTATGAATGCTGCATGTACTCAGTAAGCAAATTAGGACAAGAAGGTATGTAAATAGCTTCAACAATTGCCCATTTTGGAAAATCCTCAATGAGTGTGTAACTTAGCCATATCCAGTTCCTTGGTTACTGCCTGAAATAATATAAAATTAACTAAAAAATATTCCTACGTTGAGTTTACCAGAGCATCCACTGCCCAATTCCCATCAAGCATGTTTAAACAATGATCCTCCATTGCATTTATGATATACGCATTGTCTGCTACAAACAGGCTGCAGCAGCTTCTATTCCAAAGTGTGAATGTGAGAGAGACCACAATTCAGTTCAATAGATAAGAAAGCCTCAGGGCTGAAGTCCAGAGCTCCACAGTCAAGGAAACAAATAACTAAGGAACAGCCAACAGAGCAACTGCTGAGCATCAGCAGTTGGGCCTGCACTGATAGTTGGAATTCCCTGGTGAATAAGCCTTCCTACTGCCTTTTTCCTATTGTTAAAAAATAGAAGCAATTGGCCAGACAGATTATTTTCTGCCTCTTGGCTAGCTCATGGCTGAAAGATTTGAGCCTGGGATTTCCTAATTTACTGTTGTAGTTGGTCATCTGCAAGTTTACTCAACAATAACCATCTATAGCGTTCACTAAGAAGTAAAGATACATTTTAAATTATTATAGCCAATTCTGACTCTTACTGTTCAATTCTGCGATGGAGAGAAACCGTTTCAGGAGGTCTTTATATAGTTCTCTTAAGGTCAAGAATTCAGAGATTGTATATAATGTATTACATGTGTAACTAGTACACTTGCAATATACAATAATGTACCTTCCTTAAACACACACACACACACACACACGTAAGAAATGGAACCAAAAATGGGACACGGAAGGGTCTCTAGTCTCTTTCCTTCTGGATTTCAATGAAATGATACATAATGCTAGCTCTCTCTTACTACATTATCCAGAATTATTCTTGTCCTTGGCATTTCCATAAAACTATCATTTATGATAGTGGAAATCCATCTCTAAGAAATAATGATACACATTGTCTGCTATAGTTGCCTAAGTCAATTAATTTGAATAAACAATAAAAAAATAACTAATTAGATGTGCACAATGCAATATTGTACACACCCAAAATGTACTTTACTTTACAGAACAGGACATTTCTTAATTTTTTAAGAGCATGGAATGAGATAGATAAATAGGTTGATTCTTTTAAAAAATAAAATGTTGAAATAAAATGTTATAATAACATGCTTCATTTTCTCATACATTTAATATAAATTGTAGTGGAAGATAGGAGCTAGCCTATGATGGCATATTTCATATATCTGGAGAGAAATTTGTTAAAGAAAATCTTAAAGTCAGCATAACCTTCAGCCTATTTCAATGTTTGGTATCTTGACTAGTGAGTGCTAAAAATCTATTTTCACAATTACTGTATATGACAAAGGAAAATGAAATAAAATCTTTAATCATTTGCACTTAGAAGTTCTCTATGAACTTTTATGCGAGACTTTTAGTGAACTTTTTCTAATTGTTTTGGTGTGATATTTAAAGTGTGTGGCGTTTCCTTTTCTTTCATGGATAGCAGGGTATTTGTGTTACTGAAAGGAGACCCAAACTTCATGAAAAGCTCTTTTCCTAAATCTTGAGACTAGCTTAAAGAAAGCCTTCAAGTTCTTTGGGGAACACATGAATTGAACAAACCACAACTAAACACACAGCTCCATGGATATACATGCAGAAGGCTGTATCTTCAGTCTTACTTGAAAGTACTCAAATCTAGCAATTTCCAGGATCAGGATTAGCAGTTTCAAAAGTCTACACATTAGAGAGTTTTCACGAACTCTTCTGTATTACATTTCTCTGGAAATAAAAGGACTGAAAATGTAGTGGCAGACAAACACAGGAGGATTTATAATAAAAGAAAGAAAGATTCCCAGAAACTAAATTTGGAACTGAACGCTTTATATTTAAATTAGGTTTTGACTGATCGTGAAACTCTTTATATAGTTCTGCAAATGCAATTCAAATGCTGATGGTAGTGAGGAATTTATCTGGATTGAAGTTTGCTCAGCCACATATCTTGTTTCTTTCTTTCTTGACAAAACAGTAAGGAATACAGGCACAAAGAAAGCCAGATTACACTGCAAAAAAAAAAAGGAAAAAAAGATAAGATCACCACCTGCCCACATCTTTGTGATAAAACTAAGAATGGTGTGGCTAACAGTCATCCTGAAAGCAATATAAGCTCAAACGTCAAATGAATATGTGTCTGGCTGTTCTTCCTATCTCACATTCGACATCTGAAAACCGCAGTTCAAATTTAGTGCTTGGTGGGGGGGTATATGTCAGCTCCACTGACTTTAAGATGTCATCAGAAGAGGGCTCGACAGTCTGGTGGCCTTTATGCTGCAGCTCTGCAACATCCATTTTAAACTGCCTGCGCTCTGTATGGGGTGATGATGAATGTGCGATCTAATAATCACACATTAAAATAAACATGGTTCAGATAAAATGACAGGGTGGTGCTGAAACACTGCAAAGCTGCTGCAGGAAGCCCTCAGTTGGACAAAGCAAAGACAGGGCTTGATGTGCCAACACGGTTCCTCCACCCCCTCCCCCAAATACTGGTGCATGGGAAGCAAAGTGCATAAATGTTCAGAACTCAAGGGACTACTTTCCAATAATTCAACCCACAAGTCCAAATTTGCAAAATGTCTTGCTTTTAACAAGTCTGCAAAGATGAAAAAAGCAAACTGGATATATCCCAACTCCTCAATACTTCATACTGCATTCAGCAGGAACCACAGGACACTACAGCATGGGCTGCAAAGCCCCAGTCTTAAATTTCAGACTGGATGAGGGATACACTGTGAATTGTGCTGTGATTTGTAAGGGCAAAATTCCTATCATCCTTTAAAAAATAAAAGTGGTATCTCCAAGTGTTGTTGTAAAGGTTTCCAATTTATGCTATTCCTTAGATTTAAGAGCCTCTGAAATAATCAGTTACCCCAGGTTTCATTCTTGCACCTGTTTATCTCAAATAGATTCTCCTAAAAAGAAATTTAGATGTAATTTAGCAAAAAAGAAAAAAAACCCTACACTTTAGGGTGCTTTCTTTAAAAACGGGTGTGACTAGATGCCATGTATACACTAACAAAATATAAATGTGCATATTCGATCTGCATTGAATGCATCAATTGTATTTTTTTCTGAATATGTGTGGAGTGTTTGACCTGGAGCCTGAGATCTCTGGAGCATTAAGGTTTCTTGTGCAGTGGGAGGCACATGTCAAGGAATCACAGAGCCACTGGGTAAGATCTTTTTGAGTTAGGCTTCAATAAAACTCTATTTGAAGGCAAGACACTGAAAAACTTTTGCTTAGGCTTTTTGCTGTACAGCAGGCTCTTTCTATTTCAAGTGACTTGGAAGTCATTCTTCTGACTTGGGTGGGACTTTCTCCCCTGCAATTTACAATTTCAAAGATACTGAATCGTGTCGATCGGCCCAGTCAAGTTAACTCTTCCAATGGGCACCGGGTATACTAAATGGAGTTTTTTTTTCTTTTTTTACAAATTTCAGTCAACCCGGACAAAAGCTGGCTATCCTAGGAGACATCACGAAGCCGCCCACACCGGGCAGGCGAAGATGCGGGGAAAAGATCCACGTGTTTTGGCCGGGGGGGGAGAGTGGGGGAAGAGGAAGCCAGATGAAGGAGAAGACCCGGGTGCTTTGGGGGCATCGGCAGAGGTGCAGCCCCAACTGCTGAGCCCATTTGGATCCCCCACCCCAACTCACCTTTCCCCCGCATCCTCCCCCCTCGTCCGAAAGCAGCCGCTGTCTTGTCCTGCCCACGCAGTTTGGCTGCTGCACTTTTCGCGCCGTCTCCCGGCCCCATCGCCGATTCTCTTCCTATTCCGTCAACGTTGCTCCCTCTTAAGTCCTGCCAACTTGGATCCGCGAAAGTAGAGGGAGGGAGAGGTGGAGTGCAGCGCAAGAGACGCTCCTCCTTTCCTTTTCTTGTGTCCCCCCCCCCCGTTTCCCCTCCCCCCTTTCCCTTTCTTTCTTGCTGCGCCTGTTTGTACTTTAGCTGATCCACTAATCCCCTGAGAAAGCCTATTTGCAGCGAGGAGTATCTGTAGGGGGCGAGGCTGGTCCATGTGGGTTTGTGTCATTGGTTTGCAAAGAGAGAAAAGACCCCGCCTATTGCCCAAAAAGAAAAAAAGGGGGGGAGAGAGAGACCGAGACCCTACCCCCCCTCTCTCCTAGCTATTCAACACAACGGAGAAGGAAGAAGCGGAGGCTAGAGGAAAAATCCCGCCTCTCCCTCCCTTATTTTGATTATTTGAATTTTGCTGGATCAGCACCAGCCAAAGACTTTTTTTTCCCCCTTTCACCCCCCCCCCGCTAAAACGAACGGGGGATTCCAAGTTGCTGTAACGTTTCCCCCTTCCGCCACACACCCCTCCTCATCCATCCTCACTTGGAGTAGCGGCGGAAGCTTTTCTGGCCAAGGCGGCGAGGATTAAGTTTTTGTGTGGTGTGTGTGTGTGCGCGCGCGCGGGTGTGTGTGTGTGTGTGTCCTTTTTTTTTAAGGTGGCTATATAGCAAAAGCAGCCAGAGCCCGCGGCGGCCACCGATCGATCAAGAAAGGGGAAAGATGCAACGACGCTGAGAGCCCAGGCGTCGGCTTGAAGCCCAGGAGGGGCAGGGAGGGACTGCTGCTCCCGGTGGACCCTGCGGGCTGACGGCGAGGTAAGGAACGGGGCGAACCAGCGAGCGGGCAAGTAAGAGTGTTCGCTCGGCTGGCTCGGGCGGCGGGGCTCGGTCTCTCCTCCTCCTCCTCCCTGCCCTGGCAATGCGCGTGTGCCCGTCCTAGTAGTGTCCATGTGTTTTCGCTTCACTGCGCCATCCAGAAAAGGGAAGCCGGCGGGGGTGGGGAGGAAAGGACGGCGGGGGGAAGCGGAAAGTGCGAGGACATCTTTGGTCACATTTCCTCTCCTGTGGGCTGACTCTGGAAAGACCCTTCCCGGTCCTTCCGAGTCGCCCCCGGGATGTTACAGAGCGATCGTTTGTGTGTGTGTGGTTTTTATTTTTTTAATTCCACCCACACCCCTTCCATTTAAAAAAACTTGGCGCCGATCGTGCAAAGGTGTGCGTTATTTGTGGAAAACGCTTTCGGGTCCAGCGCGCGCAGTTGATCGTGTGTGTGTTGGGGGGGGGTGTTTGTGTGTGTGTCCACGTCCCGCCCTCCCACTTTTCGGTTACGATGCCCATCCACCCCTCCCGATTTATTTTGACACGGCTAGCGTGGATGGCGCTTGGCCTTGGGGGGGAGCCGGGCTTCGGCGAAAGGAAGCGAGGGAGAGTCTCTTGGGGGGCTCCTCGCCCGTCCTTCGCAGATTACCCCCCTCTTCTGATAGAGGACAAAAAAATAAATAAAAATAAACCGAAAGAGTATCTGAGCCTGTTTTTGTTGTTGCTTGGGAGAAACAAACGGGCGGGCGCAGATAATAAGTTACTGTTCTTCTTTTACACCCTTCCATTGAAAAAGAAACACACACACACACACACCAAGCCCTCCCTCCCTCTCCCGCTGCGGCCGAGAGAAGAAGTGAGAGACGCTAAATGAGGTGAAGTGGAAGTCTTTTGTTTTGCTGGGCTCCGCATTGTTTACTTAGGACGGAGTGTGATGGACAACATCTGCCAGCAGATTAGCAGGGTAGTAACCCAGGCTTTACAGCTCTGCCAAAGTCTCGGCCAAGACAACGGAGGAGGAGGAGGAGGAGGGAAGGGAGGGCATCGAGGGAGGGAGCCGGCACAGCGACCCTTCGGCGCAGCTTCAGCTCGGAAAGTGCCTTTTTCCTGAGGCGGCGGGGAACCTTACTCCTTGCCTGGCGCGCTTCTGATCCCTCCCTCCTTTTGTAGTTGCATGCGATCCCTTGAAGAAAGTTTTTTTTTTCCTGCCGCTGGAAGTCGCCAGGAGGCGAAGAAGCGATGGCAGCGCCAGGCCGGGTGGGTGTGATCGGTCTGAGCCCCGGAGCTCGCCCGCTCTTCCCAAACTCCTTCGGACTTGCAAGGGAGCTTGGGGTGGGAGGTGGCGGAGGTTGCTCGGTCTGGTGGGGAAAAGGCCGCCTCGGAACAGTTTCCAAGCCCTCTCGTGAAGGTGGGATCCGGTAACGCTGCCAGAGAAATCCGGAGACCCGGGAAAGGGAAAGCGCGGGGGGTGGGGTCGATCCGGGCCCCGCTGCCTGCGATTCCAGCCGTGCCGTTTTTCCCCTCGGGAACGCGTTCTTGCCCGATTTCATTGTGACGTTTGCAAAGTGGGCTTGCAGTTTTGTTTTATTCCTCCGCCTGGAAAAGCGGTGTGCTTTGCGGTCCGAAAGGTGCACGAGATAGATAGATAGATAGATAGATAGATAGATAGATAGATAGATAATCTACCTTGGGTTGCTTTTTAGTTTTGCTCCTAGTTAAGAATTTTTTTAACCCTCTTTTCGAGCTGGGTAGACTACGTTTGCGTCACAATATTCATAATAATTGCTGTGTTAGTTATTGGGGGTGGGGGTTGGGAAGTGGGCTTGGCGGTTCGAGCACTTTATATTTGCCGCGATCTTTTCTCCCCCCCCTCCTTTGGTTCCCCCCCCCCTTTTTGATGGAAGCCACCGACTCGGAGTAAATGGAAAATTGAAGTGCTGCCTTTTCAGAAATGAAATGGCTGATCGTCTTTGAATAGGTGTTGCCATCTACACGGATAAACAAGAGAAACATCGCGGAGTAAATCAGCTCCTTAGCAACTCCGCTGGACCCAGGATTTTTCTATCACTCTGATACTGGTCAGGCAAAGAGTATTTTTCACGAGGAGCCAAATGCTTTAACTGACTGACTTTTTTTTTTTTTTTTGGCTTGAAATGGGCTGAGATTTTGTTCCCCTGCACAAAAACACTCATTGTTGCCAAATAGTTATAATAGAACACCAAGTTGCATCCTTTCGGAAAACATAACAATCTGACTCCTTTAGTCTTTTGTAGTTTGCAAGGATTAAAATTCAGCAGCTAAATTAAAAAAAAAACATTAAAAATCAGCTATCTCTTTCCAGAAAGTGGCCAGTATAATTGTGTTAATAAAAAAGGTAATAGTTTCATTGGAAATGTAGGGGTTTTTTTTTTTTACTCAGACTGACAGGTGGCCACGAAAGCCTTGCTTTGTTTTCAGGGAAAATGTGTTAGTGTTTAAAAAACAGAATTCAGGATTTAGTTAAGAATTTCAGTTTGTCAGCATTGAAGAAGGAAGATAAATAATTTTTGAAAATTGATTATTTTAAAACATCCTTGTGATTGCCTTTTAAAGTTGATGACAAATGAATATGCACAGTAGTAATGAAGGCACTCTAATTAACTACTCTCAAAAAAGTATAACATGGAAAAATAAAGCAACAGTTAACTGAGGTTGCTGAATACTGTCTTTTTCTGCCCAGAAAGTTTGTGGGATGATATGATAGAAGACCTAGTAAGATTTAAGTGTGAGACAATAAGTGTGAGATGTGATTTAGCCAAACACTTACATATTTTTCTATATTTTGTAATTGGCTATAAAACAGTGGGAAGAGAGATTAATTGGTATTGCTGTTGAGAAACATTTGGGAAAAATAGATTGTAAAATGAACATTATTATATAAGAATCAAACAAATGTTTTTCATTGATGTTGGTGATATAGGAAGTTTAATCTATTGGTTCCAAGCAGTGAAAGATTATTTCAGTAGATCTTGATAGTATACCTGGTATGTTTGAACCAATAAAATGTGGTCCTTAAAAAAAACAGTTTTTACACATTGTACTTATTTGATAAGCCAATTTATGGTGATATTTAGAATGTGCATTCAGAGTAGTTGAAATAGCTTCAGTTGATTGTAATTAGGGAGTACAGATGTACATTTGTATTTTTATGTTTTTCAGATCTTATAATAGGCTACAGCAGATTTTCCAATGATCAGTGTCACTTTATTAATCAGGAAAGAATCTAATCTACACATCAGCAATTGTGCAAACACATACTTTTAAAAAGCTGTAATGATTTTTGACTTTGCATTAAATCACAACTTTTAAAAAAAGTTGTAGGAGTTGTGATCATTCTTGTATTGAGGTAGAATAGTTGTTTGCTCAACATCTCATGAAATAAAAGTATTACCAATAGTTCATAATGCAGATAAGAATTTGTGACATAGTAAAAAAAATCTTAAAGAACTTAAAAGTTTCCAGGAACATAACCTGGAAAATGATAAGGTACTTCTATCCCTAACTTTATCAAAAAGTTCTGTAAATAAGAGCAGTTTGATTGTGCAATCAGTAAAACATGGAAAATTGCTTACTTATGATACTCATAATGGAGTAACTTGCTTACTCCAAAGCTTCATTGAAAAGGCTACTGGTATATACAGTATATACGGTACACAGTTGCTACAGTAAATGATTATGTTGGAATTCATATCTTTTTGACACAGATTATATGTGACTGATAGCATCCGGAAAAGGAAAAACTTTGAAGCAGGTTTAAGTTGAGCATAATTAGTTCATATGAAGGAATTTAAATAATTACAAGATGCTGTAGTTTCAAAAATGATTTTTTGATACTGAAACCAAGGATATAGTACTATATTCAGAGAATAGTACAGCTCTATACAGTATTAGTTAACCTGGATATAAATTCCAATTGGGATTAAATGCATCCTATGGTCCTGCAGCTGTTTTGAAAGGATTATTTACATGTCACTTTCCAACTTGTTGATTGCTTTTTGAAGTCTGAAATCTAGTTAACCTAACTTCCACCCTTAGTGCAGGGCTGGTGCTTACAACACATGAAGTTTTAGCTGGCAATCAGCCTTATTATTGCATGAATACTTTGGAGTTTATTTTTGATTAGTATCTGCCTGCTTGAAATCTGTTAGGGTTATCTGGTAAATTCTGCATATCTTTTTAGATAGATAGATAGATAGATAGATAGATAGATAGATAGATAGATAGATAGATAGATAGATAGATAGATGAGGAAACCTGAATGGGAACTTTCTCTTGTTAATAAGCAGCTATGTGGATAGTGACCTTGGGGTTAAAGGTTAGAAAGAAAAGGTTTCAGTAACAGCTTAGCTGTCACAGAGATTCTTTCTAACAAGTTTAAAGGAAGCGCTCTGAAATGCTTCTTTCTTCATGTCTCTTCATAAAACTATTAATCATAACAGTTTGCCCCACCATACTTTAGACTACAACTTTAAGAAATAAACATAAAATCAGCTTGTTGTTTCTTGATCTTTGAAGAGAATAAACTACTGATAGCTAGACAAACTCCAAATGTTTGAACAGTCTAAAAAGAACGGAAATTCCAAACTATTGATGGGTTTGGTTTAAGGAGTGATTGATTCTGGGTGGGGTCAGTTAACTGATTCCTGTGTCACTTTTGTATTCTTAGTAAGTTAGCTTTTTTAATGAAATGAGAACTAGATTCTAACAGAAACTTTTCAATCAATTTTTTAATTTGGACTTCTCCTTTGTGACTTTAGGTGTATAGCCTTACAGAACATAAATGGATTTCTTAAATTCTTTCTTAATGTGTCAAAAAGTTTTCTTTTTAGGGTGTTTCTCTTTAGGTTCAATTGAACAGCTTTTGCTTTGCTAAACAAGGTGACTTTGTGTAGCTGTAGTTTTGTAGCCTGCTATGAAGAGAACTGTTCTGAAATAGTAGAAAGATACCACTAGCACTCATTTTTAATAGTCAGGTCAGCAGAGAGCTCTTGTTAATATAACATATGAATGTCTAGAATTCCAGTACTAAAACTTGTTTTTTTAAAACCATCAGCTTAAAAGTGCCTTGTACTGAGCTATGGCTGTAGATGGTTAAGGTAGGTGAAGATAAATTTCTATCAGGCTGGGCACTGAAAACATCTTAGTTGCCTTTTTAAAAAAAATGGATTGAATATATTGACTGATGACATAAGACAGGGTAATGTCATCAAATGTCTGGCAGACTTAACATCAGTGGTATGTTCAGAAATTACCTTGCAGCCCCAAATTTAATCATACCTGGCCTAGTTAGTTAAGATGTACCCTGATTCATGTTTTTTCTGAGGTATTCCTATTGCACACCGTGAAACTTAATGGTAAAAATGCAGTGGATTTCACTTAATATGCCACTGAAAAGATAAGATGGATCAAATTTGGTTCTGACAAATGTTACATTGTAAACTTGATTCCACATTATATAACTTTGGAAAAGATTCAGGATACTACTGATAGGTTTGTGGGGTGGTGGTGGTGGTAAACAGGATAGAATAGAATCATACTGTTCTGACTTTAATTTTTGTTTAATGCAGCAAGGCAGAAGTTGACAAGAGTGCTTCTTCTGTTTGCTAGAGAATTAAAAATCTCAGCAACTGAATCAACACAGCCTGGCTAAGGGCATCTCCTTCCTGAAAACAAGTAATTTTTTTCAAATAAATTGCTAACGTACAGCTTATATTTGCCCTTTGTCACCATGTATAACTCCCTTAGTAATTTGTGACTCCAATAGAAAAGCAATAATAAAATGTTTTTCTTGTTTTATCTTCTGAATAAAATCTTATTTATCATAGATAACTAGGCAATCAGCTGCTCACAGTTTTGGCTGATTTTTCTAATAATGTCTTTCTGTCACATCTGCTTGCCAGTCTTAGTTTTGCATTGCCAGTGTTATAGCTCAAACCAAAGTGGACCTGACTTAAAAACTTCCTTCATTCTAGTTCTGGATATCTATAAAGAGTTGGTTTATGGTGATGAGGAAAATCCATTTTGTGAGTTGACCCTGGGTTGACTATTTATTGGAATTGTTTAAATTAAAGTCTGAATTCCTGCACTAAGTGGAAGGTTGGGCTTGTTGACCTAAACGATTCCTTACAACTCTAACATTCAGTGATCTCTAGCCTTGATTCAGGAGTCTTGCCGGGGCTTAGAAAGTTAGGAATCTTAATGGTATTGGTAGATTTTTTTTAAAAAAAAGCTTTTGGTTGCTTTAAATCTGGCATTTTTCTCAGGAGATATTGAAATAACAATTGGGGAAGTTTTCCTTTTCAAAGACTGAATACCTCTATTACTTCAAATGCATGTTAGCTTGGCTGCAGCCCTGTCTAATAATTGTGGCTCTTCGCTTGCAGTAACATTATTTATTTATTAATCACAGTTATATGGCCGCTGAGAGTCACTTTTTGTGAGATGGGCAGCCATATTAGTATGATTAATAAATAAACAAATAAACATTATAGTTTAAATAGGCCCCCAAATCCCACTATGCTAAGCAAATATATGGAAAAGAGACCTATAAAGAATTGTGAATATAATAAGAAATGTGGTATCTGCAGATTCAATATTACTATGAACAATTCATTACTTGATTACCTCATATTTCCTTTAAAAAGAAGCTGGTGCAGTATTATGTTATAGTGAAATATGTTTACCTACTATAAATTTTTAGCTGCTCTGCTTTCATCTCTTCTGCTAAGCATTTTATTGTACTATACAGATCTATACCAGTTCACTGCTTTTTTTTTTGTTGCTACTTTAACTAAGGGTGCTCTTACTTTTTCTTTTTTCTTTTTTTTTGGTAAAAGTAATGAAAACTCTGAAATCTTCCATATTAAAATTACCCAGGTGGGCTTTTCCAGGTTTACATTTTCTTCCATCCTTCCTCTTCAGTTCTTTTAAATTGTCAACCGGTTGCATTGAATCACTTTCTTTGCATCTTCCAGAGCCTTCCCTGATTGTAGCGTTAAAATTTGGTAGAAAGCAACTGAGATTGAGAATTGCAGTGCTCTATCGTTTTAAGGGTTATTTTATAAGTGGGTCCCTGATATGATTGCAACTTTTTTTTCTAACATCCTCAAAAGACATGAATTGTGAGGAAATCTTGGGCCACCCACTTTGGTGACACAGCTTTTGTCGCTTATGAGATGTGCTGTTGTACACTGCTGTCTTAGTGCAATAAAAGGAAAAGAGAAGTATGATATCTTAGGAGAGCCAGTTTGGTATAGTGGTTAAAGTATCAGGCTAGAAACTCAGAGATTGCAAAACATAGTTTTGCCTTATGCCCTATGCCACCTGGATGACCTTGGGCGAGTCAATCTCTTAAGCCCCAGGAAGCAAGCAATGGCAAACCACTTCCAAAATCTTGCCAACAAAACTTTAGGGGCTTGTCAGGCAAACGCCAGGAGTCTAGGTAGACTTGAAGCCCCCTCCCCCCTCAAAAAAAAGAAAGAAAAGAAAAGTGTCCTAGGCAGCTAAACTCTGTTTGGTTTTATCGTCCCTTCATATGCTCCTTGATTCCAGTTCAAAAAATTTTGCTATCTCCCTTCTGGTATTATTACACAGTTGAGTAATGCTGCTTTTGTGAAATGTGCCAAAGGAGCTTTGGTAATCAAAGGGCAAAATTTTGATGTTATGAGTGTACATTAATAGCTCTTTTCACTATTAAAAAAAATAGGATGGCTGCTTATGAACTTCAAAAACGCAATGATTCTGTAGGATCTTTGGGAGTTCACAGTGGAAAACAGCTGGAGATGGGACATTTTTAGCATTATTTCGGCTTGCATGATAATATGTATGCCTGTGATAGAGTTGTATCATTTTCTTCTTTCTAGGATCAAAAGGTAGATATACAGTGGTTTTCTCTATTAGGTTAGCTAGATAAAATTAAAACAACAATTAGTTGGTTAAATACATGTTGTGAGTTAATCACCTTTGTAGAACAACATGCCATTAGAGCTGGTCAAGTTCAATTTTTTGTCTCTTGTATTATACATAGGTACCTTCTTACATAAGTTATAACTGTATTAATATAATGATCCTAATGTTTACTAATATTAGTATTAAATATTGTCACATCCCGATCAAAATATTCACATTAGGTGTTTGTCTATAAAAATATAGTTTTTATCACTTAACTATCAACTCTGGATTTTGTTCAGTTTGAAGACTTATATTGTTCAAATATTGTCTAACATGTCAAAAATGTAAGATCTTTTGAAATGGCAGTGATTATTGAAGTTTAAAATTATTTTACTGCAGTTATGGACAGGAGAAAACATAGGTTGTTCAGACATGTAAACTAGAGGGGGCAATCTTCACAAAACAGACTTTCTGTACGTTCCTAGTTGCTCAGATTGCTTACAGCAGTCATATTAGTTCCTTCTCCAAAGGATGAACATCCATCACATTATATTCTAGACACATAGTGGTAAAGAAAATAGCAAAGATTGTGCTCTGCATTTTGGATAGTGTGGCAGTCTATATACATTGTCAAACATTGCTCTTTGGAGTTACTTTAAAAGTGATAGAAAAAGAATTGAGCAAATTATGGGAAGTGTGTATTTTCACAGATGATAGTTCTGTGAATAAATTTTGTGCTGCCTGATTTAAACTTTAAAATAAGCAGCATTTTGATTTGTCATTCAGTTTGGAAACTATAGTGCCAAGGGTAATCTTGTGAAAACACTACACTTGATTGAAAACACAAGTTTAAAATTGAGGTCACTTAGCTGTAATAGAATGGCAGAACAAAATTTTAAAGCATGTTTGTGCATGAGTCACATTGTTCGTTCATATTGCTTTCTTAAGCCAAAAGAAGAGCTTTATCTTTGAAGGTCTTTGGTTTGGATTCAATAATATTTTATGTGAATTTAGGCTAGCTTGTTAAAGTTGGCATTCCCCCTTCCTCATTTACTGATGTACTTCTAGGAAGTGATCGTTATTCCCTTTGGCTTCTGGTTTTCAGATTGCTATTAAAGAACTGCAACATAACAATTATGAACCAAGATGTCCTGGTTTCACGGTTCTTTCAGAATTCCTCTGGAATTCCCTGGATAGTATTACCTTTGGTATTTTCTAGCATCCCTGCTGCTGTCCTATAGTATGGGAGAGTTAACAATCTTGTAAAGTGCTAGCTATTATTATGTTAAAGCTAGATAAGACATGTGATTTTGGAGAAACTGCTATTATTCTTAAAGTGCTGTAGTAAAACAAGACAACTTAAAAGTATGGTGAAGATTAATGACCTGTCCCTGAAAACTAGCTAACTTAGATGTAAAAAGAATTGAGTAAGGGATTTAAGAAAAAGCGATGATCAGGTCCAGCAAATCTTTGGATTTATTAGAAGAGGAAAAACATGCTTCCTTTCTGACTAGCAATCCATATTCTAGTTGCCATGACCACATCAGAAGGCACAAATGTCTTCCAGCTACCTCTGATTCTAGCATCTTGCTGCCTGACTACTGAAATTCATGATACTATGTGTGTATGTTTGCACATGTGGACATTAAAATCAGCGTAAACTTTTTTTTAGTTTTGGCCCAGGATGATTTTAGAAAACAACTGAATTATATACAGCAAAGTGCAAGAATTTTTTATTAAAAAAATAGAAGCACATTAAAAAAAAAGAAACATGGTTATTCCTATAAGTAGTATTATGACTGATAATGCAATGTAATTATATTTGGGGTATATGTCAAATAAGCAAATAGATTTTAAATGAGTATGGGGGGGATTATCTCTTCAGAGGATTGAAGAAAAACATTACAAAATGCAAAACCAAATAAACCGTAAGAGATGACAAAGTGTTCTGTGGATGTTGTTATATGTTGAAAAATTAGTATTGTGCCAACACAATTGGCAATGTTCATATTGAATATACTTAGAAGACTTTCTTGGAGTTTTTCAAGAAAATAATCAGTAGATATAATTTATCATTTAGTCATTAAAAGAATTGTTATTTGAATTCCTGTAGGAATCTTATAGGGTAATGAGAGAGAAATAATAATCCATATCACTTCTACTCCTTGACTGCTTCTGTTTTTCTTCATCATTTGAATTGTGGGAAATAATACAGCCTGGTGTCACCTAGATAGTTGCTGGAAAATTAGATTTTTGAATCAAGTATCCATTTCAAAATTCAGATATTTAGTTTTGATATCTATTTGATAGACTTACGACTGTTTGAACTGTTTGTGTATTTTGCATATGAAGACACAATTGCTCTGAACATGAAATCTGGCCAATACCTTTATTTTGAATATGTGATTAAAACCTACATTTCATATCTTCATCTTGTTAAAATAAAGGTTTTTAAACCTTTCACATGAGGCTGAAAGAACCAAGGGTAATGCTGTCCAGAGAATTCCAGAGGAATTCTGAAGGAACCCTGAAACCAGGATATCTTGATTTATAATTGTTATGCTGCAGTTCTTTGTTAATAACCAATCTGAAAATCAGAAGCTAAAGGGAATAACAATCACTTCCTAGAAGTACACCAGCAAATTAGATAAGAGAAATGCCAACTGTGAGTTAATGAGCAGGCTATATGGGTCTATAGGCTGTCATTTTGCTAAACTTAAAAAAAAAGTATGTTACATTTTTTACAGAAATAGCATCACATCATTCATCATTTTTTGTTAGAAATAATCTTTTATTAGTTTCAGAAAACTTTCACAGACACATTTTTATAATGCTTACGTTTGCATTAAAGTATAGATATTATTGAAATTTTCAGCTGTCCAGATGTGATTGAATCATAGTTCATGAAAGCTTCAGCCAGTATGAGGGGAAGCATGGAGGGTTGTTGAGAAGGGACGTTGGTCTTACCTGAGACGCCCATTCTCATTAGGCTGCTAGAGAGTCCAATACAGCCTCGACCATGGCGGCGTTTTTCACAAGGGTTTCACTCCGTTGGTGACATCAGCTGCAAGAACACTTGCCTACTAGTGATGTCTGATCACATCCGGATATCAACAAAATCATTGCAGCGGTGGAGTTCACAGCAGATGTGACTCTCAACGCTGCAAAATTTGCTTCCAAAATGATGGCATCCTCGGTGATAGCCCAAAGAATGTGGTGGCTTTGAAATTGGCAGTCTGACTCTAGAAGTAAGTGGAAGATTGTTTTGACCCCATTTAAGGGGGACAAGCTTTTTGGGGACTCCCTAGAGCTTTTCCTGATAGTCCAAAAAAGAGAAGATTCTTCCTTCCCTTTTCAAACGGTCTGACTTTCGCCTGGCACCATACTACTTTCCTTCATCCTTTTGAGCGGACGCTGACTCCAGGCTTCCATGCACCCAGAGGGTGTTTCCCACGCGACAAGGAACAGCCTGATCGTTTAGGCAGACAGCAGCAGCAGTATCAAAGCAAGCGGCCCTTTCGCAACAGAGGCCATCCTTTCTGGCACTCCAAATGACTGCCTACCCCCCGGAGGTTGTCTGACCATCTTCGCCTCTCGATGGGAGGAGACAACATTGGACGCCTGGATTCTTTGAACTGTGAGGTCAGGCTGTTGTCCAGAATTCCTTTCCTCTCCTCTGAGATTCTTTATTTGCTGTCCCATCTGTCAAGATAGAACTAGGAGGTCCTCATGGATATCACTATTCAACATTTAGTGGATATCCAAGCTATCCAGGCTAGTATCAGAGGACCAGCGGGGGCTGGGGTTCTATTCCCAGCTCTTCGTAATTCCAAAGGCCTCGGGGTGGGTGGGTGGAGGTGAAGAGTGATTCTGGACCTAAAAAGGTTGAACAAATACATAGTCTACAGGGGCTTCAAAATGCAGTCGCTCCAGACTATTCTGGAGAGTGTCCGGGAGGGCGACCTACTCTCATCAATAGATCTGACAGAGGCGTACCTCCATGTCCAAATCTGACTCCATTATCGCCAGTTTTATTCGGTTTTGTTACACCGACAAGCATTACCAGTATTGGGCCCTGCCGTTCGGCCTATCGTCGGCCCCCAGAGTACTTACAAAACTGCTGGTGGCTCTGGCGGCATATTTACACATACTGCCGGTGAGGGTCCAGTGTTACTTAGACAATATCTTAATCCAATTGTCCTTGACTCACCGCCAGGAGAGAGCTTCAAATTACTATCCAAGTCCTTCAGGAACATGGATTTTCTATAAATGTTGGGGAGAGTCATCTACTCCCAACCACCTGCCTACTACATCTGGGAGCGGTCATAGACACGGTCGTGTGCAAGGTCTTCCTTTCTCTGGAACAGCAGGAGAGCCTGCAGTCTTTAATGAAACAGATACAACATCAGTGTACTGTGCTCCTGTCTCCGCTCTTGCAGCTCTTGGGAAAGATGGTTTCCTGTATAGCCATAGTTCCGTGGGCTCAACTTCATTCCCGGTCTCTGCGGTGGTTCCTGCTACCCTACCAAAGTCAAGCAGGAGCCACTCGTCGATCAAGGTCCGGGTCCCTCACTCAGTAATTCGACTGTTCCATTG
This sequence comes from Pseudonaja textilis, assembly GCF_049901715.1. NCBI lineage: Eukaryota > Metazoa > Chordata > Lepidosauria > Squamata > Elapidae > Pseudonaja > Pseudonaja textilis. Next base: position 34,584,575 of record NC_141993.1, read on the forward strand.
GTGGCAGTCTCAGGCCATCAACAGAGGCCATCTGTTCAAGGAGCCTAGCCGTGTGACTATTACCACCGATACAAACTTTTATGGCTGGGGAATGTATCTAGTCACAGATGGCGCAGGGTCGGTGGTCTCAGTCAGACAGTACATGGCCAATCAACTGGCTGGACCTCAGGGCTGTCCACCTAGTCCTCAGTCATTTCCAGGACAGAGTAGCAGGGTGCCATGTTCTGATATTGATGGACAATGTGGCCGCCAAGGCGCACATCAACTGGCAGGAGAGTACCGTGTCGAAAATCTTCATGCAGGAGGCCAAGAGTTTGGGCCTTTGGGCAGAGAGTCACCTTCTGTCCCTCAGGGCAGACCACATTTTGGGGTCAACTATGTGCAAGTGGACTGGCTCAGCAGAGCCAAGGTTTGACCATTTGGAATGGTGCCTCCATCCGTCCATATTCATGAAGCTTGAATTGAGATTGAATCATACTTCATGAAAGCTTCAGCCAGCATAAGGGGAAGTATGGAGGGTTGTTGAGAATTGTGGCACCAGAACCCTGAGACAGCAAGCAAAGTGAGGTTTCTGAAGAAACTGCATTAAAGTCTCCATATCTGGCAAGTGACTGTTGACATCTACATCTTAAAATCTGGCAACGAACGAGAAAAATATCTTTATATGCTATTACAGAATACAGTTATATGTGATATACAGTTGTACCGTATGCTGGGGACTTAGCATCAAAGTCTTCTACTAATACCTAGATCTTGAGGACTTTTCCTGAAAAAGGCAGTCACAAAAATAAAAAAGATTTTGTTTCTGTTAGATGCTAGATTGCTATGAAGCCTAACCAATATTTTCAAATTTATCTTGCTTTACTTGATCTAATCAACGCTACCCCCACATTATTCAGACCTTAATATCTCAGCCCTACTCAAAAACATATTTGGAGTTGTTTGTGGGCATTCAGGCTTGTTATAACCTTGCAGCTTCCTTTCCCCATGCCTTTTATTTGTAACATTGGACTTAACCTTGAGCTTGGGTGGGTGGGTGGGTGTTTCTAGGTTTTTTTTTTTTTTGATACAGTATAGAAAAAAAATAAGGTTTCGTGTCTACAAGTAGTCCTTGATTTAAAACCATAATTGAACCCAGAATGACAGATGTAATCATTGCAGTCAGAAGTTGAAGCATCACATGAATGGAGCCAATTTTTCATCATTTTTGCAGCAGTTAAGTAAACGTCATGTTGCTAAGTGAATCAGTTTTTCCAGTGGATGTTCTTTGCCAAAACTGGAAGTAAATGCCACAAAAGCCAAAAACGTTGCTAATCATAATCATGGATATGGGACATTGCAAACAGCCGTAAAGATGAGTCAATCGTCAAGTGCCCAAAATGTGATCATGTGACTGGGAGGGAGAGTTGTGTGGCTGTTGTAATTCCAAAAATAATCATCAGTAGGTTGTTTTTTTGGGGGGAGGGGGTGCTCTGTTATAACTTGGAGCAGTCGTTAAGTGATTGATTGTAACTTGAGCACTGATCGTACTTAAAACACTGGTTAAACTGTCTCCTAGGTTTCGATGTGACTACAGGTCTGTAGCTTGTTAATTAAATAATAATCTTATTCTAAAGATCCTTTTGTCTGAGGAAAATCAGCTAATTCTCCAGCATGCCTTTGGGATAATCCACACATATGGATTGAATCTGCCTTTTTACCCAGAGACTGAGTCATCAATCTTTGCCATGCCTCTTCCTGTTGGGGTAGGAAGCCCCCTAGCCCCAGTCTGTCTTGGCCCAATAGAGACGTGGTAAAGGTTGGCTCCAACAATTCAAGCAGAAAGCAGCAGTTTAAAGTGTGGATTCTCAGAAAGGTTTGCAAAAACCCCCTCAAAGTATCTAAAACATTGCAAACAGGCAGCATTTGCAACTTCTTCCTGCTCCTTTTTTTGCGGCCCTTTTGAACTACCAATTGAAAGCCTAACAGTCCAGGCAGTCAAGGAGGAGCCCCAAAATGATCCCCCACCCCAAGGGGGGCGCTGAAGCTGTGGTTGCCCCCAACGCATTGTGGAGCTCCCAGGCTTAACTGGGTAGTTCCAGAGCAGCCATTTTCATTTTCAAGGTCTCCAGCTGATTTTCGGGGCAGGCGGTGGCCATTTTGGCCACATGGCATGTTGTGCAGGCTATCCAGGAGACTGGTAGGGCCGCCATTGCCACAGCCCAGGGAAGGGTTCCAGGCCTGGAATTCCCCTTGGAGCAACAGGATTGGAGGATTGAGAGAGCTGTCCTCCCTGCAATCTGGGTAATAGCAGCATGGCTGACCAAAGCAGCATGGAGCTCACGAGTGCAAAGCGATCCAAACAGAGTCCCAGGAAGGCCAGATCTGCAAGTAAGGAGGCTGCTAACAAGATAAAGGCAATGGCTTTTTATTCCAGAAAGCCCACAGGGGCAGAAGAAAGAAGGCAAAGAGCATTGGAAAAGCAGTTCTCCAGAACTCAGAAGCAAGCAGACCAGGAAAGGTATACCCCCTCCCCCCAGCCAGGGTGTGTTAGCCTCCTCCTTCAACAGCCGCACAGGAGTTGCCTGCAGCTACTAGGGCTTGGTCACCAGAGGGAGATAGGGAGCAGGAATTTATCCCTCCTGCTGAGGAAATCCAAACTCAGAGATTTCCTTTTGATCACATGCTTCTTCGTCCTGCAGATTTGCACATCAGAGACAGGACTGGAACACCGGAGGCCACTTTTACTCCAACTGTAGCAGGGATGTGCTCAGCAGCTAGGGTGGCCTCAGAATTATCAGAGAATCTTAAGGCCCTTGTTGCTCAGGCCATTTCTCATGGGGTAGCTTCCACCCTGAGGGGGAGGAGCCATTCTTCTTCCCCTAGATCTGATCCTCAGCCATTGCAGCCAGTGCAATATCAGGCCTCCATGGGTTTTTCCAGGCATCAGAGGGATGTTTCTCCAGCCCACTCCATCAGAATCAGGGCATCTGGGAGGGAGGAGGAAATTCAGGGGGAGCAGGGGTTCTCATCAGACGAGGACCTGTCACCTGATCCACCCCCGTTCATAGGTCTGTTTATCCTGGGACTGTTTAAATCCCTCCTCCATAAGGCTAAGACCACTGCCCAAATTGATCCTCCGCCTACTATACTAACTACTTTACCTGACACTCGGGCCCAGCAGCAGGGATTTTTCTGAACCCACAATTCTCCAATGGAAGATTCCTTGTCCCAAGTTATTTTTGGACGTAGTTCAGAGACAATGGGCACAGCCTGGATTCTTCCCCACTCCGGGGGGCAATGATAATTTTTTTTCAATATTGCTTCTCTCCTCTGAATCACTATAACTTCCCCCTCTGCATGAACCTTTGGCATCCATGGTCTCTCATTCTGCCATATCTGGCAACATAGCAGAGACAAAAAAGCAGGACAAAATTTCCACAGAACACACCAGGGCAATGCCAGGTCAGTCAAAGCAGCTGCAGCCACCTCCTTTTTCACTAGGACATCCCTTCTCTGGCTTCGCCAATTACAGGCTAGGATTCCCCCTGGGGAAATCAGAATGCATCAGGACATCAACAAACTGGTGGCGGCTGCTGAATTTGCAGCTGATTCCTCCCTGCATGCAGCCTGATTCTCTTCCAAGGCCCTGGAAACAAACAACAGTTTCAATCTAAACAGCCCCTTCGTTGCACAGGAGATCGTCCCTACTGTCGATCCAAATGAATGCCAGACTTTTCCTCCCATCGGCGTCTGGCTGGCCTTATTTGTAGACCAGTGGGAGATCATCACATCCGATTCTTGGGTCCTGAAAACGTGTTTCAGTCTCACCCTGGATTTTCTGTCCATTCCTCTGAGGACCTTTACCCATTGCCCAACCTATAAGAACCATGTAAAGAGAAAGCTCATGGATACAGCTGTCCAGCATTTGCTGGACATCCAGGCCATTGAGCTGGTACCAGAGGGCCAGAGGGGGCATGGGTTTTACTTCATTCTATTTGTAGTTCCCAAGTCCTTGGGGGGTGGGGGTGGAGAGCAATCCTGGATCTCAAAAAGCTCAGTGCTCATTTAGAGTACAAGAGATTCAAGATGCAATCACTGTAGTCCATCTTGGAGAGCATAAGAACTATATTACAGAGTAATCATCTTTTAAAGAGCAACTTATGCTACAATGGGTGGTATGGAAGAACAATGAGCAGAAGTCGTTCTGCAAAAAAAATGTATTCATTTGGAATTCATAAGTATTTACTTTTAAGTTTTTTGAAATTAAATTTACCACTATACTTGGTAGCTATCTGTGAAAGGCATCACTCCCAGTCTGTCTTTAATTTCTTTGGTGCTAACTCTCTACTATTTCCATTTCTGTCCCATTCTCTTCCTTTATTAGCATGGTTTTTTTTAATATGCTAAAAAGTTGAGATCCACTCTTTAAAATAATTTCAGACTGCAATGAATTTATTGCAAGGTTAGGCCATCTGGTAACCCTCTGATTTATGAATCAGATCTGCTGCAGCCAACAGTGGTGATATGGTGATACCCCAGGGATTATATAGGGGTGAGAGTTCCATTATCTCTCATGCATAACATCTTACTTGTTCATGTGTAATGTAGGAGTAAGTAGGTAGGTAGATGGATGATAGGTAATATTTATTTTGGTCAGAAACCCAGGCAATATAGGAAGCATTTTCCACAGCTCTGACAGAGTAGATGCATGGTAGCATGTGGTCTGCAAATTCTGTTTTTGCCTTTCCAGTCAGATTTGTTGGCTGCAACTGTGTCTTATCCAGCTTTTATCTCCATGTTTCAGAAATCTGTAATCCTTGCAGCTAAAGAAACATTGCAGGGTCTGTGATGCCAACTGGTTATCTGCAGTATTGTGGTGCTGTTAACTGGGGCACATGACAATGGGGCACTGAGTTTCGTTGGTTCAGGTGACCGTTTATTTTGTATTTTTCTATTGTGATTTCTTCTCCCCCATGCGTTCAGTAGCATAGTCAATATGCCTTATGTAAATTGATTACTGCAGGTTTTTCCTCGAGTCCCGCATGTTTGATTGTTCAGGAAGCTGGCCGTTAAGCCAATTTTCCTGTAAATTATGTTGTAACTCCTGCTTCATGGTTCTTGGATTGTTAATACCCATATTCAGTGCGTTGCTGTTTCTATTTTACAAGCTAAGAGGTAATGTGGGTAAGGATATCGATATCTTTGTTAGAATACATTTGTTTGTGCTATTTGCATTGTTCAATCCAGACTTCTTGCTGAAGGCAATTATTTGTGTTATCCAGTACAATCCTGAGCTCTTCACCTCTATTTCCCTTTACTGTGAAAGAGTAGGCAAGATTTTCAGTTGCCTGTATTACAGTGTCCCTGCACCCCTTCAGAGTTAAGGGGAGTCAAGCAAATGAAGCATATGTGATAATGAATGCTAGGGAAAAGAAGGAACTGTACTATTTGTAATAAAGGAATCCGACTTGCCCTGGTATCAGCTATCCTGTTATGGTGTGTGTGTATCTGTGTGTATAAAATAGGATATAAAATTCTAAGTGTGGTACCTGGGAGTGTTTGGATAGAGCAGAGGTCTACAAACTTGGCAACTTTAAGACTTGTGGATCTCAACTCCCAGAATTCTCCAGCCAGCAGAGCTTAAAGCACAAATCTTAAAGTTGCCAAGTTTGGGGACCCCTGGGGTAGAGTGTGAATATCTCTGAAACCTGGGCTACAGTTTGTGCAACATTTTATGTCTGAATGTAGAAAGGTATAGTCCTCAACTTATGACCACAATTGAGCCCAAAATTTCTGTTGTTAAGTGACACATTTGTTAAGTGAGTTTTGCCCTCATTTTACAACCTTTCTTGCCACAGTTGTTAAATAAATCACTGCAGTTGATTAGTTAGTAATCTGTTAGTTGGTAAATATGAACCAGTTGCCAAGCATCTAAATTTAACACACTTTTTGCAGTGCTGTTGTAACTTTGTACTATCGCTAAACGAACTGTTGTAAGTTGAGGATTACCTGTATTCTTTCAAGAGTCAATGGAGTATACTGTGTATAATTTGTGTTGGAAGTTTGCATAGTATTTGTATCTTTTTATTAAATTTAGTAAGATATGACCTGATGCACATTGTTGGTTGAACTCATGGAAGTTGGGACTAGTGCTGGTAGAGGACATGTTTCAAAGTTGACTGTCAAGACGTACAGCTGTATTAAAACCAAATACCAAATTCTGTGTGACCCATGAATCAAGATAAGCATTGTTTACCTGTTTTATAAATGGAACAATTACAAGTTCAGCCATGTTAGTACAAGTAGTCCTGGACTTAAAACCACAACTGAGCCCAAAATGTCTATTGCTAAATGGGACAGTTGTTAAGTGAGTTGTTGCAGTTGTTAAGTGAATCACTGCAATTGTTAAGTAAGTAACCCGGTTGTTAAGTGAGTCTGGCTTCCCTATTGACTTTGCTTGTCAGAAGGTTGCAAAAGATGGTCACATGAGACGCTGCAACTGTCATAAGTATGAACCAGCTGCCAAGCATCCAAATGTTGATCACGTTACTGTGGGGATGCTGCAACGGATGTAAGGGTGAAAAACATCATAAGTGCTTTTGTAACTTTGAATGGTCATTAAAAGAATGATTGTAAGTCGAGGATTACCTGTATTTGCTGATTTTTCCAGTTGGGTGGAAGATATAAAATGCAGGTTGTTCTCAACTTGCAGCCATTTGTTTAGTGACTGTTCAAAATTATAACATTGTGATTTACAATATTTTTTCATATTTACCTCCATGGCAGCATCCCCATGGCCCCCTGATCAAAATGTGGACGCTTGGCATCGCATGTGTTCGTGACAATTGCATTGTCCCAGGGTGATGTCTTCACCATTTGCAACCTTCCCAGATAGCTTCTGAGAAGGAAAGTCAATGGGGAAAGCCAGTGTAATGACCCGGGGCGTGGCACAAAGGCATCACAGTCACATAAGTAAGAAAAGTCCCTTTAATACCTCCAACTTTGCCCCCAGTGTCCAGTTATCTTCGGCTGGAGAAAAAAAAACTCTCCTAAGAACAGTCTTTAAATGAAGGAAATTCAGTCCGCAAACAAAGTACATATAAACTGTAAATAAAAATCCACACAAACCACACTGCAGCAATTAACTGGACAAAATACACACAGTTGGGAAGATGCCAGGAACCCAGATAAGCCTCTGACCATAAAAGATAACTGATGATTTGCTTCCCATGAGTTGCTGTGCACAACCTCCCTTTTTAAACACTGTGTTCCCAGCTGCAGCTAATGAAGGGAATCAGGGCCCTTTCCTCCCCTGTAAGCCACGCAACTCATGTTGCTCCCTTCTCTGTTCCTCCCTGCGTGCCCTAGGATGAAGAAGGAGTGGGCCTGGATCTTCCTCTGAATTCCCTCTGCCTTGCTTTACCTCTCCCCTGTTCTGCCCAGCCGGACTGTGCCCTTCCCCAGTTTCTTCCACAGCCACTGGAGCCGCACTCCCACTCCCTGTTAACTGCTTGGCCTCCCCCTTGGAATCAGATTCCAACAGGGGCATGACAGCCAGATTTGCTTACTAACTGCATGATTCATTTAACAACTGCAGTGATTTGCTTAACAACCGTGGCAATGATTGTTGGAAAATGGGGTGTGACTCACTTTTTGCCTTGCTTAGCAACAGAAACATTGGCTCAATTGTGGTTGTAAATTGCGGACTACCTATACTGCAAGATACATGGTAATTAATTTATCTAATAACATCTAATACCTAAATTACTAGGAGGTTTTTTTTGTACATCTAAGCTATAATGAGTTGTGAATAAGATTCAGGCACCCTAGTCAGATGATACAGAAAGTTATCAAAGCACTGAAAATAATAATAATATTTTTGGTTTGCATTTTTGCCTCCTTTTGTCTTCTTATATTAATTTTTGAATATATCTTCATTTTACTTTGTTTGCAATTTTTACTATGGAAAAACTAGAGTACTACAACACCAGAAGAACATTATCTCAATGGAATAATTTTAAGTATTCTGTTTGAAGTTTTCTGGGATATTAATAGAAATACCCAGATGAAAATGAGTGTGCTGTGTTAGATTATTCTACGCTGCAGAAAGTTTTGTTTATGGTTTTTTACTTACACAACATGTTTTAAGCAATTCCCACAGTGATTTGTGCTGCAGTGCAATTTATAGTCTTTCAAATAAGGTATGAAAATAAATAAACAATTCCAAGGTTTCAGATTTGAATAAAGATGAGAAATAAGAGAAAAAGCTCTTTTACCTTCTAGTTCATAAAAGAATAAGAGAGATCTTTAATTTATGTTTTGCTCTGGGAAAAAGATTGTTGTTTTAATGAAGACTATGAAAATCAACCCACTGAGTTCTTGTGTTGCTGGGGAACTGTTTTGTTCTGGTAGTTTGAGTGAGATGATAAACTGACAGTTATCCTTCCATCTGGGGTAAGGGTAGGGGGACTTGTGGCTTAATTTTGCATCTTCCTATTGGTATGTTTTCTCCTACAAATTCCTTTAAACTGGAAAGGATAAAATCTTTTCAGTTATGGGGTAATTGGAGAAAAATATAACCAGTATAAGCAGAAGAAAGTGCTAGGATAGTTCTATATAGAAATACTAAGATATTTTTGAAGAAGGCAGAGTATTGGCATACTTAAGGTTTTTTCTCTCTTGTGCAATGTTGGAAAATTGTTTTCTTTTTCCCATTAACAAATTGAAGCCTTCTGTAAGGCCAAAGGTCAGGACTGATTTGAATTAGTCTTAAATGGCTTCCTTGAACTATTTGGACTTGGCTTTAAAGTTTTGACCTAGCTGTCTTTCTCATTACATAAGAGATGTTACTCTGAGAGATCCAATCGCTTCTGGCTTATGAGTGGATGGACGGGATGATGTTTAACTTTTTCCTTTTCCAGCACTTTCCAACCAGATTGGACTTCGGGTTCTTGCGAATCACTTCACAGTCACTTCACAATCACGATCACTTCAGTCAGTATCATCTCCTGGTTTTGATTCCTCCAATCTGTGGAAGAGGTAAAAGAGCACATCTTAATCAGGCAGTCTCAAAGCAAACCTCCTGAAGGTATTGGAATCATGAGGAAAAGGAACCACTTCCTTCCCATTATTCAAAGTATCTCTTTATCAACAGAGTAAAGTTCCCTAGCAAGAAAACTTGGAGATAAATTACATCAGGTTTTTTATGGGTCTCAACTAGGTAATACTTTTATTCATTCCCACTTTTAATAAGTTATTAGATGCGTAGAGGGGGGCTCCATTAACCAATTTGCTTCAAACACTGTTAAGTGATGAAATTGAAAGCACATTGTTTTATGTAGGAAAAACTAGATGGTATTCAGAGTTGGTAAAATTCACAATGGTTTCATCATAACAATTGAAAAACGTGAGCACATCTCTTTATAGACATCATATAGACCTAGGAATAAATGTTGTCATCATTTTTCTTCCCTGCTAAACCAAGTCACAGTTTTTGAGCCCTGTAAAAGCAAAACAAATTACTTCCAACAGAAATAAAAATATTTTTTATTTTGTTTTTGTTTTGTGTTTTGTTTGAACTTGTGCAAGCAAACAACCTGTCAACCCCGAATTTGGATGGCGATCAGACATACGATGCAGTTTCTCAAAGAATAATGCATTGCTGTTGTCAGCAACCAAAATGATCAAAACATAAAAGAGAACAGGAGAGTGAATGAAAAGCTATCAAGTGTCTTGCAGAGATTACAAATAACCTTTTCATCTATCTCTTTCCTCAAACATGAGAGATGGTCTCTTACCCACCTTCACTGTCTTATGGTCTTCAGGCATTTTGCTGAGTATTTTTTTCCCATGACACAAAGTACCAAGGGGTAGTAGGAGATAGAAAGAATAATGCCTGGATAACACATTTGTTGTGGGGTGTGTGTGTGTGTCGAAGATTCTTAGATTCTTTCAGCATTGATTGCATTCATTTTTGTTTCAGTTTGTTTTTTGTCTCATTGGGATTTTAATGTTGTTACATCTTTTAGATTGTACCATGAGTCTTATAATTGTAATCATATCACAATAATAGAAAGGTAAACAGAAATAATATCTTTTGATTCATTTTAATATCCAAAAGCTACTTTTTTCTCATAAAAGTCAAATTAGTGTATTTTTGTAAATAATAGGTAGGTATTATTGTTTGTAAATCTTTGATGCGGAGAAGGATGCTAATGTATTCAAATGAGGATACCTACTGCATTGGGAATAAACCCAACCTTGTATGTCAGGGTACTATTCTCCACCGTTTGTGCTGGCAAAGGTTTGGAAAAATGGGGCAAGGCAGAAAAAGCAAAGGATGGTCCACAATAGGGGTGTCAAATTCAAGGCCTGCAGGTCGGATCGGATGCTTAGATCTGGCCTGCAAGGCTGTCCTGGAAACAGCAAAGGACTGGCCTGCTGTGCCTCTGCCAGTGAAAACAGAGTTTATGAGGGCTGCACATGTGGTAGCAAAACCAACTACTAGGAAAAGTGGCATTTGATCCCATGAGTGATGTTGAGCTGGCCATGCCCACCCTTGCCCCCTGAGGTCAAACACAGTCCCAATGCAGCCCTCATTGAAATGGTCCACAACAATACAGGAATTGAATGCCAGAGAGTTTAGTCAGCTAGTCCAGCTTAAAGAGTCAAGAAGCAGAGTAGAAACCCATGCAAGGTACATACAAGTAGGTAGAAGACTGGTGAGTTTTTCCGAACAGAGTTATTGGAAGCTATTTTAAGTAAAGGCAGATTCAAGGGGAAAGTGTAGTTGTTTTGAGTCCTTCTAGGTTTGAGCACTTAATCTAATGAATAAATATGTAGTTAAATAAAAAGTGGTATTCTTGGTGTTCTCTGGAATTAGTTACTTGCTTAAAGACATTCCAATTCCCCAAATAGGTAACATCAGTGTAATGATAATCTCACACTGATGATGTTACATGGTTAGATAATGAAACTTGCGGAAACAAACATCCAAGCTCAGAAAACATCAAGAAATCTGTAGTTCAGCCCTTATCTACAGATATTCTCTTTTATAAATGAAAAGTATTGATACGAAAAGCTGAGTAGACAGCTTCTGCTTTGCTTTTTGAAGCAGCTGCTCATCAGAGATCCCACTGTTGGGATTGGGTCACTCTTCCTGAGTTTCTGCTGATTTAAATGCTGACATACCTCAAATACTGGATTGCCTTACTAATTCCTGAGGCTGGTGATATGATGGATGTGGCCAAGAAAAATTACATAACTGATAAAATAGCTTAGCTTTGTTACTTATTTTCTAAAACAGAGCTCAGTGTTGGTGGAATGAAGTGTTGGCGAAAAGTATTTTTCGAATATACACAAAAAATAAGAATTAACTAATGAAAAGCGATAAACAGACATTCTCCAGATGAGCTGTTCAGAGCATCCAGACATGGGAGGTGCTTCCTTCTCTCGTCCGATAGGCTTAGCTGATTTCTGAGGATACTCCTCCTTGAGGCTCCTCCTTAGTGTCCCCAGTTTTTGCTCAGCCTTTGTACAAGACGGGCATACTTCTCTTGGCTGGATTCTCTGAAAGGAGCAGAAAATCAGCAAGAAATCAGATCACAGGTTTTGGTTTTTTTTAAAAAAAGGAAGAGTCAAGTTTCATAAAAGCTAGATAACTAGCGGCATGCTCTTATCACCAGCTGGGCGTCGCAGTCATCAATCCTTCAGGGCCTCAACGGCAAGCAGAGCGCGTTCAGCCGGCGCAATAGAAATTTCCCTCAAAACGCCATTAAAGCCACAGAAGCGGCCAAAGCAATAAAGATCAGCTGGCCAGTGGAATTTCAAAAAGCTCTGATTCAGGCTGCAGGTGGCTGTACACCCACCTGGCAACAAGGAAATACCTCCAGGACGTTTTTTTTTGTCAAACTGCTGGCTGAGTAGAGACCGTTAAGACACGAGGAGTGCAGGCTCGGCTCGCGCCAAAGAGATAATGGCCTGAGGTTTATTCCCTGCAAAAAGTACACCTAGATTCAAAAGCCAGGGGTTGTCACTTACCTCTACCAGACGCAGTTTGGAGCCTCCCTGTAAAAATCAAATTCATCTGTTTTTAATGAATTGTGGAGATCTTGTCGGGGGGGCTTCTTTACTGCTGGCTAAATTTACTTCGCACCAAAAATAATGGCTGGCACCATTTTGTTGCATGGAAGTTTCAAAGTGCATTGAATATTTCTACTTGCCTTAATTAGAAAATTAATTAGAAAATTGTGAGGTGGTAATACCTAAAGGGGCCGTCACAGCACAGCCTTACAGGACTTTCAGCAACAATACAAAAAGACTTAAGTGTGGCTGAAGGATTTTTAAGTTGGCAATACCTCACATTCATCTATAGTCAGCAGAACAGCAGGTAGCACCTAGGCCTGAGACCGCCTGTGCATTAAAGCTGCTGGCCCAGTAGCAGGGGTGGGATTCTACCAGTTTGAAATTCATTGACATTATTTAAAATTATTTTTTTCACCAGTTATTCAATTAATTAATTAAATTATAACATTAATTAAAAAAGGGGAGCAGGTCCCTAGGCGAGCCAACTGCCAGTCAAATCAAGCCTCACATTCCCACAACTCCTGTACTTGGGTTGCTATGGAAAGTGGAAGTTCCATTAGCTCCACTATTTCAGGCTCTAGAGCGGCAGTCAGAAAAGCCATGGCCAAAACCAAAAGTAAATTAGCTGGTTCAAAAAATCCTTCAAAGGCTGCTGAGAAGGACAGCTAGAGATGTCAAAAGGCACTAGAAAAACAAAAAAGTGCCTTCATGAGGCAAAAAAGAATAAGTCTCCTCCGAAAGTTGCTCCCAGCTCCTCCCCTGGATTTGTCAATGCAATCCAAGTGCAGCAAGGTCTTGCAAGATCAAGCAAGCATATCAACTAATAGAAGCTTCACGGTGGGCTCTGGAGTCAACATTCACTCCCACAGTGAATGGTTTGCGAGCAGAGGAATATCTTCTCCAAGAAATTTCTCCACAGATGAGCTTCTGGATGGAGCAAGTGATTAAACAAGGCATAGCAGCAGGACTGCAACAGACACTCATGGCAAGGCAACAAGTAGAACCCGAGCAGTATCTTCAATCTCCAAGGTCACTAAGCAGAGCCGAATCTATTCAACTTCAGGTACCTTTCCAGGGGGCAAATCTTCTAATCACTCAAATGCCCAACTAGGGTATTCAATGTAGGGAAGACCAAATAGATCCGTTGGAACAGTTTGTGTCTATCTTAGGACAGTCATTCATCGTTGTCTGAGGCGTAGCAGATAGAGAAGTACATGTCAGACGATGAGGGCTTAGCCCAGGATCAACCTATTTTCATCAGTCTGTTCCACCCACATTTATTTAAGCCTTTACTGTTCAAGGCAAAGAACACTGCATGCCTTGACAGTCCGAACTCTACCTCCCAACTGCCTTCAGCGCAGGAGGAGTCCGATGACCTAATATTTTCACAACCTGTCACTGAGGTGGAAGTGATTCCAGTCCCTCAAATGTTTACTGAATTAGTTCAGAAACAGTGGTCCTCTATTGTTACTTATCCCAATCCAATGGGATAGGATAGGAAATTCTATAATCTAGTGCCAGAATTCTCTAATGCTCTACTAGCCCCTACAGTAGATGAACCGGTAGTAGCTCTAGCCTCTCCTTCTGTTATACCTAGCGTAGCGGAAGAAGCTCTTAAGCCAGAGGACAAGAGCAGAATTAGCACTTCGCAGGGCTCACTTAGCAGACACATGGGTGATCACGTTGGCTATAGCTGCCTCATTTTTTACCAGATCTTCCCTAAGGTGGCTCCATCACCTGAGAGATTCCATTCCCTCATCAAATACCAGAGCTCATCAGGACATAGCCAAAGTGATGGCTGCTGCAGAATTCTCTGCAGATGCAACCTTTAATTCAGTTAAATTTTCATCAAGGCCCATAGCGTCCCAGGTTATGGCACGACATCTACTCTGGCTCCGACATTGGCAAGCGGACACCAAACATAAATGGAAATTAGCATCTGCCCCTTTGGAAGGGGATAAACTATTTGGATCTGCTCTAGAATCCGCTTTGGTGGAATCTCAAAATAAGAAAAAGATCCTCCCCTCTCTTTTTTGCAAGTCAGTTTAATATTCCCAGTCCTTCTGGAGGAGTTGCTTTCGTCCCTCCTATCAAGTATCCTACTCCCAAAGATCACAAAGGTCCTTTGGCTATGACTGGGCTTCAGGGACAGAAATAGGAGGGGAGGGCAGAACAAAAGGTCCTTTCGTGGGACAGGAAGCAAGTCTTTTCATCACCCCAAGTAAAATAATTCCCGATTCTCCCATAGGAGGATGGTTAAGGCTATTCGCAGATCATTGGGAATCCATAACATCAGATGCTTGGGTCAGAGAGACAATAAGATCAGGGCTCTCCCTAGAGTTCCTCTCCATAACCCTGAACTTTATGGTGTACCCTGTTTCAAGGGATCCTACAAAAGGACTATTATGGAGACTTCAATCCAACATTTGCTGGAGATCAGTGTCCAACCAGTGTCGCAGGATCAACAAGGGCAAGGATTTTATTCACACCTATTTGTGGTCCCACAAAGTTCAGGGTGGGTGGAGTGGAAAGTGATTCTAGATTTAATATGCCTGAATCGGTTCCTTGTCTACAGAAGATTTAAGATGAGCTCCTTACAATCAATCCTGCTCAGTATCAGACAAGGAGGTGTCTTAACGTCAATAGACTTAACAGAGGGGTAGTTACACATTCCCATAAGACCCATGCATAGCAGATTCCTGAGATTCTGCTATAATAATCACCATTTTGAGTATATAGCTTTTCCATTTGGTCTAGCTTCTGCCCCGTGAACTTTTACAAAGGTTCTGGCAGCATTAGCAGCTCACCTTAGGAATAAGCCAGTCAGGCTACAATGCTATCTCGATGAAATATTAATTTTGTCATTGTCCAGCCGACAGGCCAACCAAGATATCCAGGTCACTTTACAATCTTTACAAGAGCATGGATTCTCAATTAACTGGGCCAAGAATCATTTAATAACCTTCAACTCAGCTCCTGCATTTGGGAGCCATCATTGACACAGTGGCTGGGAAGGTATCCCTATCACTAGATAGGCAGAGTAGTACTAAACAGTTGTCAAAAGAAGTTAGGACCACCAAAAGACTATCCCCGGCCCAATTATTCAAACTGCTAGGAAAAATGATATCCTGCACTTCTAGTGTTCCCTGGGCCCGGCTCCACTCCAGAACCTTTCAATGGTTTCTACTCCCATATCAGCGATCAGGAAGGAGCAATTCCATGTCTAAGGTCACCATTCCGTCAAGGGTTCTCATATCGCTTCACTGGTAGTCCACAACAAACAGCAGGGGCTGCATTTTCAAGGACCCTCACAAACAGATTATCACAACAGACGCAAGTCTGTTTGGATGGGGGGCACACCGTCAATCCCTTACAGCTCGGGGTCGCTGGTCCACAACGGAACAGGCCTGCAGCATAAATTTGGAATTAAGGGCAGTCCATCTGGCCCTCCGCAAATTTCTACCACTGATACAGTGGCAACATGTTCTAATCGTAACCGACAATGTGGCCACAAATGCCCAGAAAGGGGGGCACCCATTCAAAATCACTAATGAGAGAGACAGAGAAACTGTACCGCTGGGCAGAGAGGAACATGATATCTATCAAGGCGAAACACATCTCAGGACAGCCCAGCATACAGGCGGATTGGTTGAGCAGGGCCACTGTGTTGCCTCACTTCTCAATGCACAGCTCCCAAGGTTCATTTCAAGATTTCTAACACAAGGAGCAGAGGGAGTCAATGCTCTACGCTGTCGTTGGCCTCAAGGTCTTCTCTATGCCTTCCCTCCCCTCCCACTGATTCCCAAAGTACTACAGAAGCTTCTAAAGGAGAAAGTGGCACTGATATTAGTGACATCTTACTGGCCAAGAGGTCCGTGGTTCACGGATCTCAGGGAACTATCAATATCAGACTCATGGAGAATCCCGCCAGAAAGATTCTCGCTCACAGAGTCCAATTCAACATCAGGACCCACAGTGGCTGCACCTAGCTATATGGCGCTTGAGCGGAGACGTATGAAAGGCGAGAAACTCTCCAGTAAGGTCATCTCTACTATCCAAGTGGCCAGATGTCCTTCCACGAACCGTATATACAACACCACCTGGAACATCTTCTGCAGGTAGTGTGACAAGGTGAAAATAGACACCACCTCTCCATCGGTGACACAAATACTGGACTTTCTTCAGGAAATTCTGGACAAAGGACTCTCACCAAACACCTTGTGTAGGCAGGTGACGGCTCTAGCCTTGGTCATTAACTATGGTGATCTACGATCCATCGCTCATCACCCAAGAATACACAGTTTCCTCCATGGGGCCACTAATTTAAGATCTCCAGTGGTCCATAGATACCCCACCTGGAATCTAAACAAGGTTCTCTTAGCACTCAGAAAACAACCCTTTGAGCCTTTGAGAACCACGAGTCTCCACTTACTTACATGCAAGGTGGTGTTCCTAGTAGCGATAACATCTGCAAGACGAAT